>NW_020799144.1:8731235-8801026 GCF_003259725.1 Athene cunicularia | reverse complement strand
ATATATATATATATATATATATATATATATATATATATATATATATATAACGCTGAAATAATTGTCAAGCCACTTCATTCTGCTGCAATGACATAACTGACTCAAATGGATCTAAACTATCCAGACACATTGAACAAAGAAGAGACTGGTTACTCTGGCTTCTTTCAATGCAGTAATTCCTGTGATATCTCAACACATGTAATGTATTATATATCTCATTTTAAGTGAGAATGCACTCTAAATATTCATGATTGGTGTGCTCTTTCATCTAACCCATGTTTTATTAACATATTTCTACTGGTAATCTATACCCTGAACCTGTGGTGATAAGTTCAAAACACATTATCCTGTTATTGACTGATAGTGTTGGAAGCTAGTTGTCCATCATAAATAAAATGTTGATTCATTTCCCATATTTTGTAGGTCTTTTTCACGTACATGTCTGTGTGTTGCTAATCAGTTCTTAACACAGACATACAAATCTCCATGGGCTGTTAGCTTAAACCAAGTATGGAGGTTTTTCGTACA
Source organism: Athene cunicularia (assembly GCF_003259725.1). NCBI lineage: Eukaryota > Metazoa > Chordata > Aves > Strigiformes > Strigidae > Athene > Athene cunicularia. Next base: position 8,800,498 of record NW_020799144.1, on the reverse strand, counting down.
CCAGTCTGCTGCCAGTCAGGTAGTGCTGTCTATCTGATGATGTTTTGTATATTAATTATCACCACAATTCTAGAAATCTTGACTTGAGAGATTTGTAAGTAAATGAACAATTACAGTGCCTGTTAGTACACACAAAAAAAAAAAATACTGTCTCATGACAAATACCATGGAGATCTTTTATATTTCTCAAGGTGATGACAATAGAATTGATGTATTAAAAAGGAAGCGGGGGTGGGAGGGGTGGTGTAGCCCAATTTTCCTGTGGCTGGTGAGAGTCATTTTAAATGTTAACTTCCTTGGGAATTAAAATAATCAGATGGCATATGAATACTTCTCCTCTCTTCCCTTGGCTCTCATATACTAATGTAATGGCCAAGTTGACAGTTTTTTTGCAGATGTGCAAATGATCAGATAAAATGCAAAGGAATGGAAGAACTGAGCTCATTTCCTTATGCACAAAAGCCTGTAAGTAGAGCAATGAATTTAATATGTACTGTAGATAGTAGAGCTAAGGCAAGAAGGCATGTATGGATGTTCATTATCTTCTGGAAACAAGCTTTTGATATTAACCTATATTCTATAACCATGTAACACTATTTGATGTATCTGAGTTTCTTGTAGAAATGCATTGAGCTTGAAAGATGTATATACCATATGGGGGGGGTTTTCAGGATAGATGGATATTTGTTTGGCATTAGATTAGTACATAATTGCCCATATATTTGTTTGTATGGTCATACTGCCCCGATTTGGTTTAGGTACACAAGTCCAAATATTCTCACACGTCACTGGAAGTGAGAATTGCTGAGGCTGGAGCAGTCATTAATCCCTCTGGATTTTCATTCTACCGTATTTTACAGCTGCCTCAGACAAAGCTTCATCTTTGAGTTTCCATCTGTCTTTGCTCCTGAAGAGATGAGCTGTAAATCCTGTCTTTGTTTTACGCTGCCAGACTGATTTTTTGATTTATCAGGACCACACCACACCACTGTAAGCTCTGAAAAAAGGAAATAAAACCTTGAATTTGACTAAGTAATCTAGGGAAAGCATGATGAGAGCAAACAATGGTTCTTGTAGGTTTGTAATAGTCTGTGTTTATAGAAATACATGCAGAAGCATTTTGTACAAGCTGGCTTCCCAGGACCTGATGAATTTCTTTTATGGATACAGTCCACTACTATAATTAAAGCAACTGTGACAAACACATACAACTCAGGAAAAATCATCATCTACAAATACAGGACAATTTCCATGCCAGCTGGAGGTGGTGGATAATATTCCATACAGCAATTGTTGTGCAGGACCTTAGATAAGCAAATATACCAGAGGCAATGAGCTGGCATATTATGTGCTTATACATGTTTGTTTATTTATTGATCTATATTTTTGGATAACATTCATCTATCTACATTCAAGTCTTCAGATCAGCTTTTCTCTTCCTGAGTGCAACACCTGACAAAGCGTTTTGGAAACAGGGCAAGTAGTCAGTGCAGCCCCATATTGCTTTCATTTATACCCTAGATATAGATTTCTTCAGTGTGAACCAATTCCCACTGCCTCTGAAATGAACAGCAAGTCTTCCATAACAACAAATCTGAGCAGAACTGCATTTGTTATAAACGGATGAGGTTTCTTGGGAGTCAAAGTTGATGTATGTGATATGTGTACGATGCTTTAATATTGTAGCATGTCAGATTCATTAAAAAGCTGCTTGAACAATTTTGCATCTTTTACACAGGAAGATTAAGCATAAATTTGTTCTCTTCTTCATGACTCATTAGTCTTTGTTCGTAAAGCATAAATACATATTTTTCACATATACACTCCTAAAGATATGCAGCTCCAGGTAGATCTTACAGGAAGGATCAGGTATTTCTTCTGCTCATGACATGACTTTCTTCCATGAAGGAAAGTAGTGGCAAATCAGTCATAAATGTGCATAAACATGCATAAACATTTGTAGCTAAATGCTGAGCTGTGGTGTTTGAGGAGGAAATTTCCAACCTTCACTCACAATTCTACTCATTCTGACATTGATAAAAAACTTTTAAAAAAAAAAATGGACTGCTGATGACTGCTTCTAAATAATTTGTTCAACAAACCACTTTAATGTTATGATTTCACCCTCTGACTGATATGTATTCTGCACTGGAGGAACATAAAAATCACAGTCTTGTGGTTATTTGAAGGCAGCTGACACCCAAACACCATGCAGCTACTCACTCAGCCTCCCCCAGTCCAGGGGATGGGGAACAGAATTGGAGAATTAGAGAACTGGAGAGGTAAAAAAAAAAAGAGATTCATAGGTTGAGATAAAAACAAATTTAATATTTGTTATGAAATAAAACAATGATAATAATAGAAAGTACAACCAAATAATGCACAATGCCATTGCTCACCATGTGCTGACTGACTCCCAGCTAGAGATCCCGAAACACCAAGATCCTGCAATTGCAATACTGGAAGCAAGAGAAAACCCCCTCCTTCTCAGCTGCCCTCTTCTATATACTGATCATGACATTACATGATATGGAACATTCCATTGGCTAATTTGGGTCTGGTGTTCTGGCTGTGCCCCCTTCCAGTGTCTTGTACATCTGCACATGGACAGGACATGGGGAGTTGGAAAGTCCTTGACCTCTTAGCTGCAACTGTAAACATCAGTGTATGACCAACACTGTTCTCATACCAAATCCCATACTGAATTCAAAATGCAACACTATTCTAGCTACTAAGAAGAAAAGTTAACCCTATCCCAACTGAAACCAGGACAGACTTGCATTAAATCAATTATATATTTAAGAGCAGCAGAAGACCACCACCTCCTTTTCACCACCAATAAAAGGATTTCTGTGAGCAAATAGAGAAAGCAGCAAAGTATATTCTTTCCAATTTCCAGGCAAAAACTGTTTTCTTCTCAAAACCATGTATTCTTAAGTGTATTTGAAATCAAACTACAGTGGTTTTTTTCTGTTTATGGAATACAAATGTGTACATTTTTATCCCTACAAAGTCTAAACTGTGATTAAATCAACAGGGTGTACTAAACAAATCACTCTGTGCAAAAAGAAAGTAAATAAGATGAATAGCAGTTTCCAAATAAATGCACATGTACAGAGGCCATGGATGCCAGACTAACACGTGGGACTTTACACATTGACGTGACAACAATTCGATATGTGTACATTGCTACCGCTTGCCCCTGGCTGCCAAGTCCTGGATGTGATGGGCAGTGCAGCATTTCTGGACGTCTGTCTCCATTCCCTGAGGTCTTCTCCAGCACCTGGTAGCGGTGGAGCGGCAGCAGCCCTGGGGCACTGGGGACAAGGCTGTGTCACAGGAGCACCCTCTGCACTTGGCCTCTGGCTGGGGACACGGTGCCCACGGCAGTTCTGGGCACTTTTAAATTCCTGTGGTTTTGAGATGGCTGCTTGCCTGCATTTCATATTAATCTTCCGAGAGTGGCTTCTGCCAGCACTGGCTCTGGGCTCAGCTGGGCTCCTCACTGTGTAACCCAGCTCTGCTCAGACCCCTGGCTCCTCCAGGGGTAGGGAAAGGTTAGTTTTGTTCACAAACTTATAGACCTGTGAAAACTGAGAGCTAAAAGAAAACTGTAATCAAATGCAATAATGTCATCTTCTAAACCAGATCAGTACTTGCAGGAGGACAAAACTGCTGGTGTTTTCTGATGTGTTATGTATTTTTCTGATTCAACAAAGGAAAAAATCTGCAACAGCAGGATGGCATTTATTCATTGTGTATTTCACCTCCCTACAATTCTGAAATTAAAACTTGTCTCACAGATCAGCAAGTGCAAATACCACTGGCAGATTTATTTCTCCTGCCTTTTCCTTTCTTCTCTGCTATGGAGATACCTTTATATCTAGTCGTATCTGCTATTACAATCAGCTTTACACTGACCAAGTGATAACTGACTGCAGTGGTATTATGGGCAAAGATGGAGTTTGCCTTTAAACTCAGAAAAATCCCAGATAGGCCTAAGATTGGATCACTTAGTTTTGATAACTAACTGTTGACTAATACTGCTTATAATGAGATGTACGGCTTAGTTCAGGTGCCAGTGTGGGATTGTACAGGAAATCATATAGACCAATGAAGGAGAAAACCCAATAAGCAATATCGTCAAATGCAGGCAAGCTGGGGGAGAACCGCTGTTGAATGTAGAAAAGTCTGGGCACATTTCATATTCATTATATGCTTACTCTGATTACAGCTTAAAGGGATAAACAGGAAAAAGCATCGAAACACCCACATACCTGCTTAACTGGAATCACCATTAGGAATCAGAAGTGGGTTAGACTGTTTTTTCTGAGTTTCAGTACTAGAGAGTACTTCTGTAAAGGACTGTAGGCAAAGATACTCCTAGAGAGATTACTAGAAAGATTGCTATACCAGTGCTCTCTAAAATTTTTGATCACGTAACCCATCAGTAAAAAGTTTCTGAGCACTCCCTCCAATATGTGTATCTTTATTTATTTATAAATTAGATACATGTACTACTGCAGTTCTAGTATTTTCTTCCTGTACCCCACTTCAGACACTGCTGGACTGTAGGTATGCAAATACACCCAGAGGAGAGACAGTTGTAGCACCAGGGCTATGTCACATACCTGTGCTGTCAATTCACCCCTGTGAGTCAAATGAGATTCTGTCAAGATAACCCAAGTTCTCTGTTAGGATTTTGTTTGTTTTCATACTTCTCACTGTCTGACTTCTGCTGACAGAATTTCATAATACCAGAGATGGCAAAGGTACTTGTATGGAAAGTTACACAGTGGTGAAGCTTTGAAACTCAGCAAACCTGTTAGACATTGCTAAAATTTGTAGAATATGCTAAACTTTTGTAAAACATGTAGAAAGTGTTATTAATATAATAAGACTTTTTGCCTTAAATGACTGAATCAGGTTAAAAACTGAATGAGGATCCCACAAGTCCTAGCTGGTCATTTGTTTAGTAAATTCATAGCCTGAAATTAGGCATATTGTGCCTGTCTGAATCGAAGTCCTGCTGCTCAGCTGTATGAAATATTCAACCAATCTTTTAAGGCAAAAAGAGACAGATTTGAAAAATGCCAACCTTCTGTTAGGGGTGTGATTCCTGGAACTAAAAATGTTTTCATTTAACGTACTTTGCTTTTACAGCATCCAAGATACTCTGGTTGTAATAGCATTTTTCATATAAAATAAGGAAGAAAAAGCAGGAGCATAACACCACTCAATGAGCTGGAAGCTTTTGTTAGGAAGTTAGTTAATTTTCACAATTTGGCTTGAGAAATATACCAGTCAACGATTCCTCTCTCCTATAGTTGTGTGAATTCTTCAGCTAATTAATACCAGCTGGAAAGCAAAATATTTGGAATTTGCTATTCTTATCATCATTATTAGTTTCATAATTGCTGTTATCATTACTAATATTCACCTCTCCCATTTGTCTCACCACCCCATAAAGTCATTCCTGCTGATTCCAGAAAGATCTGAAGCATTGCTTGTCTTCCAAAAATTACTTAAAACAAAATTGGAAGAGACCTTAAGTGGTCATCTTTATTTGCCCTTCCATTTCCAAAACAAATTAATCTATACTTAACAACTCACAGAGAAATTTTTTTAACCTCTTCAAATGAGGTATATAATTAACGTCAAAAGTAGCTTTTAAAAAAAGAAGGGAAAGGGAGGTGGTGGAGACTACTGTTATTTTGGATTTTAATCCTTGTTGAATATATATATATACTTTCTGGGAAAAAAAAATATTAACAAAAAAAAAAAAAACAGGGATCCAATGATTTCTAATGTGACTGCCTTACACTAGGTTTTCCAGTACATTACTTGTTTTTAAAAACTGATGTCCAGCTAGAGTGAGCTAAAATCCAGCTGCCGGCTATAAGAACTATTGCAATCTAAGTGTCTTTGAAAATCAAGGCCATAATCTTGATGACAAAACCAGAGATTTTGGTGTTAAATTCCATATTTCTATTTTAAAAAAACCCAAACTTTCTCGTCTTTTTCAAAGAGCAGAAGTCAACCTCTCAGAGTACATGGAATTCTAAGGAAACCTGCCTGCTTTGCCAAAACATGCTGTTCAAAGAGAATGCACCACTGCTCTTAGCCAGCCCTCCCTTGACCCAGAGGTCCATATGAAGGGCAAATTCAAGTGCATGTTGTTAAGAACCTCAGTTATTTATAGATCTGTAGATGCTATTAGGACTTGTGTTATTCAGGGACTAGTGTTTCAGTTCTCTTCAGGACACTATGATACAGGTACAATATGTTTATGTATATATCGTACTATATTTTTATATATGTAATGGTACTATATTAATTATACATGTAATATATAGTACTATAATAATAGTATCTCATGATTCAACAGGCTTCACACTAAGGCTTCAGTCAAAGCATTATTGTGTATTACTGTCCCTCTCTGGGACACACTTAGACATATCTATTTGCAGCTCATGAATGAGTTAATGAAGAACAAAAATAATGGATTGAAGGACTCATCATTTCAATAAAATGGCAGGAATACAATGATAACTGTCCTGCTTTGAGTGAGTGGCAGTGGGATTTACTGGTAGTGGAGGAGGGGCTACAGCAGTGGCCCCTGTAGGAAGCATCTCAAAGCTCCCCCAGCTCCAAGTCAGACCCACCTTTGCACCAAGGTCAGGTCAATTAGCTGCACATCTGCAGTAAGATACTTAAGAAGGACAACCTGGGAAGAGTGTGGGAGTTGTGAGGAGAAGTTTTGAGAAGAAAATCTGTGCAAACACCAAGGTCAGTGCAGAAAGGAGGAGAATGGGGGAAGTGCCTGAGTAGAGACACCCCTGTATCCCATGGTGAGATGGCAGGGCTGCCCCCCTCTGCCACCCATGGAGGTCACTAGGGGAGCAGACGCCAATCTGCCGCATATGGGGTGCCCCATGCTGACTCAGGTGACTGCACCCAAAGGAGACCGGGACACTGTGGGAAGAAGCCCCCGCTGTTGTAGTTAAGGACTGGCAGGACTGCAACATACAGGGGCCACCCACATGCCCGTGGGAGTGATTCGTGTCAGGAGGAGTTAGTGGAGGACTGTCTCTTGTGAGAGGGGGACCACACTGGAGCAGGGGAGCGATGTCAGAAGTTCCACTTCCTGCCAAGGTGGAAGAAGTGGCAGGACTGACCACACTCCCCATTCCCTGCCCTTGTGCTGCTGTGGAGGAGAACGTGGAGATACCGAGGGCAAAGCTGAGCCCAGGAAGAAGGGAGGGATGGGGGAAGGTGTTTTCAAGATGTGGTAATGTTTCTCACGGTCCTACTCTGTCAAGTTTTGTTGATTGTTAGTGTCTGTATTAAATTCATGCTATTCTTTTCTTCCCCTTACAAGGTTATTTTTTGCCTGTGCCTTAAAGGATGAAGCCATCCTTCCTTGCCCTTATCTCAAGTTCCTAGGTCTTTTGCTTTCCACCTTCTCAGCACTGGGGGGAAGGGAAGGGGGGAGGGAGTGGCTTCATGGTGCTCAGTTGCCGTCTGAGCTCAAACCATGTCAAGAACCAGATACATTGTCCTCAGAAAATAATTTGATGGGCTTCAAAAACCCTTCAGGAAGGCTAGGTCCTCAGTAATAATCTATGGCAGTCACAGAAAGTGACCTTGATTTGTCCTCTGGGATAGAAAATGTGTCTATGTATTCAGAGACAATTTAGAAGTGTTACACAGAAGCTGCAACACAAAAAGATTTTGAGGAACTGCTCTAATATGGTCTCATCTAGAAAGGGGCAGAACTCATGAATTCCCAACTATAGTGAGGAATTCTGTTTTGATGAAAAAGCTTCTCTTCATTTAGAATAAAATGTTAGGTAAGGAAGGTCTGAGTCTACTGTGAGGCTTGGCAATTTCCATCCTCCAAGGTGCTATGTTTGATTGAAGTCTTACTTCTTGATCTGCCACATCCCTGTTGTCCTTTGCTAAGAGATGCATAAACTAAGTGTCTTAAAATATCAAAGAATGTTTGTTTTCACTTTTCTTCTCTTCCCACCACTGTGATCAAAGTCATCTGTAATTCATATCCTATGGAGATTTCATCAGATTTTTAACAAAACAAAACTATAAAAATTGCAGACCATAAGTATTCCAGAGAGCCCTTTTCAAGTAATCTCATTTCTTAAAATCAGGATGCAACCTCAAGTGAAAATCCTGACATATGAGAAAATATTTTAGTAAGTTGCAGTTTAGTGAATGTGAATGTCAATATTACAGATGCATTACCAGCAGATTTTTAACTGTGGTGGATATTAACAAGAAAATGCTCTTCCATATAAGAAAAGAGAAAGTACAGATTGAACATTAGCTTTAATTACCAGTACCTTGGAGTTATCAACAAGTCTGAATGATATGCATCTACCTTGCTCATTTGTTTATGATATTAACTGTCATATCTGGGGCCAAAGATACACCATGTTTGGTGTTGCATTGAAAATGCTGGAATTTGTTGCTGTTATACATTATCAGGAGAGATAGTAAAAGTAACTTTAAAAAGTAATTGATTCAGAGCAATGACAATACTGAATTAATTCTTATGATACTCCCTGATTCTTGTACACCTACATTTCTGTGAATTCCAACAACAGTTTTGAAAAAGCAACGAATATGGAATAGTGTCCAAAATGACAACAGAAATGAAGTTTCCTCCTGAAATAATTATTTTGTCCTTTAAATGAGAGTGTTGTCTGGCCATGATTATCTAAGGATATAAGTAATATTTCTTGTTAGACCAACTAGAGATAAGAAAAAGAATCACATTTCTGGACACACTACTCTTTTACATATCTCAGAAAGTCAAGATAGGTCAAAGATTATCAGTATCTGTGGAAGAAATGTGTCTTTCCCATTGAAGAAATGAGCTTTAGATTTTTTTCTTCCCTGTATCAACTTGTAGAGTTGGCCTGTTTTAATGACTAAAACTTCCACAAGAAGCTCCAGAAAAGTAAAAAGCTCTTCTTCAGTGATATCTGTCTTATTTTCAGTAACAAAACCCAAGAAACCTAGACAACTGTTACAGTCTCAGAGTATTTCCCTTACATATGAAAACCTGAATATGAGGGGTTAAAATACAAGTTTTTAAAAAAACAATCATGTTTGGAATTTGTAGAATACGTGCTATTCATCATTTTTATGAGGAAAAGATGGAGAAAACACCGTGTGATTACCCCACTCCCACCATATACAAGGTTTTAAGCAAACGAAGTCAGTGTAGGCTGTAGAATAGACTAGCTACAAGCTGGCCAGCTGTTAGCATTCCAATGAACAGAGTTAAATCTTTCCCACCCAAGGGAATAAAACATGAAATTATATGGTTTTATGATCTTGTCAGAAATCCACATCATAACACCATGATGACAAGATACACTTGGTGGTGGTGGTCACTGATCTCTTGCCATGTGTAAGATCATCATACACTTAAATCATGGGGTACCAGAAAGTAATTGGACAAACAATCCTGAAGAGGATACCCTGTAACTGTCAGACTCCCACCTTGACAATAAAGTGCTTGAGCAGAATCAGTGATCACACTCTGTTTAATTCTTTTTGCTGACTGTCAAATGCAGCAGCCAGAACTGGGCTCAATTTCCTTTAGACTTTGCCACATCTTTTCCATGTTTTCTACCATGGACCTTAAATTTAAAGAACATTTTCTTGTCCAATTCTATAGGATCTATCTTTTGCAAAGGGTTGGGAATAAAGATATTCTTAATGGATGTTCTGTAGGATGAAAAGGAGGAAAATGGAGAAACCCTCTACACTTCATCAGCAGCAATCCATATATTTCAATCTAAGCACTACATTATGTCTCAAGGCACCTCTCATAACAATCATTTGTCCATTCTTGGTTATAACAAGCATCACCTTTGTATACGGAGACATTTTAAAATTCCCCAAAACCACAACATGCAGAAGCTTGAGCAATAGATAAACTTTATTGTATGCTTAAGTAAGGTTCATCATAGCTTGATTTTCTCCAAGGCAGAGAGCAAGATGCCCAATAACTCATCTTTTATCCTGAGTTACAACACATGAACTATCACTATTTTTTAGTTCAATCACCCAAAATGATTACTGCAGTTCCATTGTAGAATACCTATTCTGAAGTTTTCTGTTTTTAAGACTGAACAAATGAATTCTCAAAAGGATTCACTTCTTTACAGATGACAGTGCTGAGACACTGTGCAGTCATGGTGTGGAAAAATAGATGGTTATCTTTGAATTTGACCTTACTACATCAACCAGCAGCAAAAGCAAAAGATTATAAGGGGAAGATGGACTTATGCAAAACATTTGACACTGTCCCACGCAACATCTTTGTCTCTAAATTGGAGAGACATGGATTTTGTGGATGGACCATTCAGTGGATAAGGAATTGACGGGGTGGTCACAATCAAAATGTTACAATCAACAGTTCAATGTCCAAGTGGAGATCAGTGATGAGTGGTGTTCCTCAGGGGTCAGTGCTGGGATCAGCGCTGTTTAACATCTTTTGAATGACATGGACAGTGGGGCTGAGTGCACCCTCAGCAAGTCTGCCAATGACACCGGCTGTGTGATGTGGTTGACATGCTGAAGGGAAGGGATGTGCCATCCAGAGGGACCTGGACAGGCTGGAGAGGTGTGCCTGTGAAAACCTCATGGAATTCAACAAGACCAAGTGCACATGGGTTGGGGCAATCTCAAGCACAGACACAGGCTGGGCGATGAGTGGACTGGCAGCAGTCCTGCGGAGAAGGACTTGGGGATGTTTGTGGATGAAAAACTGACTGAGCCATCAGTGCATGCTCGCATGCCAGAAAACCAATCATATCTTGGGCTGCATCATGAGAAGTGTGGCCAGCAGCTTGAGGGAGTGGATTCTTCTCCTCTACTCTGCTCTCATGAGACACCACCTTCATTCAGGACTGTGTTCATTCAGCTCTGGGACCCCCAACATCAGAAGGACATGGATGTGTTGAAGCAAGTCCACAGAAGAACTATGAAGACACTCGGGGCTGGAGCACCGCCCTTATGAGGACAGGCTGAGAGACTTGGGGTTGTTCAGCCTGGAGAAGGGAAGGCTCTAGGGAGGCCTTATAGCAGCCTTTCAGTACTTAAAGAGGGCTACAGGACGGCTGGGGAGGGACTCTTTATCAGGGAGTGTAGGGACAGGACAAGAGTTAATGGTTTTAAACTGAATGAGGGTAGATCTATATTAGATATAAGGAGGAAATTCATTACTGTGAGGGTGGTGAGGCCCTGGATCAGGCTGCCCAGAGAAGCTGTGGCTGCCCCCTCCCTGGCAGTGTTCAAGGCCAGGCTGGACGGGGTTCTGAGCAACCTGGGCTGGTGGAAGGTGTCCCTGTCCATGGCAGGGGGTTGTAGCTAGATGACCTTTAAGATCCTTTCCAACCGAAACCATTCTGTGATTCTCTGATTTTTTGATAAATTGAAATAATTATTTAATTCTTTTCTGAAGCCAGTGTTCTCATCCAGATGCTATGTTTCCTTCAGTCAAAACTGAGGTCACTGTCCCATCTTCCTTAACTGCCAGCACATGTAGGTGCTGTGTGGCACAGATTTGTCTTTTGATATCTGTGATTTCTCAGGGCTGTTTTACCACAGACACTAGTAGTATTTATGCAGTATACTTATTTTAGGAAAGCTTACTTGAGATAATTAGTGCTTGAGTTAGCACCTACACAGCTAAATAAAAAGATTTTTTATTCAAAACCCATGCCCCAAATTAGTTTGTGCTGTTTACTAAGATTATTCCTATTACACTGATTTAGACATGAACTAGTGTAGTTGCCAGATTGCCTTGCTGACTTGCTATGAGCAGTGTGGTGAATGCTCTTGTGTCCTGCAGAAGAATCAAGCCACAGAAATCTATCATTTTGACCATGATTGTGAACTCCTCTGGTAGTCCCTGTAAGTCCAAATGACTCCTTCCCACTTCTCCATACAAACAAATAATAAATTACCATCCTGGCAAAAGAGTTCATGGTTCAAAAGAGCATGAAGTGGGAAAGAGAGGCTTGTGAAGGTAAAGTTGTTTTGCAAGTTTCATGATCAACAAGTTGCATGCTCACTCCTGTATCCAAAAGCATAGTTAAGAATTTCCAAAAGTAATGTTTGCTGAGTTAAAGCCTCCAAGCCAAATGCGAACTGCTAAAGTAAAACTTAGATTGTTACTACCACCTGTGTACATCAGAGGTTTATGAAAGATGTGGCAAAAGGAGAAAGAATTTACCCCTAAGTCCAATGACATTTTACTGAGAAATAAAATGAAACATTTTTGGTCTTTCCCACCCCCCAATGTGTTTTCAGGATGTGGCAATGATGTGGAACGTGCCCATACAAATTCGGAAACACCTTAACAAGCTTTCAACCTATAAAGAAAAATCCAGAATCATATGGGGGTTCTAGGATTCAAAGCACAAACAACGCCTTTATTTTCTGTCTCCTTAAAAATGAATGTAATAGTATGCTAATAGTTTGATAGAAGCTACAAATTCCACAAATTACTTAAAAACTACAGCACCAGAACAAACTCAGACCTCTTCTATTATTGAAATACATAAATAATGTCTAGCTTATTTCTCAGTCTATACAATTAATATAACTTCTGGGTTATTCCTTCTTCATCTAATACAAGGTAGGTAATGAGTACATACAAAGTTACACCACAAAATCAGGAACACTCTAGAAGGGATGTAATTTTCTGCTTACAGACACAGAACAATTTCCAATAGATACAGTATTAGGATGACTTAATCTTACACTCTGATTTATACAGGCTGCTGTTTAAGACAAGATACTGAATTAGGCAACCAGATGGACTTCCTGGTTCATGTCACAGATCAAGATTTATGTTCAGTTCTTGGAACAGTTCCAGTTTTTGATCAGTCAAGAAATTAGGATTCTGTATAGGTACCGTCCTTTGTCAGTGTTTAATCAATTTTACTCTGAGAATTATGTTTGTGTTTTCTGCAGCTCTTCAAATGCAAGTGAGACAAGGGCTCTATCACAATTTAAATCAGTCTCACTTTCAATGAATGGAAATATAGACCACTCATTTTTGATCCTGCCTTAATATATGGTGGTTACATGCTGAGCATACCCACATTTTCCCTGTCCATGACAATAGAAATAGATCCATAGGGCAGTATGCAATGTGTTAGTAGTAGAAAAATTTTGGCATACACAGTGCTCAGCAAAAAAAAAGAGTTAATGATTTACCAGAAAAAAGAATAGTTTGGATCATGTTATTCATAAAATCAAATCTAAAATAATAATGAAATTTATATACATTTCCTCATGCTGTTAAGTTTTTAACATTTCATATTTGTGTCTTTCCATATGGAAATCTAAAAATATATTAAAAAAATATATATTTGTACATTTCTAGAAAAGCGAGTGACATTAGGGCTGCAGAATAGATGCTTATTGCAATCTCACCATCTAAGTAATTTCTCCTTTCCTACTTTTTGAAAATCCTCTTTCCATGATGGAAGTCTTTCCATTCAGCTACTTTTGCATTTGCCTCTTGATCAGCTGAATTCAACTCTCCTCAATATTTTTTTCCAAGATTAATTTTAAAAGCCAGACTACCAAATTCAAACTGCAGCTACACATTTGATTTATACAACAATATAAGCATTATAGTATTTTTCTCTTCCCCTCCTAGGAACATAATCAAATGTAGTTTTACACTGCAAATTGTCTTTGAACAAAATGGCCTGCTCTGACTCAAGCGATCCTTCCTGTACACATGCAGATTTGTATCTGTCATCTTTGCTGACTGAAATAAATTATAAGTAGCCCAGCAGCGCCAGAGCATCTACAGCAATATGAGCTGGATTCTGTCCTTGTTCATGCATCACTTATGGATTCAGCAGTGAAGTGCCAATTACAGACTCTTTATTACTGTCTTTGCAAGAGACAAAATGAATCTGGCTTCACTTTCATATGGAAAATTGAATTTGTGCATTCACAGTTTTAGGAGCAAAAAGAATTTTAAAAAGAAGTCATCTTTTTCATCTACTACTGAGAAGACCTATTTAGAAGTTGAAAAGAATATGATAAACTGGAACTCAGTCATTCCCGCTTTATAATCTGCTTTAGAACTGGACTGGATCAACGCTGAGGTGCCGAAAAGCATGAAGGCAATAATCACACACATGGTTTTCACTTTAACTGGGATCCAGATGCCATATCACACTGATAGATAGAGATAGATTATCGTCAATAACAATGTTAAATATTGAAATATTTTCATTTCTCTTCAAGTGATTGTATGAGTTTAAGTGCACTACTGGTTTTGGGCCTATTTATTTATTATGTCCAATTTTTACACTGATACTCTTCCTGCAAAATCCAAATCTTGCAGAAGAATGCTCAAAGCAGTTCTGTGTCTATAAACTGGATCCACATTTTCAGAGTCAACTGATACATTTGCATAACTCCTTTGTCTTGCTCCATTAGATAGCTAGCAAAATGAATTGTGTGTTTGTTCAGTTGAAGTTTTTATGTTACTAAGGGTTCCCTAGAGGATTCAGATTCCTTTGCTACCAGAAGCAGAATATCTTGCCTGCTGCATAGTGACACAAAGGTTAGCTATTGATTCTGATTTCACTGAATATACCTATGAAAACTGGAGGGGTTATAACAGTTCTGGGCAGTTCAAAATTCCTTGGACTGAAAAAATAAAGATGTATTTTAAACTAATGCATGGAACAATTTCTTCCCCTACTTATACTAAAGAAATTCTCAGCACCTCTTCACACCTTTTCTTACTAGAGACCTTTGCTGGAAAACCTGAGCCCACTGGCAGCTAACCCCATCATCAACAAAATATCTCCAGAGTAAATTTTATCTTTGACTCTACTTCTCTGAAACAAGCTATTAAGATTATTTTATCAAACAATACTTTTTTGATTTCTGTGTCATCTGAGAAGGGGAAAGTGCTACAACTTCACTGGTGTCTAACTTTACTCTTTCCGTCCAGCACATTTCAAACCCACACATTTAACACAGTTTGCTACCTACAGTGCAGCTCAGAGTTGCAGGCAGTGAAAAAGCCAGAGAACAAGTCGATGCCACAAAACATCTGGCATGCAAGCAGTTTAATGAATCAAAAAACCTATATGTCTACCTCATGTGACCACTGAGTCCCTGCGCTGCCCTCAGGCTGGTGAGTCCTAGAAAGGTCCTAGTGTTACATCTTTGCTGTTCCTGCTGTCAGTGACGTGTCCCTGCCACTGTCCTGAAGTACTGAGGAGAGCAACTGCACAGCCAGGCAGCTGTTGTTTCCCTTTGCAAAGCTTGAATTTCCCTTCCCTTTTAACAACGTGGTTGAGGAACTTCACACCTTAACTGGGCACTGAGGCACCACAACATAGTCCTTCACATGCCTTTTTAGTACTGCACTGTGCTTTTTCACTTCAGCTTCTATTACCCTATTTTGATTTTCTTTTAATTAACTATATATACAGAGAAGTGATTGTACTGTAACACATTATTAAAAGTATTGCTTGAGGTTTGCTTTGAGATTTACTTATAGATGCAGGAGGATACAGTGGAAACTGGGGAGGTTCTGTCTGTAGAAAAACATACTTTTTGCTCTATTTTAATAGCCAGCATTGGATGAATACTCAGAAAGGCATAGGCAGTAAATTCCGTGGAGGAAGAATGTGGAAAACGCATTTGGTTTTGAAGTGGTGGTACAACAAAACATGTGTTGTATCATGTTACAGCTGGTAACATCGTCACAACAGATATTGCAGCCTTGTTGCTTCTAAACAGCCACGACAGTTGTAGATGCTGCAGTTGCTATCAAATCTAGCATCTGACATGTTAGATATGACACTTATGGAGAAGGTGTGTAGGAATTCTGGAGCCAATCTACCAGCTGAAAAGGAGGAGGCTCTTCTTTCTCTCTCCCCCTCCTGCCACATGCACACCTTGCAGGGGTTTTGGTAGCCTTTGGATCCTTTGATGATCTGCATCAACTCATAAAACTCCCTCTAAATTAACTAAGAAAAACAAAAATTAGGGTAAAACAGCTGATTCGCCTCACTAAAAAATTAGATTACAAGCAAGAAGGAGAGATAGGAAGAAGAGGAACCATGAGATTGGAGCAGAGAAGAGCAGGAAACTGAGAAGTTGTAACCTGTCAGATGTTCTCAGGCATAACAAGTATCTTCAACAAGCATCTTTAAATTGCTGCCAAAGGTGACAAGCTCATTTTAAGGAGAAGCAGCACACATTCTTTGAGTTATGCCTCCTTCAGTGAAGAAGCCTGGCAGGCTCCTCTGAGGACCATATCTGCTATAGAAGGAAGACATAAGACATTAATCTATCTATCTGTACAGTAATGTGTTTCTAACTGCCGACTGGCTGCAGCAATGACCACAGTGGTCAGGTGTTCAAATGCAGGGCAAGCTGGCACTGGCTGAAAATTGTTCATGCCTCTTGGTTGGTAGCTGTGGAAATAAAATGTGAAGCTCTTGCTCAAGGACAAAGTTAAAATCCAGAAGAGACAAATGGGCTCAACATACAGTCAGTGTCACCCTTAGCCAGGAAGGCAGATGAGGTAGATGGGTAGAGCTGTCTCCTCAGCACACTGCAGAAAAGGAGTGGGCAAGTCTTGTGTATTGTTCATTGCTCTTAGCAGAGGACTCCAGAGAACTGTGTTTGCTCCTCAGTATTTGCAATAAAAAAGCACTTTGTGGTGTACAGGTGCAGGCTGATAGGCTTCAGTTGTTAGACCCAGCTCTGAGGACTGAATATCCAATTTTAGCAAATCTAGATGCTTCAGAATCTATATGTGAAGAGTTTTCTTGGCTGCTCTCAGCCAGAAAGAAATCTTGAAAGTGGGAAAATAAGGTTAAAAAGCCTTCAAAAAACTTACTTCTAGTGCAGATAATATAATTTTAAGTGATCCTTGATTTCTGTCAGCTTCCAGTAATTCCTGAAAGGGTATGAAAGAAGGGTATGTGGGCAGAAGAGCAAATGCAGAAAAATGAATGGGGTTCAGTTACTCAATGATTATTTGTGCAAGCATGTAGCCACTTCCATTTAAATCATTGAGTTAAAAACAAATGAAATGATTTATCTCCACTCAGCAGATTATTCAGCTATGACTTTCTTTGCCAGGGAATGCTGTGGTGCAGATGTTAAAGTGATTCAGAAGATAGCTAGAAAAGCACATGGGAAAAATTGCCTCAGGTATTATTGGACACAACATACCATTTCTCACTCAGGACGACTGTGAGACTGAAATTCCTGGCAGATGGGAGAATGTAGTGCGGGGGGTGGGAGTATGTTACTATATGTTCTCTTTATTCATTTCTTCTTCCCTGGGCATCTCCAGCTGAGAGTGTCAGAGATACTGGGCTAGACTGCATGGTGCTCTGGGCTGACATAAGACAGCCAGGCTTATACCTTAGGAGACCAACTGATGAGATGGTTATTCTAATATAGCTAAGGAAATGCCATTTCTATCCGAGTATACTGACATCAGGGGAATAAAGAATTACTACAAAACAGAAGAAAACCTGTTTCATCTGAGGAATGGTTAGGTTGTTTTGTTACAATCAGTGGTAACAAGGTAAGTGGAAATTAATTTATTTTTTAGGTAAGAATAAGGTGGAGACACTCTTGTTTGTTTTGCACTCTTAAATGCTGTGGTTCTCATGGTAATACTTGGAGATGAGAAAGTTGATTGAGCATTTTCAGTAAGGGGCTTTCTGTCTGGGTCTCTATGAAGTACTACGGAGATATGCAGTTCCTTCTGAACTGTAAGAAGTGCTTTTACCATGAAGTGTGGCAATTGAGGCACAGACTTGTTTTGCTGATTAGGGATAGCAATTAAACTCAGACACCAGAGTTAAGAGAGCAGGTATATTATATTTTAAAATAACTAAATAATGTAACAGAATAATGCACAAAACATACAGTAAGAAAAGACAGACCAGCATGCTTAAACAAACGAGAAAATACAGGGTAATGCATCAAATCATTACTACCTGAGACAGAATAGTGATTAAGAAAGATCCATCACCACTTGCATATGTTACCATCACCCAGCCCTGCAGTGGCTGGGCAGCCCCGGTTACAGCGAGGGTTTGCAGAGCCTGTCCTGGCAAGGGGGAAATCCTACGCGGTGCCTCCACTCGTATGTGAGGCTTCCAGAGTCGCTGTGAGCGGGTCCAGCCTTGTATACCCCAAAATCAGCAAGCCAGAATAGCTGGCACCTTTGTTTTAAGTGGAAATATCTGATTTCTTTCTCAAGTTAGAGTCCCCCAGAGTATGGCCAGGGCTCAGGGGAGAAACTAAGGGACTTTCCCTCCTTATCTCATTTATTTATGAGCAAGGTCACATGCCAGGTCACAGGGCCAGACAGCTGTCTCTGTGACCCTTCTATCTTGCCTATACACAAGGAAAGATAAGGAGATAGATATATAGATATAGATATATATATATATATATATATAGAGAGAGAGAGAGAGAGAGATAAACACGTTTAGTATAATACCCACTAGTACAATGTTTATCATCTATAAAATATACAGGATCCATCTATAGGTCAACTCTGACTTGGGCCTATTTTCCCAGCCTTAGCACTTCAGGACTCTCCTTCGAAGAGCAGAAGACCCTTTATTATTACATACTTATTAGTACATACTTATGCTATGGTTAAAGCTCTTACTTCATAATTAGCAAATCAGCAATTAGACAGCTATCTACCCTTTCTCCTATCAGCATAAGACCACTATAACACGCGCTTGCAGACCAATCACCTTCTTGTTCACGTGCTGTTCACGCAGTGGTAACTTCTCACAGTTTGGTACTTTTCCATAGTTCAGTGTTGCAGATGTCTGTTGTTTTTCCTGCCACCTTGGCACAACTCAAGCAGTTTCTTATCTTTCTCCCAAGGCCTATTTCTTCTCAAAGCCTAGCTGCTTCCCAGGGCTGTGCAGAGCTGACAGGCCGATGTTGACTTGCCT
Organism: Athene cunicularia; assembly: GCF_003259725.1. Classification (NCBI taxonomy): domain Eukaryota; kingdom Metazoa; phylum Chordata; class Aves; order Strigiformes; family Strigidae; genus Athene; species Athene cunicularia. The sequence continues at coordinate 8,781,467 of NW_020799144.1, read as the reverse complement.
CTCTCCCACAATGAGGCATCAGGTAACTGGTATTTAGAATGCAGCAGCTTTTTAATTCTATGTGACCACTTGGTTTTAAGGAACTGTGTGTCCTGAGATATCATTTCTACACTACTTATCAAGTAAATATAACTTTTCAGTACCTGAAGCTTTCTGATGACAATGCAGCCCTGCTGATAAGAACGATTATTTACTTCACTGCAGTCGAAGCTAATGTGGATGAGCATTCAGCATGTATGGTAATAAAAGACACAGGAAGCATTGTCTTAAACAGTCAATAATGAAGGCTTCGATATGTTCAGCTCTTTCTGTGCTTCTTTTCAAATCCTATGCAACTTAATATGAATTTTTTTCTTTACACAGAGTTCATTATTTTTAGGTCTTCAGACACATTCAATTCATTCTAAAAGTACTTGAGTTCTTCCCCTTGCTTAAGAAAATCTTGTATAATGGTTTTTCTGATGCACAGTCAGCACTTTAAAATCCCCTAATTTCTTTGCCTTCCCTGGTTTTATTGCACATTGTTAGAAGGTGGATGAGAATGGTTTGCTTTGCCTTAGAAACTGTGTCTTTCAGTTTAAGTAGCATGCTATTAGCAAAACCACAGTCCTGAATCATCGTCTCCCAAAGCACTACTTTTCTTCATCCTACCTACCTGCAGCTTCTCTACCCAACTTGAGCTACTACTGGATGCCACAAAGAGAACACATATTTCTTCATCAAATTTATTTTGCACTTTTAAATGGAAAGGGTAACCTGGGAGGAACACAGAGATATTGTCTGAGGATGCAGGGTTGCCTTTAGGAAAGCCAAGTTGTACCCCATTTGATCTGCACATTCCTTCATTTTAGATATGTAGCTAATTGTAAGCATAGACCCTACTGATGTCAGGATCGATCAGCAGGAAAATATCATATCTAAGGTATCACATTCCCATCTGAAGGGAATGCCATATGTTTTAAGGGTTTGTTTCATTGCTTGTTTGTTTGCTTGTTTTTAAGCTTGCTGGTTAAACGATGAGTTGACACTAATCAGGACAATAAACTAGTCTGTCTATCAGAGTAATTTGCTTCAGCACTGCTTTGCTTTCCTTTTCAATAGCTTCCAAAGTACAGGTGGATTATTTTATCTACAGAGAAAGCTGTTAGAAGCAGTATGAATTAATACATTTTACCTGGTTGTGTTTGGTCTGGCTGGGGTGGAGTTAACTTGCCATAGAAGCCCATATAGGTCTTGTATTGGTAGTAAAACAGTGTTGAGAACACACAAGTGTTTTGGCTGTTGCTGAGCAGTGTTCAAACAACATCGTCTCCCTTTCTAATGACTCCTCTTCAAAGGCCAGTAGTCTGGGGGTGGACAAGAGTTTGGGAGGGGGAATAGCCGGGAGAGCTGACAAGAGCTGATGAAAGAGATATTCTATACCATATCTATATACCATATCTATATACCATAGACTGGTTTGGGTTGTAAGGGACCTTAAAGATCATCTAGTTCCAACCCCCCTGCCACAGGGAGGGACACCTTTCACTAGCCCAGGTTTCTCAGAACCCCGTCCAGCCTGGCCTTGAATACTGACAGGGAGGGGGCAGCCACAGCTTCTCTGGGCAGCCTGATCCAGGGCCTCACCACCCTCACAGTAATGAATTTCCTCCTGATATCTAATATAGATCTACCCTCATTCAGTTTAAAACCATTAACTCTTGTCTTATCCCTACACTCCCTGATAAAGAGTCCCTCCCCAGCTGTCCTGTAGCCCTCTTTAAGTACTGAAAGGCTGCTATAAGGTCTCCCTAGAGCCTTCCCTTCTCTAGGCTGAACAACCCCAAGTCTCTCAGCCTGTCCTCATAAGGGCGGTGCTCCAGCCCCCTGAGCATCTTCATGGCTCTCCTGTGGACTCACTTCAACACATCCATGTCCTTCTGATGTTGGGGGTCCCAGAGCTGAATGAACACAGTCCTGAATGAAGGTGGTGTCTCATGAGAGCAGAGTAGAGGAGAATCCCTTTCCTTGAGCTGCTGGCCACACTTCTCATGATGCAGCCCAGGATACGGTTTGGCTTTCTGGGCTGCAAGTGTACATTGATGTCTTGAGGAGGACGGAGGAAGCAAGCAGTCAGTTCAATGTGAATGATAGAGCAAGCTTTGATTTTATTGAAAGAAATCACACCTTATATAAGCACTTTACGGTATACTACTCACAAATCTATTGGATACATCTAAAAGGTTACATTATAATATCCCAAGCCCTTGTGGTATTTCAGGTATGTCTCAACATCCTCCTTCTTCTGACTTGCTTACTTTCCCAAGGTTGTTTTCCATCACACTCAAGGCCATTGTGTACCTCAGTTTCTCTCTTTGTTAACATAACCGTCCATTGTTAGCATAACTGAGCCCTGAATCTCCTTCCTTGTTAGCATAACTGTACCCTGGGTTTTTTTCCTTTGTTTAACTCAGGGGGCTGTAATCAGCTTCTGCAGACACCCATGGCCTTGCTCTGCAAGCCATTCTCCAACAATGTCTCATGTTAGGTTTCTTGACAACCAGTTCCCCAAGTCCTTCTTTACAGGGCTGCTGCCAGTCCATTCATCGCCCAGCCCGTGTCTGTGCTTGGGATTGCCCCAACCCATGTGCAGGACCTTGCATTTGGCCTTGCTGATCTTCATGAGGTTTGCACAGGCACACCTCTCCAGCCTGTCCAGGTCCCTCTGGATGGCACATCCCTTCCCTCCAGCATGTCAATCACATCACACAGCCGGTGTCATTGGCAGACTTGCTGAGGGTGCACTCAGCCCCATTGTCCATGTCATTCAAAAGATGTTAAACAGCGCTGATCCCAGCACTGACCCCTGAGGAACACCACTCATCACTGATCTCCACTTGGACATCAAGTTGTTGACCTCAGCACTTTGACTGTGACCATCCAGTCAATTTCTTATCCCCTGAGTGTTCCATCCATTGGCCATCTTCATGCCATGTCGAAGAGGTAGTTTAGACTTTAGTAACTATTCACTTAGGGCTCAACTTCATGGCACTACTCATGACTTGGCAGGATTCAGAGTTGATTCATGCTCATCTTATTTCAAACTTCTTGGTGCGTCAGGTGTAGACTTGGAGCTTTCTTCTGCAGGCTGCAGTCTGAGCTTTTGAGTCATCCTGCTTCAATGTGTGCTTCAGCCTCAGCCTGGATTGTGAGTGAGGTTGTCTCAGGCTTTCAACCACCCTTTGTAAACCCTTTTCAAGAATCAGGGTTACCTGAAAGCAGAGGGAGACATTTCATTCCCTTTCATGACCTTGTCTTCAACAACTGTCCCTCCTTAAACATTCCTAAGAAGATAAAGTGGCTGGTTTAGCTAGATTTAGGATTAACTTTGGTCTTGCCCCAAGGCCAGTGACTAGGTTTAATCATAAGCCGCCTTATATTTCCCCCAAATCAGGGTCTTCTACATTCACACACTGCAAGTTAACCCCTAGTTTAATAACATTTCCCTAAAAATAGACTAATCCCATGATTCAACTTTTCTTACATTATGTGACAGAATGGAGCTTCTTGCTGGTGTTGCGGTTATTGTTATTGTTGCTTTTTATGAAACTGTCTGCTTCATGAATTAAGTGGTAACAATTCTGCTAGGCAAAATTCCTCAGGAGTATACTCTATAAACAAAGTTGTCAACCTTTATAAAAGCATCCAACACATATATTTAGACAAACACCACTCCACCTGCGACCTATTTATTGTGTCAAATTACAGCTTAGGTTGCTGTCATTTTCCACTAATTTTTTTTTTTCTACAATTTTTGCACTTCATGTGAACCACGGAAATGCACCTTGTATGCAAAGTCAGTAATTAATTAAAGATGAATTAATCAACTAATTAAATATTGTAAAGTCTAATCAATATTCACTGGGCTACATGGCTTTGCATGGTACAGCTTAACAGGAATCACCAGCCCCCTTAAATCTTGATGCAAGATTTGAACTTCCTATATTTCTGAGCTAAAAATCAGATTAAAATCCAGTCTGTGACTGATGGTTCATGAAGAAGAAAAAGAGTTTACCAGAAGAAAACTTTTTTTTTTCCTCTCCATTTCATAGGAAAAAAAAAAAAAAAAAAAAAAAAAAAAAACGAATCAGTCTTGCTTTGGATTTCTCTTGACCTGACAATAAAGCAAATGACAAAAGTATAAATACATATAGAAACTGGAAAGTCATTCATGTGTTCAGGAGTTCAATACACCGAGTCAGATTTATGAGTATTCAGTTAATGGAAATACCTTTCTAGCTGTTGATGGGAACTGTGTATCTTTATTTCTTCCCAAATGTTGATTATGTTAAAATTCCTCAGTAAATATATTAAATAATTTTTTCCTATATGCACCAAACATCAGATAAATCTGGGCTTACACATCTAAATCACCAAGAAAATAGCCACTATTCATTATTATTCAGCCTATGTTTTTATATTAGCTGTACAGTAGGGAAACAAAATATTTCTAACAGTATGATTCAAAGTGGATCTCCATGTTGTGGAAAGATTCATGTATGAGAAGAATTATGTTGTCCCCTATTTCCTGTAATACTGAATTCAAAGTATGAAAAAATGTTGAAATAAGAGCCTTGATGACTTATTTCCTTTCCACACATACGAAATAATCTCTAAAGGACCTGCCCCACCGATGTGCCTCAAAGTCCAAGCCTACAGGGACCAGCTATAGGAATGAGAGAATTTTTGTCTCCCACACTGCTGAAGTCAGCAGAAGTCCTTTCACTGATGAAAATGAGCAAAAGTCTGTCCCACCATCATACTCATTTCTGCTGAGTCCATCATGCAGACTGTCAGCCATGCCAGATGCAGTGGTGAAACAACTGCACTCTCTATATAAGGGAGGGAATGTGCCATTTCTGTGCTGGTTTACAGTCAGTTCTCTAGCATTTTATGCCTTCTTAGACCAAATGCAGACCATTCATGACAAACTCGTAAGTACTTTCATCCTGAATCCCCAGTCACAACAAACACAAGAATACTCTGCCATGGTGAGCTGTCTTTTATTACTTCTCACAGAGACGTGACAGCCCTGTGGAAAATAGATGAGGCAGGCTGAAAAATCTGGAACAACAGACCTGTTTGGACCAGATGCTGTTGCTAAAGATATCAGCTGTTTACACAGTATCATTTGGACCAGTTTAGAAAGCCCAAACTATAAATCAAATATCATTTTTTTGAGACCAGATCCAAGTGCTATTGGTGTGAACAGCATTCTGTTAACATCAGCATCCTGTGTCTGCTCAGCCATATATTTACAAATATTTAGGCCCTTCAAGAGGTTTTCAGAAGTGGCTGTGTGAATAACTGAAAATTGACGTGTCTATTAATGTTACACAGCTTTGCAAGGTCTACAAGCACATGTTCTTGTAGCTGCCTACAGGAACGAAGTTATAGCTGAAATAAAAACAATTTAAAAGTCAAACTCTGACACTCCCTGTCTTGTTGAAGATCTCTTACTCCATTGTGTTGATCCAGAGATGAAATATCCTTTGACCAAAAATAAAGCATGGAGGACTTGATTCAAAAGATACTCAACTGTAAATGCATGTCAGAGTAACATTATCCCTCCTGAAACTGCACAAAACTAAGATTTACAAAGTGTAATAACTGTTATAAATCTTGTACTAGAAAGCAGATAAAAAGCTACCTCAAGAGATAAACTTTTCAGTAAATATTCAGTAGAAGTGACAGACATGTAAGTGAGAATTCGCTTATCACTGAATTTCTCAGTCCTGTGAAAAGAGCCCAAACACAGTCACAGACTGGGCTGCATTCTTTGGGACTTGGGGCAGAAAGAGGAGTTCTCATTTGTAGATACGATTACAAAGTCTTCTGACAGGATGCTAAACAGTCTCCTGGCATGGGCTCACGTCTCACAGCTAAACATTTGTCTACATTTTGTGCTCTAGGATCACATAAGTGCACATGAAGATTACACTGATGAGCACGCTCTGTTCAGAATTTACAATAACTTATGTCCTTGCTTTTAGTTGCTAATTCTTGTGTAATTACAACAGTTAATCTCCAGTTCAATATATTGTTTGAATGGACAAGAACCAATAGCATATGACATCTCACAAGGTTACCTACTCCAGCTACAAGAAAATATGCTAACCATGTATACCTTCATGAACGTCCCTTGGCAGGAAAATCTCCATCAGCTCACTGACCTCACATATATGCAGGAGAGTTCTGGTGGGGTGGAAATCTGAATATAATTGCTCTAGATTGATTTGTGATGTTTACCAATGACTGTGAAGTATGTAGCATTAAATTTGCTCTGCTATTGCATATGGCTTTCTCAAGAAAATTTTGTATAGGAAGAAGAAAGTTATGCAAATTAGAATGTTATAGAATACTTAATGTATTCATTAGGGATATTCTTGCATTATCATTTTGTAAATCAATTTAAGAAATGAAGAACTATTAAAATGATTGTACTCAAAGCTTCCAATCAAGAATGATCACCCATTCGTCCCATTTCAGAAGAACAAATGACTACTTGGCTCCTGTCCTGCAGCCTTGTTGTTCACATTTTCTATGTATTTCTTTATAGACACATATGGAGGAGAACAGAGATTCAGGTTCAGAACTACAGCAATCACATTAATTATACTCACCCAAGTGTCTGAAAGAACTTTGCAAAAAAGACACACTTTTAAGATAGGAAATTGAAATAGGAAGGTTTTTTTCCATTGTGGACTAGAATCGAAGCCTCCTGACCACAAAGCCAATAGCCCTATTAACCAGACCATACTGCCTACCTTACACCAGCTCAGCTGCTCTTGGATCATCCTCAAGTGTCTATCTGGGGTCTGCTCCCCAAGCACAACCTGCAGCACTCCAGACTCTGCCCGCACAATTCAGACGGTGAATCTACATCCAATCCAAGGAAGCCATCCCGGCACAAACAATGTAATATTCATAGACACATTCCCTATCACTACACCTTCACCATCTGTTCCAGCCTGTAAATGAAATGAAAATGAACATAATTCACAACTCAGTCATGTCACAAAAGGTAAAATGTAAGTGAATTAACTGTGTGTCCTTTATTCAATACAACCACTGTGCTTTCATTTACAAATATTACAAATCACAGAAGCGCTCTTCTTCCCCAATAGTTATGTAGGAAACATAAGATCCTTTTTTTTGTATGTCTTTTCAAATCTTAATGGAAAATTTAAGGATACACTCATAAAAGAACCTTTCCTTCTGCTGCCTGAGTTTCATGTGCTGCAATACAAGGTGTATTATTTATATTATTCACTGTGCTTCTACCTTCCAAGCCACCAATAAAAATCAGTATTCAACAACTCAACACAGAGTACATCAAAGTGGATGTCAGACCCCTGGGAGGTAGGTATTAAAAGAACAGAATCCTTTCTTAAAAATCTCTGTTGCTGTGATGCCTGTAAAACCATTTTAGAAACATTGAATGAGCAGCTGGTGTGTTGAAACATCTCAACATGCTCACCAATATTGTCCGTGTGTGGCCTGCTCATCTGTGTTTACCTGTCCTACAGACAGGTTATATGCTCTTTGTACTGCAGACTAAATGTCTTTCTGTGCTTTTGTGCCACCTCTCCAAACTGTCTCTCCTTCACAACCAGGCATACGGGTGGAACTGAACTAAAAGAAATAGCAAATATTGGCCCAGTCTTACTAATTGACTAATAAATTGTTCATCCCTAGTGTGAAGGAGACACTACCCAAAGATACATGCTCAAAGAACACTTCTCTAATTCAGGCACTGCTCGAATAACCTGTACAGTGATTAGTCCTTAAGCTAGAGATCAGGAGGAAGCATTTTACACCAGCGTTCATGGCCTAGGACCCTAAATCAGGGAAGGTATTCAACAGAAAATACCAACAAGTGGAGGTCCCGTTTAACCCAGTTATACACGGAGGGTTAAGCAGTGAACTTGTGTCCCTGCATGTACCTTCTGCCATCACAGCTTCATTTATATAGGAGAAAAATCTAGTGACTCAGGAAAAAAAAAGTTGTGAAGCATAGAAAATAGAGGTTGCAGACAAACTTTTCTTTTTTTTTTTTTTTTTTTTTTTTTTTTAACACAATAAATACAAAATGAAATAATTACAGAGATCATGCCAGAGTGGCAGATCTAATCTTTTTAAAAGGAAGGTTAACATGTCTCTGACAAGTACAAACCAGTTATTTTGTATAAAGTAATGTCATGTATACCTAACCCACACAATTTATTAAACCCTCATTCTGTTAAATAATTGAAGTTATTTCAATGGTACCATTGCAGTCTTTTATGAAGCAATAAGCCAGTTGTCAAGTGGATAAACTATGAGGCCAAAGGGAAGGAACAGGTTTGTGTGAATGTGGTACCACATGAACTACACAGCTTGAGTCTTTGAACAAGCATATGTATTTATTTCTTTGCTTATTTAAAAGTGAAAAGATGTTTGTGCACTGAATAAAAGATGAAGAAGTACAAATGTGTACCGATTTTGGCCAGGATGTAATTATAATTTCTTCATATTAGATCAGCTGCCACCCAGGGTTAAAGTACAGAGTGACAGAGGAAATAATTATGCTAGAATGGCAATGCACACTTCCTTAGAAAAGGCATCATATCATTCAAGTGGAGAAAAAGTTTGAACTACAAATCCCACTTTCATTTGTTCAGTAGTGTAGTAAATAAACTAATGAGGGGAAAAGTCCCATTGAATGGCTACTACAACCACTCTCCTGAGAAAATTCTCCACCACTTTTGAGTTATGAGAAAAATAGTTCTAAATCAACCAGAAAAAAGAACCTTTTCATGCCTCCATCCTAAAGAATTAAAATTTAAAGATAAAAGGACATTACACAGAGGTATTCCAATCCTAATATGTAATACACTGAGAAGGAAGGTCTGACTTAGCTGAAAAATGTTTTTTTGCATCTAATTGCTGCCAGATGATGACTGTCTAGGCTGAGGGTATTCTGCATAAAGCTGATATCAAACATTTGCTTAAGCTGAGACACCATGTCTATCCTCAGAAGGAAATAATTCTAATTCATTTACTCTCTTTGCATAGTAAGTATGCTTCTCTTTGGATTAAGGTATGGTGCTTTAATATGAGACCTATGAGTTTAATTCTTTGAATCTATTTTTCAGGTAGTCATAGGCAAACCACAGGAAAGCCAGTTCCTTCTTCAATGCTTGAGTTCACCTTTAAATAAGTGGTAAAGTGGAAAGGTTTCTGCGTTCATTCCCATCACACTCCTCCTCCATCCCTGTAGTGTGTTTTTACAATACCGAGTTTTTCAAACAGGGAAGTCAATCAAAATGTGACTGTAGAATGCAACAGGACCAAATTCAGATCCCTTTTATGGTAGGAAGAATAACAGCTAAAAGTCATCGATATACTTATTCCATTATGCAACATATCTTAAAAACATAAAATCCCATTATGTAAATTGGGCTAGTATTAATAAGAAACATTTTGAAAACCATCAACTCTAAGAAAACTATCTTTTCATTTCAGGCAACAAAATTTATATGATGTGTGTATCTGTTTAAGCTTATCAGTGGTTCCTCTGAACCTGCCAGAGGTTTCTTACTCACAGCGTAAAAGTCATCATGAGCATTAATCATTACAGCATTGGATTGAAAGTACTTATTATTCATCTTCTGGATCTGGCCTGCATTAATGCTGTTGATGAAGTCATTATTTTTCAGACTAGATATGAATATGGAGTTCTGAGTGCTGATGACTCTTCTAGATTTCAAGATCCTCTGGAGTCTTGGACGATTTCACTTCAAGCAATTGTTTTAGAACCATCTAATTTTTTTCTTTCCCGAAAGAATGTCCTTCGTGGACACCCTTGGAACTGTCTTGAGGCACTCTTGTGGCCTTCAGGTTACAGGATGGGCAGCTAAGATTCAGCATCTCCTTGAACTGCTACTTGTTTTTGAACAACTGCCATGTTTCATGATAGGAGAGGTTGCCTTTCAAAGAATGATGACCCAAGAATTTTAGGAAAAATTTTAGTGTTTCTTAAATACGTGATTTATTTTCCTTGCTCTCACCTTGTTGTTAATTTATAAGGAAATCTTAAGTTTCCTGAGAAAATGCATGTGAATTTTAAGTATAAGATACAGTCATGAGTTTGCAGCTATTCTGTTAGCTAACAGACATTCTCAGAGTCTTTTCTTACTATTTACTGAGGAGCATTTCATGTCTACACAACTTTCAAATTAAAAAAACAGTTTTTCGGTTCCAGCCTATTTCTAAAATAGTATTTTATCATATTTACCTTTCATATATGAAGTTAATTCTTGGCACATTTGTCAGTTATCTTTTATTAAATTGCTCTCAGATGCTTGTACTCTCTAGGAAAACCTCAGATGTCAGCTCTGAACTATAATATTTTCAGCATATCAGGCAATGGTAGTAAAAAGCAAACAGAAATGCTGTACAATATTGTGCAGGTTTAAGCCCTGCTGGGACCAGAGAGCATGTTGCTGTTGCCCCTCCCCTACCCGCCGGTCGGGCTGGAAGTTAGGCACAGACCCGGGCTAAAATAACAAGAAATTTAATACAACAGAGTGATAGAACAACCTGAACGACAACAGTGGCAACGACAACAACAATAAACAGCAATAAAAGTAACCAAGACAAATGATATACAGAGAAATACCACTAAATGGTTTAATAATACGGAAAAATACGGAGAAAAAGGTTCCCACCACCGAGCCCGCCAAAGAGCCCAGTAAAAAGGCTCCGCCTGTGGACCTGACACCAGCATGGTATGAATAACCCGGCTGGAGATCCCTTCCCGCTCTCTCTCTGCTGGGGAAACCTAACCCTATCCTAAGTGAACCAGGACAGATATTTTAGTACCCTTAATAAACCTGCTGGCTGCATTTTGTTAACTACAATAGTGAATAATTATAATGATATTTTGATCAGGTTTAGCCAAGCCATCTGAATCGAGCAAACCACTATAAACCCATTTACTTCTAAGGCAACACTTCTAATTCTGAATTTTTCTACAGGCTGTGACGTTTATAACCAGACATGGCTGATGGCAGGAGAAATTTATATAATTGCAATTTTCTGTACGTATTTCACCCAACAAATACACTGGTAAAAAAGGATGACTGAAGCAGGAATTAAAAATAAAATATAATCTTCACAGAAGTTTAATTGCAAATAATAAGCAATTCACATAATCCGACTTGTAGGATTGTGACTAAGTATGAATTTTACCTGCCCTCATCTGTTAGATGAGTCACAGTGAACATCCTTAGCATACCTTAACAACAAATTAACACAAGCTTAACCAATCACAGAGGTTATAAAGGTAGGATACACATACAGAAATGAAACACTTCACCCAATTCTTTTTATTCGGAAAGGACCAGTGCTAACAGAGTGTGCTTGTTTGGGTGGAATAGAGTTAATTTCCTCAGTAGCTCATAGGTGCTATGTTTTGACTTTGTGACCAAAACAGTGTTGATAACACACCAATGTTTTAGCTATCACTGAGCAGTGCTTGCACAGCATCCAGGCCTTTTCTGTGTCTCACGTTGCCCAGGCAGTGAACAGGCTGAGGGTAGTCAAGAATTTGTGAAGGGGACTGTCCCAATCCAATGTTGGGGAGGTTTCAATATGATCGCAAGAGCAAGATTAAGACACAAATTAGGTCAAATGACATACACCCAAAACACAAAAGTGAAGAGTGGTAGCAATAGGACAGAATGGAGGGAAAAGACAGAAATCAAGCAAGCATCTGGAATAAAGTTGCAAGGATAGGTAGTGCCTAACATGGATCCAGTGGCGTCCCGTTGGTCCTCAGTCTTCAGTTCTCCAGTGGTGGGCGCACACCCTGGCTAGATTCCAGGGTCCTTTTATAGGGCACAGTGCAGCCAGAGGGAAATCCTGCACATGCACAGATGCCTCATATGCTGTCCACACACCTCAGGTCTCATTTATCTCGTGGCCTTCACATGACTATCAGCAGAAAATAGCACAGCCTCCTGGTGGGCAGCAGGCCCAGCCCTTGGCAGCAGTTAGCACTCTCTTCTGATGGTTCCAGATATGCAGAAGGAAGGTCTGCTGCTTCAGCAAGCTGCAGACGTTTCCTTGCAAGCTATGGTACCTCCAGGCCTCGCAATGATGCTATGTCCCATCAGGGAAGAACACACACAAGCAAGCTTTGAGACAATCACTTAACATTCCAGTCTCACAAGGACACAGCCAGGACAGCTGACCCCAACTGACCAGAGGAATATTTCACACCACATGCCAACATGCTCAGCATAAAAATCTGGGGGAGGAAGAAGGAGGTAGGGGAGGACATTCAGAGTGAGGGAGTTTGTCTTCACAAGCCACTGTTATGCATGACAAAACCATGTTTTCCTGGAGATGGTTGAACACCTGCCTGATGATGGGAAGTAGTGAGGGAATTATACCCATTTGCTTGTGCACACGTCTTTTGACGTACCTATTAAACTGTCTCTATCTCAAACCACAAGTTTTCACACTTTTACCCTTCTGAATCTCCTTTTCCCCCACCAGAAGGGGGTGAGTGAGTGGCTGGATGTGACTGAGCTGCCTACAAGGGTTAAACCACAACACAGAGACTCTGAGAAATGCCATTACCGCTTCTTTGAATCTCTCCCAGGCTGATGTTTATGGAGTTCTGAGAGATATAAGCTCACATCTCACCAAAAACATCAGACAACCTGGTCAGTACCCAAAATACCAGGTAATTACTGAAGTGAAATGTTGAGAAACTAAACTTTTCTTTTTAAATTTTCTTTATTTTCTAGAACATAACAGCTTAACAAATGTGGCAATTTGTGAAAAGCATTCAAAAATCCAAATGGCACTCTAATCAATCACATCTTTACTGAACACATACTGACTAGTCAGCCTCTCCTCTGTGTCTAGCAACATCATGGAACAGAGCCTCCTGGAAGATGTACTGAAACACAGAGAAGACATAGAGGTGATTAGAGACAGCCAACATGACTTCACCATTAGTAAACTTTGCGCAACTAATCTGGTGACCTTCTACGATGGAGTGACTGCATCAGTGAAAAAGGGAAAAGCTGCAGATGTTGTCTACCTGCGTTTCTGTAAGGCCTTTGACACAGTCCTCCACAGCATTCTTGTCGCTAAATTGGAGAGATAGGGGTTTGATTGGATGGACTAGTAGATGGATAAGGAATTGGCTGGATGACCGCATTGAGAGACTTACAGTCAATGGTTCAATGTCCAAGTGGAAATCTGTAACATGATCTGATTCTGTGTAGAAGGAATAAAATATAAGGAGCACACAGGACTTATTGGAAGAGATTAGGAGGAACCAATACACTAAAGCATGAAGCACTGATTTAGAAACTGATATATCATTTTGTCCTCAGCTTTTCAAATCACAGAATTTCTTGAGGTTGGAGATTTAAACTCTACTAGTGTAAATAATGTTGTAATAGCAGTATTTGAAAATGCAAAATCCAGTCTCTCACATTCTGCAGAGGTAACTGCCCTGACCTGGTACAGGATATCCACTTACAACATCTGAACTTTTACTACTGGATGCTGAAAATTTGGTTTTCATGAGATCCTAAATGACTGCAAATCTCTCTAACTGCTCTTTAGTTGTTAACTTCAGTTGCCTCTTCCCTGCTTAACAGAGGAATATTAAACCACAAAAAATCCACATTGTTCTGCTGTGATATGGCTCACAGATGATCCTGAATGTGGAAGCTCATAACTAGATTTCACTTATCCTGGGACTACAAGTTCTACCATTTACAAAACTGGCAAGATGTCTTTTTATGCACAGAGATGTACAAAATAAATTTTATCTACATCAAAATCAGCCAATGCAAACGTTGATACACACAGGTCATAGATACAAAACAATGATTCTATTAAATTAAAAGGACGATTTTGGGGGGGATGGAGATTTTTTTTTTTAATGTTTCTGAGACAAAGCAAAGCTGCTTTACATCACAAACTGAATAATGGAACCTGAGATTTATATATATATAGATAGATATAGATAGATAGATAGATAGATAGATAGATAGATAGATAGATAGATAGATAGATATGGAAAAGATAGATTACATTGAACTTTATAATCAGGAGAAATCTGGAATGGTTTAGACAGATTTCTGTAGGATATCAACATCTGATTAGCACTGATACTTCATGTTCATCTCAAAATGAAAATTTCTAATTGAATTTATTTGAAAAGAACTGAAATACTTAAACTCGGGGTGCCCTGTCTGACTACATCAGTCAGACATCACAAGGAAATGCTTGTGGAAATGCTGGTTCTCCCTCATGAACATCCCACACTGCGTAACACTACAGCAGCACTGGAAGGCCCAGACTGAGATTTTCCACCCAAAATTAAACATTTATCGGGATTTTCCTGAATATTTTAATGTTGCAACAAAATCTCCTTTTCCTCCAGATGAAGCATATTTCTGAGGAAACTTTGTTTTCTGTCACAAAGAGCACTGGTGAAGAACAGCGGGTCTGTTCCAGCATAACTCTGAACTTCTGAAGTGGAATATTGGTGCTGGAGGTTGGGCCAAGCAAAAGGGCCTTGGCCCTCAAATATGTGGTTTCTTAGGAAGGCCAGCAGAGAAACAAGGGAGACCCCTTGAGAAGGACACCCTCCCAGCTCCCTGAGCTCCATCACCCATCCCATGGTCACCCCTAGCCTATCACTAATAAATGATAAATATCCTCCCCTAGGACAGCAAGTGACCAGGGTCTCTCTCACTTTTGCAGCACGTGACGCCCTTTGGTGGCTCCAGTGCCAGCAGGTGGGAGCAGCTCCTCATCCTCAGCTGTCCCCAACCTGCTTCAGCGCATGAACATGGCCACAGAGACAGAGGAGATCTGCCCCATCTGCCGTGATGCCCCACGTGACAATGCTTATGGGTTGCCTTGTCACCACCAGTTCTGCCTGGACTGCATCCTGATGTGGGTACATGTGAAGCCAGAGTGCCCAATCTGCAGAGAACAGCTACAGAAGGTCCAGTTTCCTGTGCAGGAAGAAAATTACTATATAGATGTCATCATGCTCCCCAACACATCACTAGATGCCAGCAGCCAGGCAGGCACGGCTCCCAGCCGCCCGGCCAAAAACAGCCCCCATCACCCCATGGCATCCCCTGCACCTTCTCCACAGGCGACACTGTCCCCAGATGAGCAGGGCACTGCCGGGCCAGAGGCAGAGGCCCTGGCTGGCATCCCGCCTGAGGTCTGGGCGGAACTTTTCCAAACGGAACATCAATCCCTTGCTGCCCTGGCTGCACTTGGAGCTGTGGTCAATATGTTGGCCCCGCTGGTGGCAGGTACATTGTACAGAGGCTGACATCCTGCACACCCTGGGCGTCAGCGGCCCGGTTGCAGAGGCCATGGTCCGGGTGCTGCAGCCTGACCTTGGGGAACATGCAGCACCTCTGGTCCACAGTGTCATCAATATCATTTCGGGCTGGTGCAGCCAGGAGGCCTGGGGGCTGCTGCTCTCCCGTGCTGTGCGGGAGGAGGATGACAGCTCTGGAGCTGGCTCCAAGCCCACCAGCTCCAGCTCCACCAGCCCCAGACCCACCAGCTCCCAGCTGGGGACTCCCCCCTCCCACCCACTCTCCTCCACCAGCCCTGAAAGCCCCGACGGGGAGGAGGAAGCCAACACCTGGGAGGCCGCCCTCTGTGGGGATCCCGGCCACCCCCCATCAGCTCCTGTCCCGGCAGAGCGGGAGCAGCCCCAGGAGGAGCCGGGGCAGGCGGCGGTGGCAGGTCCCTCTGCCCAGGGCTGCACCCGCAGCCCCTCCACTCACAGCTGCGGCAGGGACGGCTCCACTGGGGGGTCCCGGTGCCCCCTGAACAGAAGGGCCCCCAGCCCCCAGGACTCTCCCCAGCCCTGCAAGAGGCCACGCTGAGGTTAGTGCTACCCCAGTGGTACTAGCAGTGCTGCAGCAAGTCACAGAAAAGACAATAAATATCTGTTTGTCTGACCACAGTCTCTCGGTGTCTCAGTCCATCTGACAGCATCTCTTTTCCAAGGAAATCCTGCTGCAGCCAAAGCAATGGAAGATGGTTCTGAAAAAGCACCAGGGTGATGCTTATAGAGGAGTACTGAGTGAAATATTGACCAAGCCTTCTTCAAGCAAGAGGAAAATTCAGATAGTGCCTAACACAAATTTTGTGTAATGCATTACAGGTTGCTGATGTAGAATCAGAGGAAATGTACAACCTAATGACCAGTTAGAGTTAATTTAAACAGGGGGAGAAAAAGACGTATACATAATGTAAAATATAATGAGTATTATAAAAGGAGAGCAGGAAGTAAGGGAAAGGTACAGTAGGTTAGGAAAAGGAAGTAATTAGAATAATGGAATCATAGAATCCTTCAGGCTGGAAAAGACCCTTGGGATCCTCGAATCCAACCATCAGCCCTACTCTGCAAAGTTCTCCCCAACACCATATCCCCCAACAGCTCATCTAAAAGACCCTTACACACATCCAGGGATGGCGACTCCATCACCTCCCTGGGCAGCCTATTCCACTGTCTGACCATTCTTCCGTGAAAATTTTTTTCCAAATGACAGTCTGAACCTCCCCTGTCAGAATTTAAAGCCACTCCCTCTTGTTCTATTGCTTAACTACCTGTGAGAAGGATACCCCCAGCACCAGCCTCTCTACAATGTCCTTTCAGGGAGCTGTAGAGAGTGATGAGGTCTCCCCTCAGCCTTCTCTTCCTCACACTAAACAGTCCCAGATCCTTCAATCACTCCTCATAGGATTTATTCTCCAGGCCCTACATCAGTTTTGTTGCCCTCCTCTACACTTGTTCCAGTACCTCAATATCTCTATTTCCTTCAGGTATGTTTAAAATGAATGAATAATTGACAAAACAAAACACAGCCAACCAACCAAGTAAACACAAAAATATCCAGAATCCAGAAATAAGTATGTATGTGGTGTTCTTTAAAACTTTGGATAATGTTTTCATTTTGTATTTTGGGTGATTCATTTTTTAGACAGAGCAGGAAAAAAAATACTAAAGACAATCAAAGAAGGAAGGAAAAAGTATTATGATTTAGATTACTATCTTTTTGTTTCTGATGTTTCTCTGAAATGCCCAAGACAGGTAATTCTGAACACAGAGATGGTTAGTGTATGGGATACACTGGAAAAGCTGTAACTTTGAGATTCTGTGTAGCACGCACAACAACTAAACAGGCAGTCAGTGTCCTGCCACATGCTCCTGGCAGTTTACTCTGTTGTATTAACTGATCAAGTGGGCTGCTGTGAGACCCTGTGGTCACCCTGTTAGCTGTGTCTGAGCCATCTGCAGACACGATTCAGCCCACAGGAGCCTGGATGGCAAGTAAGTGCTCCCAGGAGGATGGAGGGGAGCTCAGCTGGCAATCAGCCTCACACAGGAGAGATGCAGAACGGACCAAGGGAACAGCTCAGGATGTCCCCTTCACTGTCCCCCCAGGAAAGAGCAAAGGGCAGGAAAAGAGGTGAGAGAGCAACACACTCCAAAGCCTACCTCTGCAGTGATACTGACTCTCCTAAGAAACCACATCTTTGAGGGCCAAGGTTCTAGCACCAATATTCCACTTCAGAAGTTCAGAGTCATGCCGGAACAGACCAGCTGTTCTTCACCAGTGTTCTTTGTGACAGAAAACAAAGTTTCCTCAGAAATATGCTTCATCTGGAGGAAAAGGAGATTTTGTTGCAACATTAAAATATTCAGGAAAATCCCAATAAATGTTTAATTTTGGGTGGAAAATCTCAGTCTGGGCCTTCCAGCGCTGCTGTAGTGTTACGCAGTGTGGGATGTTCATGAGGGAGAACTAGCACTTCTACAAGGCCTTGTGATGTCTGACTGATGTAGTCAGGCAAGGCACCCCAAATTTAAGTATTTCAGTTCTTTTCAAACAAATTCAATTAGAAATTTTCATTTTGAGATGAACATGAAGTATCAGTGCTAATCAGATGTTGATATCCTACAGAAATTAAGCCAGAAATACATAGTTCTTAAAATTTCGATCAACATAATTGTAATGTGCTGTGGTCTTGCTCACATGTGCAAGTTATTCTGTTCACAAGGTTTTAGTGCTCTCATTCCCAAGCCAGGGAGGAAACTAATGTTACAATATTTCTGCTGATTCAGACTGTTTCAATGAAGATGAAAGTGTAAAGGTAAATTGTGATAATAGTATAACACTTGTAATAAGTGGTAATGTGAGCTTAATAGAAGTGATGTGGGGAGACATTAAGGACTAATTTACACACAGCTCCTGTTGCTGTGTGGGACTAGATCTGAGGGTAGCTTTGTACTAAAGATATCAAGCAGCTCTGCTTAAAAAAAAAAAAAATAAAAATTAAAAAAAAAAAAAAAAAGGACAAGGTTTAGCTCATTGAATTGGGACTTCTACTAAGCCAGTTAACAGTGGAAAAAACACTCCGAGGTGGTCATTTTGGGGTTCATCTGGTCAGTGGTGGAATGCTAGCACATCTAGTTTATTTGCCCTGATTTAGCTTCACTCTGCCCACACTGAGAGGGAAAGTCATGTCTTGGCCCACTTCAAGCATTGTGCAAATGAAGATAGCAGCTGCTGAAACCTGTAATCAGCATTACAACATGCTGAGATTTCCCAGTAGGGATTATTCCTAATAAAATCTTATCATAATAAAAGATACATGGTTTGTGATTTTATTGATACTGTACCTATTCTTCTGTGACTTTAGGTTCCTCTAAATCTGTTATTCAGTTTTTACTAAAGGACCCTCCACATCATTACCCAAAGATAGAACTTCTGTAACACTTGTCTTCCAGGTTTATCCAGTTCATGTTCTGCACCCTCACACTGAGGCAGAATTTCTCACCTGGGCCTCTGAGAAAACTTTTTAAAAGATTATAAAAATATTTCAAATACCAGAAGCTGCCTCTTCATTTTACCTGATTTAGATAAATCACAGAAGTTGAAATGATTTGGGAAATACTAAAGAGTGAAAACATTATTATTAATTTATTTGGTGAATAAATAATTATTTTGTCTTACAGTAAATGGATAGATCAGTTTGGGTTAAAACAATGGGCAAGGACCCCAGAGATCTACATTTTAGTACTGTCTCTTGTACAGAAATATGGTTATGACCTTGGGTTTTTAGTCTTCATCTGTGCATCTCATTTCCCATCTGTTTACCTTCAGAAAAGTAAAGAATGAGGGCATGATTGCATGAGATATTCTGTTACTATGGTAATGGATGTCACAAAAGAGTCTATTAATAAATATTTGAAAAATCTGCAGCCACCTCCTTATCATCTCCTCAATAAATCCTCACCCTCCCACTTCATATTATTTTGCAATAGTATTTTAAGGAAAGGTATGCACATTTCAAATGTTGGGATTTATATAAGGCAAAAGCATCATCTACATACATTAGTTCATGGGAGGAAAATATTTGTGCATTTCATAGATATAAACACAGCAATATATAAACATAGAAATCCTCCATAGACATGTTTGGGTTTTGGGTTTTTTTTTTCCAGGAAGAGGAAGAAATCTTTAATTAATGAAGGATCAATGACTTCTTATTTCCAAAATTTAACTCCATTTTTTGTTAACTCTTATGCATTCAGAAGTATTATTCAAGCTAAACATTTCGTTAAGGTGTTTAAGGAAGAAAAATAATATTGAAGCATGTGAGAAACAACTTTCCTATTTTTCTTAAACTATTACATATGTCTTTGTGCACTGAGGTTTGCTTTGGATAGACAGTAATGAAAAATCCATAAGTCACTCAATTTGTGTCTGGTAACAGTGGCCAGTGGTTGCAGCAAATTATGTTTGAAGTAATGGCATTTATTTGGCATCAGCAAGCAGCTACCTCCATTGTCAACATTGTTCAATAAATTTCCAGAACTCTGTCCATGTCTCACTGACATATATGCTCCTTTCAATTGGACCTGTCCTTTCGAAATTAATACAAAACAAATACTACTGTATGTTTAAGTAAAGAGGGTGGCTAAATGGTATAGGTTGCTATTGGTATAAATCTGGCCATTCAGGCAGTGAGAGGTTAGGTTAGAGCCATCTCGGGTAACATTGTGAAGAGCACAGGGGATGTTCACAGCACCTCAGCTCAGCTTTTCAAAGGGTAACAGTTGCAAAGCATTAGATTTCCCTCCAAAGGGTGTGGTATCAAAGGCATATCTTAATATCAGAGCAATACAATTGGATCTAGTTGAATAAAATTATTGTTTAGGAACATCCAATGTTTCCAGTTATATGAAACTAAACATACATTTACATAACCATAAGTTAATTAACTGATCAATGAAAACTCATTTAGGGTTGTTTGGAGAAGAAATACTAGCATTTTAAAACACTGTGTTTACTAAAAACTGTAACTGTGAGAAATAATGTGGGCTGGTTTGATTATAGGAAAAAAAGCTAACAAACACATTATTTTCCCACTGCATCCTTTAGTCTTAATAAGTGATTTAAAAAATTATATTAAAGTATTTGGGGTTGATTTTTTTTCAATGATGGACATGGGTCTATCATGTCTTTCCTATCATGTCAACAGCTGGTAAAAGCTGGGGAAAAAATTGAAAATGTATCTACAAGTTTTCTGGTTTTAGGTCTATACTTCTCATTTGGAGATCTGCAGTCCTATTAGAGACTTTGTACAACAAATTATGAAGGTGTTTAGACCACCAGTCAACATATTTTTTTTACCTGATAATGAAAATATAAGGAAAAAAAAATATTTTTGGCTCTGAATTCCCACATGAGAAAGGAAAAATCACTAAATGCTTCTCATATGAGATTTCTGAACAGGCAAAATCAAATACTTCAGATTAAGAATCAAGTTCCCTTTCATTTCAGTGAAGTTTCATACAACCTCATGCCAGATATGAAATATTAAGGAGAACTTTTTTATTGACATCAGTTCTGGGTCTTTTCTAAGACATGCATGTGTTGTGGTGAGTGGGTGATCTCTTGAGTAACAGAGTTAAATTCCATAGGCAACCTGAAAACCCAGAGTCCATTTCCACTACTAGCTGATCACCAGTAGCAGACAGAAACCCAGTACTTTCCCAGTAAAAATGGAAAACATTCAAATATACTTTACAATTTTATTTTCTTCCATTACTAAAGTTTATTCATCCAACTACCCCCTAGGAGATAGAAATGTCATGGATCTAGAGTCAATAGCTCCTCTTCCCAAAGGAAAACAAGCACATTAACAATAAGAACTTCTGTGCCAGGAAGGTACAGAAATAACTGATTATATAGGTTTGGGTGTTCTACTTATTACTCATTCCACCACTCATTTTACATTTTGTTCATGCATCAATGACTGCTAATGTTTGTAATAAACTGAATCAAAGACAAATCTTGATATCTATGGCTAGACCCACATACCTTCATGGATCATATAAAAGTCTCTTCTAAGTATGAGGAGTCAGTTGAATATTGAAAAAGGAAAAAAAATATATATCAATTTGCTGACAACTACACAATCAAAATCATGAAAACTTAAGAGGATGAGGTGGAACACTTTCAGTAGTTCACTTCAAAACTCTGAGTGGTGATGAAGTGTCCTGGTTTTGGCTGGGATAGAGCTAATTTTTCTTAGTAGCTAGAATAGTGCTGTGTTTTGGAATCAGTATGGATTTGGTGCAAGAATGATAATAATACAGTGATGTTTTCAGCTGTTGCTAAGACATCAAGGATTTAAGAGTCATAAAAGAATGCTATGACAGCTCAGAAAACAAGTATAGGGCTTGAGAGTGTTTGGATTAGGTTAAGGGCCAATAAAGCAGATCTTGCTGTGGGAGTCTGCGATAGACCCCCCAATCAGAGCAGTGAGGTGGATGAAGCTTGCTATAAACAGTTGGGAGAAACTTCACAGTCACTTGTCGTTGTTCTTCTGGGGGACTTTAACCTCCTGGGTGTCTGCTGGGATCACAACACAGCAGAGAGGGAACAATCCAGGAGGTGCCTGGAATGTGTGGAGGATAAAATCCTCACCCAGCTGGTGAGTGAGCCGACCAGGGAAGGTGCCTCCTGGACCTGCTGCTTGTGAGCAGGGAGAGCTTGTGGGAGAAGTAAAGGTTGGAGGCCATCTAGGGTGCAGTGATCATGAGATGGTTGAGTTTTCAATCCTTGGAGAAACGAAAAGAGAGGTTAGTAATAATGCCACCTTAGACTACTACAGGGCTAACTTTGACCTGACCAAAAGACTGATTAACAAAATCCCTTGGGACGTGCCCTGGAGGATATGGGAGTCCAGGAAGGCTGGACATACTTCAAGAGCAAAGTCTTAAAGGCACAGGAGGTGGCTGTTCCCATGTGCCAAAAAAACAAGCAGAGGGGGAAGGAGACCGGCCTGGCTAAACAGGGACCTTTGGCTGGATCCCAAGAACAAAAGGAGAATCTATTGCCTTTGGAAGAGGGGGCAGGTCTCTCATGAAGACTGTAAAGATGTAGTGAGGTTAGGCAAGGAGAACATTTGGAGAGCCACAGTGAAGCTAGCACTCGACTTGGCTACAGCTGTTAAGGATAACAAAAATGTTTCTATAAATTCATTAACACCAAAAGGAGGATTAGAGAAAATCTCCCTCCCTGACAGGATGCAGAGGGAAACATGGTAACTAAGGATGAGGAAAAGGCTGAGGTGCTCAATGCCTACTCTGCCTCAGTCTTTAGCAGAGGAACTGGCTGTTCCCTGGACACTCAGCCTCATGAGCTGGAGATGGGGAGGGGAAGCAGACTGAGGTCAGCACAGTTGAAGAGGAGATGGTCAGAGACCTGCTGCACCACTTGGATGCAAACAAGTCTGTGGGACTGGATGGGTTACACCCAGGTGTGCTGAGGGAGTTGGCAGATGTGCTCGCCAAGCCACTGTCCATGATTTACCTGAAATCATGGCTCACTGGAGAGGTCCCCTTGGACTGGAGGGTGGCAAATATGACACCCATCTACAAGAGAGGAAGAAAGGATGATCCAGGAAACTATAGACCTGTCAGTCTGACCTCGGTGCCAGGGAAGGTCATGGAGCAGGTCATCTTGGGTGCCATTAAAAGTCATATAATGGGCAACCAGGGCATCAGGCCTCATCAGCATGGGTTTATGAAAGGCAGGTCCTGCCTGACAAACCTGATCTCCTTCTATGAAAAAATAACCCGACTACTGG
Organism: Athene cunicularia; assembly: GCF_003259725.1. NCBI lineage: Eukaryota > Metazoa > Chordata > Aves > Strigiformes > Strigidae > Athene > Athene cunicularia. The sequence continues at coordinate 8,758,205 of NW_020799144.1, read as the reverse complement.
AGAAAGGAAAAGACATGAATACTGTCTGCCTGGATATTTGAAAAGCATTTGACACAGTTCCCCATAGAATTCCTATAGAAAAACTGGCTGCCCATGGCCTGGATGAGGAAATGTTCTGCTGGGTGAAGCACTGGCTGGATGGACGGTCCCAGGGAGTGGTGGTCAGTGGAGTTAAATCCAGCTGGAGGCCAGTCACAGGTGGTGTTCCTCAGGGCTTGGTGTTGGGACCATTGCTGTTCAACACCTTTACTGATGATCTTGATAAGGACATAGAGTGTGTCATCAGTAAATTCCCAGATGACACCAAGTTAAGAGGGAGTCGATTTGCAAGAGGATGGGGAGGCTCTACAGAGAGACCTGGATAGATTGGATCGGTGGGCCAACGCTAATGGGATGAGCTTCAACAAGGCCAAGTGCCAGGTCCTGCACTTGGGCCACAACAACCCCCAGCATGGCTACAGGCTTGGGGAGGAGTGGCTGGAGAGCTTCCAGTCAGAGAGGGACCTGGGCGTGTTGATTGACAGCCAGCTGGACAGGAGCCAGCAGTGTGCCCAGGGGGACAAGAAAGCCAACGGCATCCTGGCTTGTATTAGAAATAGTGTGACCAGCAGAAGTAGGGAGGTGAGAGTCCCCCTGTGCTCTGCACTGGTGAGGCCACACCTGGAGTGTTGTGTCCAGTTTGGGGCACCTCAATACCAGAGAGATCTCGAGGGGCTGGAGCGAGTGCAGAGGAGGGCAACGAAGCCGGTGAAGGGCCTGGAGAATAAATCCTGTGAGGAGCGATTGAAGGAGCTGGGACAGTTTAGAGTGAGGAAGAGAAGGCTGAGGGGAGACCTCATCACTCTCTACAGCTCCCTGAAAGGACATTGTAGAGAGGTTGGTGCTGGTCTCCTCTCACGGGATTAGTGACAGAGCAAGGGGGAATGGCTTTAAACTGCAACAGGGGAGGCTTAGACTGGACATTAAAAAAAAATAATTTCACAGAAGGAGTGGTCAGACAGTGGAAAGGGCTGCCCAGGGAGGTGGTGGAGTCACCATCCCTGGATGTGTTTAAGGGTCGTTTAGATGAGCTGTTGGGGGATATGGTGTAGGGGAGAACTTTGTAGAGTAGGGCTGGTGGTTGGACTCGATGATCCCAAGGGTCTTTTCCAACTGAAGGATTCTGTGATTCTGTGACTCTCCAACTCCCCATGTCCTGCCCATGCACAGCTTTACAAGAAGCTGGGAGGGAGCTCAGCCAGAACACCAGATCCAAACTGGCCAATGGAATATTCCATATCATATAACATCATGCTATATAGATGAGGGGTGGGCAGGAAGCAGGGGCTCTTACTTCTGGGATTGCAGTTTTGGGATCTCCTCTGGCCTCCCCTCCCCTCCCTTCCCCTTCCCTTCTCTTCTCTTGGATCGCTATCTGGAAACAGAGTGGGCATTGGCTGCAAACACTTTGTGCATTACCTGTTTGTATTTTCTATTATCATCATCATTACCATAATAATTTTATTATATTTCAATGATTAAACTCTTTTTTTGTCAACCTATGAGGCTCCTTACCTTTACCCCTCTAATTCTCTTCTCCAGTCACTGGGCAGAGGAGGGTGAGTGAGTGGTTGTGTGGCTGCCAGCCAGGTTTAAAGCACAAAGGTAGAATCTCATACTTACCTTCACTTTCTCACATAACTTTTTCCTGCAAACATGCTTCCTCCAGAACTTCATGCCAGAAATAACTGCGGCCATGTAAGAGTGTTGTGTTGATCAGATGATCTTAGTAGGACAAAGTAGAAACAAAACTAAGTCTGGATAAGCAGATCCATAAGCATCAATCCCACTAAAAATAAGTTAGAAAATTCATACAGAATAATCAGATGGATTTCTACAAAAGCAGAGGCAAAAGAAGATAGGAGAAAATATCTTGTGCCTTCCATGGGTATTTCAGAACTAATTAATATTTATAATACCTCTGAAACTGGCCACTCAATATTATCTTTACATAGGAAAAATGTACTTGCCTGAATATTTCTCAAATGATACAGTTGGAATACATTAGAAATCGACTTGATAAGACTGAGCTAAAAACCTTCTACGTGACCACCAGGAAAAAGCAGTAAGAAGAATGTGAGACTTTTGTGCAATATTCATGTTACCATCACAAGAATGGAGTGTGATTCAGCTAGATTTATCCTTAATAACAGGCATCTAAATCTAAAGACATTGCTAAATAATCAGGTATCTGGCAAAACACAAATAATAATGCTGTGTACATGTTTCTCACTATAACTGCAAGATTATAGTGATAACATGAGTTCAGACTGAGGAAAAGAACCAACAAATCTCTCCATGAGAATAAAAGAAGAGAATAATATTCACTATAAATACTGTAAGTTGCTCTGCAGAGGAACAACAACAGTGGAATATGCCAATAAGATTTTTTTTCCTAGTTTGTCTAGGAAATAATAGCGAAATCCATGACAATATTCCACAATCTGGAAAACCATCATATATGTTCAGGAATGGTTTAAATAGATTTTAAAATATTGGCTAAATGAGAAGCGTCAAAATATATTTGTAAACAAAAAATTTTCTTGGAGATACTGATTCTCTGCTGAGGCCTGATAGGTGTCATAGTTTCGACTAAGCATTTGTAGTTGATACAATGAAAAAATAGTGCTAATACAAAGAAAAAATAGTGCTAATATTTGCAAAGCAAAAAAGGAAAAGCAGTAAGTCAAGAGAAACCATTCTCTTGGTGAATTTTGCACATGTAACTGAAACACTTCAGTTAAAATAAAAAGAAAGGGAAAACCAATGAGAAATAAAGTTACACAGCTTGGCCTTCCGCCCTTGAAAACCTCAACCCATGTGGTCAGTCTGTAATTATTTCCACTTGCAAATGCCTCTAAAGCATGTATTCATTCATGTGCATATGGAGCTATCCAGTGGTTATTTGCAGCCCAGGAACACATTAATCTGATATTTAAACGTTTAGGAGTTGCTTTTCAAAGCAGGTAGCCTCCATCTGCTCACACTGGGAAGTTCTAGTTTCCAGCATTTTTCCAGCACATTTGGAAATAAGGTCCTTGATTAAAAAAGGTGTTCTGCTGCACAGTCTTACATTTTCGCTCTGCTACTAAATAGGCTACATGAAATATATCAGCATTACATTCAATCTGAACACTCTATGAAACCTTTTCTGTAGAATAGCCACTGAAATAAAAATGAAAAGGCAATCAATGGACTGATGCCAAAATCCTTGCAAACTTTTCCTGCATTTATCAGAGAATTAGGTCTTTTTAATTAGGTCACAGAACACATTCACTCATACTGTAGCTTGATTCATACAGACCTATTGATTTCAAAATATATTAACTGGAAATGTGAATACTCACTTCTGTGAGGTCTATAATACTGAGATTCATTGTTCACCATATTAACAAAAAGAAACCTTTGGCTATTTAGTTTTTCTTATAGTGACCTTTTCTATGTTCTTACTCAGGAACATCAGATACAGAGTTCATGACAATGTAGACAACACACTGGCAGGGCATTATGGAAAACTCCCAGGTTATTACTAAACGTTCAGATTTCCCCAGGCACCACTTCCCTGCCTTAAATTACTAAATACAGCTGAGTGTCTGCTGTAAAGGGAACAAATGGTCACACCTGTAGCCTCTAATTGCAGCTGGTTCTTACTTCCCTGCCCAGAAAATATAGGTGCCTTGATCTCAAATCAAAATAAAAGGAGGGGAGGGTCAGGTCAATGGTAGGTATAGAAAAAACAACTAGGTCTTGCTTGCAGATAAATTGAAAAATTGTTTGTATGTGTTGTATAAAAGGCAGCGGGAAGATCAGGCACTTTCAAGCTGAGATTTGCCAAATGTTTTTTTTACTACCTTCTTAAGGCCAGACATTGAACCTAATCAATGGAAAATCAAAACCATGGGGATAGTTTGGAGAATGTTGCCAAAAATTCTGTTACAGTGCCTAAAAGTTCCGACCATCCTCTGATTAGAGTAATTATAGGAGATGGAAGCAATCCTTTCATGCTTACTGCACACAGTTCCTTCCCAGGAGTAATCCATGAAGCAATACTTACAAAATCTACAGCAGCAACTGTTGCTAGGCAGTCACAGGAATACATATTTCTGCCACCCTTAAGCAGCTGAAGATGTTTCTCTGGAGCTGGTTTTAGATAATGCTCACCTCACATATGAGACTTGTGGTCAGTCTTCAATAATGCAGTGCAATTAAGATTCTGCAAGAGTAGTTAGTATATACATAGAGACCATGGAGCCTGAGGAAAGACAGCAGCGGAGGATTTAATTTGTTTCTGTGTCATTCTTTTGACTTTCTATTTTACTTCAGTCTGTTATTTCTAGTGAAATTAGAATTTTCTAGCATAAGATTAACTATGAAGTTGGTCATGCTCAGAAGAATTTCTCATCAAGGCATGCTGAGATATTATCTCTGTGCCTCTTTCATTTAGCTAACCTTTTTCTGATTGTTAAATCTTCTCTTGAAACAATGACTGCAGCCTTACCCATCAAACCAAACATCTCAATTACCACCTGTACTCCTGTCACTCTTTACTCTCAATTTATCATCAGCAAAGCTTCTAATGTTCTTCTATTGTGACAGTAGTTAATGCATACAACATCCAACAACTTTTTCACCTCCAAAGAGCCTTGAAGACATGAATATTTCCTCGTAATTAGAGGTTTTCAAAAGCATATCTCCTCAACATGCATTCTTTCCTACAGCAGAAGCAGTGCTGCAGCACACAGGTTATGGACAAGTTCAGAACAGTACAATAACCGTGGTGCAGTATTAATTTATCAGTAACTACTGGCTTTAAAAATGAATGTGACCCTCTGAATACAATGCTATTTTATAGACTGCCAAAGTAAAGGATGGGAGGCAGATGTCCTACAATCAGCATAACTCAAATAAATCAGTGAATACTTTAGAACAGTAACTCTCTTGAAAAGAAACACCACATTCAAACCTTTGTCATAAGTTCACATTCCGTATAATATTTCTTCTCTTGCTCTCTCAGAAGCAAAGCCAGACCATTACTGTACACAGACTCAAATCACTTCCCAGAAAGGCAGGAAATATTAAAAATCCCAGACATGATGGCAGGGATGGAAAATAGGAGTTTTGACATTATGCCATCAAAACTACCCTCCCTGCATACTCTCAGGAGTCATCCCACAGAGCCATGATGGCCAGGAGGAGTGGTTCACCAGCAAGGATACACTACCTGCAACGAGCCTACATCACGACACACTTTCTTACCAGGAGAGTGGAAAGACTGGTAATGTTTTGGAATTTAGAAGATGGCTATATTAAAAAGCGTTAAGCGATCCAAATTATGTGGAAAAAGACCCCTATATTCCTGAATTCCTCTGATGACCAGGAATTGGTCATGTGATTCCTCCAGACAGTAGACAAAGTCAGAGGCCTCTGCTCAACATAGTAATAACGCACTTCTTTTGAAGAGTTTGTGGAACACCAGGGAGAAACAAAGGAAAATATCACCTGTGCAACAAAGAAAGTGTCAAGTTAGCTGCGCAAGACTCCAAACTATTTCTCCTGATAAGTTATTTTCAGGGTATTTTTGTTACAATTATTTCCTTCTAAAACAAATCTCATCATGCTTCTGTTAAGGTGTTACTGGTGTTGAATCTAGTAGAACAGAATTTCAGGGATTAGACTATAAACAGACTTTGTAAAATAATACTAAGTGGCAGAAGGTTGAAATATAAACCCAAACCTTGATGGAGAAAGATGCAAATCCTCACAAAATCAAGGTGACATTGAGAGGCTTGAAATTGGTGGGAGGTAATTTGAAGCATACCATGGAGGTATTAAAGGTGATATTGATCCTGAGACTTCAGACCAGCTTGACATGAGAATTACACAAAAGTTAAGAGCAGATTCTCAGGTCTCTCCACACTGAGGAACAACTAGGACACCTGAGCTAAAAGGAAGTAATAAAACTTATATTAGCATAGGATCCAAGTCTCCCCAGGGATAATGCAGGACTGCAGAACAGGACCAAAGACCCTGAACATCCCAGCCAATCTGATGTTTAAGCACCAAAGCACCTAATTATTGTGCCTAAAAGTGGGCCAGTTCTATCTCAAGAAAGGCAAGAATGAACTGTCACACATCCTAATTGGAAGGATCAAAAATGGATCTTGAATAGAAAAAATATCTCTGGCTTTCCAAGGCCCTGATTTTCCATCATAGTCTTCACCAGCCAAGTTCTTTTCCACCGACTTAGCTGAATTGATACTATTTAATGTATTTATTTGGATGTAGGAATTTATCCATTCCTAAAACTCATTTTTACTGCTACATTTAAAAGATAATATTTCAACACCTCTTTTCATTTAAATTATGCTATAAAACTTGATCGGATAAGAATTCTATGAACTTCTATACCTCAACTTCTCTATAGAAAAAAAAAAAAAAAAAAAAAAAAAATTCTATCAATAACCTTCTAAATACATTAAAATCCTTCTATCACTTTGTATAAAATCACAGTTTTGAAAATACGACTAATATATTTTGTAATCCATACTACTAACAACATATACCCATGTATTGAATTAAAATATACCATACAGCCTCTTATGATATGGATCCTCCTACCCAGTAAGTAACATGGATAATCAACTTACATACACAAAAGAACTCTGATTCATCAGCAGACTGGCAGACCTGCAAAAGTCATGATGCAAATTATTCTCTTGTCTCTGAATCTCATTCGGCCTTTCTGCATCCTGTTCCGTATAAAAACAAGTGTGTTTAGCAGGTCGAGGGAGGTGATTTTTTCCCCTCTGCTTTCAGGAGACCCCATACAGTACTGCATCCAGCTCTTGGGTTCCCAGCACAAGAAGGACATGGACCTGTTAGGAGCAGGTCCAGAGGGCCACAAAAATGATAAGATGGCTGGAGTACCTCTCCTGTGAGGACAGGCCGAGAGAGTTGGGTGGTTCAGCCTGGAGCAGATGAGACTCCAGGAAAACCGTACTACAGCCTTTCGAAACATAAAATGGGCTTATGACAGAGAGAGACTGCTTACCAGTGTTTGTAGTGACAGGACAAGGGGCAACAGATTTAAACTGAAAGGAGTAGATGTAGATTGATACAAGGAAAAAATTTTTGGTAGAGTGGTGAGGCCCTGGCACAGGTTGCCCAGAGAAGCTGTGGCTGTCCCCTCCCTGGCAGTGTTCAAGGCCAGGCTGGACGGGGCTCTGAGCAACCTGGGCTGGTGGAAGGTGTCCCTGTCCATGGCAGGGGTTTGGAACTAGGGGATCTTTAAGATCCCTTCCAACTCAAACTGTTCTATGATTCTATGATTCTGTCACAGTTCTTCTAGTGATAATAACCAATGTTTCCTGACCTCTGCACCACTTACACCAAGTGTTCCTAGTCCAGAACTGTTTTACCCGGAGCATCACATAATCATGCCAATGCTCACATTTCACTCAAATGGATGAAATATATTCAGGTTCTTAGTTTTATAGCTAACGTAACTTGGTTACAAATCTGACAGACAAGTTTATATATAACATCTCAACAGTGTTATATTTTAAGATATTTTAATGTGTATGAAATAAGTTCCATGTTTTGACTATGGCTAAAAGCAAGCTGAAACTTTATAATGTAAGTGGAAGTGTGTTTTCTTCTTTAACAAAGGAACGGAGAGCCTTCCTAACCTTTCACTGACTAAAGACCTGTATGTAGTCAAGAAACACAGAACAGGTAACACATACACCAGAGACTCAATCATCTGCCACCTGGTCCTCCCAGGGGGGCAGGAGGGTCACCCTTCAAAGATGGCAATAATGAAGGAGTACGCACTGGGCTCAGTGCTTCACCCTATTCAGTCTCAGCTTCTCCTGTTTGCTTGTTATTCAGTCAGGTTCAGATCTCTCTGCAGTCCCACTGACAGTGTGAGGGCATAACCCTGAAATACAAGCAATAACAAATTGACCTTGTTATTATTCAACTTCCTTCAGGCTACCTGTAGTACATTTTAATTAGTGACAGAAGTGTCTGAAAGTCTAAAAGGCATCCTTTGACCATCCATTCTCCCCAGGCAGTGAAACAACTTCTTCAGTTCAATACCAAACTGTCTGCTGATGGAGCTGTCTTTATTTGCACTGAAGATGAGGAAATCTGTGCAAAGGAAAAGAGACAAACCCAAAAAACTGTGTCAGTTTTTAACCCAGGGCCAAGACAGGGAAATATGTTAAAACATATGCAAAACTTTCCACACTATTCTAATAAGCAGAGGCTGACTGTATTGATACAGCTTTTATCTTTATTTACAACCTTTTGGTGACAAAAATTACTGCAGATATTTTTTTGTCAGTATAACCCTACGTTGTTTTAAGTCTAGTCTTCAGACTAGACTGTGTAGGAAGGTGTTTTATGAGAAGCAGAAAATAACAGTTAAAACACTGCAACAGCCTAATACAGAAGCATGTTCATCTTTCTTCGCAAGTTCAAAGGACAGCAGGTGCAAAACCTCCCTTGACAATGAAAGGAACACCAAACATGATTTGAGCAGAAAGAAATAAAAAAGAAAGATTTGGAAAATCAAGAACAGATGACATGTGAAGCAATCATTTTAAAAAATGTAAATTTCAAATAAGTGAAAAATTGATCACTAAGCCAATCTTCTAACAACTATTGCAAAAAATAGCAATAATTTTTAAATAAGTACAGTGGAACTAATATATTTTGTAATGGAGAAATTTTATGCTTTTCCTGAAGAGGCATCAAGTGAGTAATAATATTTGTACTGCATTTAGTGATGATTTCAGTTCTAAAGGAAAATGGGGTTTTGTTGTAAACAGGTTAATAAGACTGTGCATACAAGGTGTTTTTATGTTTAGATTATGGATAAGATAGTATTAGAACCAATTGTTGATGTAAGGCATTCAGTTTTCAGACAGTTTGGAAGAAGGTGTACTTGGAAATCAAATATTTCACAAGGCAGGTTTAAACACACTCTGTTATTTGCAATCCTTTAATGAGATCTACCCAGACAGACCCATGCTTGCCTGGCTAGACTACTAGTGAAATACAGGGTTGGTTCACATAACATCTAACATAAAAACAAAGCTTTCAAAAGAGACAAACCTCACAAAGAAAGGTATTACCATAATAGAGAAAATAACTGAGTTACACAATATACACAAACTATCTAGTATATGTCCTGGTTTCAGACATAGTTTACTTTCTTCCCAGTAGCTGGTACAGTGCTGTGTTTTGGATTTAGTGTGAGAGAAATGTTGATAAGAAACAGATGGTTTAGTTGTTGCTGAGTAATGCTTCTCCTAGGTTAAGGGTTCGTCAGGTTTTGTGCTTTGCAAGCAAGGAGGTGCAGGAGCAGCTGGGAGGGAGCATGGCCAGGACAGTTGTTCTGAACTAGCCAAATGTATATTCCATACCATAGGATGTCATGGTCAGTATAGAAACTGGGAGGGGCAAATCTCTGTTCGAGGGCTGGCTGGGCATTGATCAGTGGGTGGTGAGCAAGTGCATTGTGCATCATTTGTCTTTTCTTTGGTTTTATTTATCTTTTGTTATCTTCCTCATCATTAAAATAATATTAGTATTATTAATATGGTGGTGGTGGTGTTACTATATTTTATGTTATTTCAGTTATTAAACTGATCCTATCTTAACCCACGAGTGTTACTTTATTTTTTCCGATTCTTGTCCCTATCCCACTGGTGGGGCAGAGAAGGGGAGCAGCTGCATGGTGTTTAGTTGCTGGCTAGGGTTAAACCACGAAAGTGTAAAAGCTTTCAGTTACAAAAACAAAAAGCAGCAAACAGTCTAAACAGAGTTTTGGAAGAACTGTTTAAAGTTCAAAGTATTGATGCTAATAAATTTGAATAGATTAAAAGAAATTAAACTGCCCCGAATGCCAGTGATTTCATGTTTGAACTTTGTCTGAAAATTTTTGTATTGATTTCAGACTTGAGGAAGAGAACTTAGTTTCACGGTTCGTCTGTTTTTTCCTAGCTCTTTTAAATGGTCTTACAGAATTATCATCTTTTCCTTGTTCTTTCATGATTACATAAAGATTTACTACAAAAACATCATATCACCTGAGCAAACTCATTCTTTTACTATTTATGTAAAGATGGTTATTGCTCTCCACTAGGTTCACAGCTAAAATCAGATTAACCATGATGCAGAAAGCTGAGCATTTGTAAGCAATAGTAAGATTCCAGCAACCAAAGATCACTGCTTTATCATGCTCCTTCCTTTCTCAATGACATTCTCACATCTTTCTCCATATAATGGAAGATCAAATGGTTTGCCTAGCACTAATACAATTAAGGTCTAAATCAGAATGAGACAACAAACTTGCATTCTAGTTTGCCTGAAATAGATATATTTTATTGCCATTTCCATCATTTGCTGTGCTGTCTGCATAGAATGAGGATAGGTTAACTCAAATAAATGTGTCTAATTCTTATTAATATGTTTGTTTTGACCTTAACAACAGTAATTCTGCATGCTAGCCAATCATCAGATTGAAATGCTCGAACTTTACATTAATTTAAAAATTAGTGTGGATATTGGTTTTGTCAGAAGATATTTACTGCATTCTCATAAAGTGCCAGAAGTCCATGGTAATTTGGTTTCATTCATTGCATTACTCTGTGTTTTAGAACTTCACTTTAAAATGAAGTTCCCTTTTCAAAAATGATGGGATCTTGAAATCTGACAATTTTTTTTCCTCCACTCCAGGACCCTCATTTCCTGGACAACTATCCACACACTTAGCTATGGCATATTTTAGAAGTAAGATCTTCAGACTTCACTTGCCCAGTTCCCTGCTTTCCCAAAGCACATAAGTAGCATTGTCTTGTTTCAACCAATACTAGTCATGAGCTACATTCACCTGTCTCGTTTAATGTCTTTATTCTGTGTGGTACTAATGTAGGAAATGAATGGAAATATAAGGATGAAATAACATTTTTTATAAAGGGTGACTGTGTTCATTAGAAGACAAGGAGCTGTTATTTTTCTGATCAAGTACTGAGTGTACTTGATCCCTATCTAAAAGTGGTATCTACTACATCTAAGTGATGTTTCCAGGAAAATAAAACCCCATTTTGCTGAAGAGTCAGGACCAAATTCTCTCTACCTCAAATGTTCTCCTTTCTTTCTTATTCAGGAGAGAATTCCTGTCATGTATGTCCTTCTTTTATATTCAGAAAAGGCTTAAGCTGTCTGGTGCCTCAAGAGGATTTCAGAGGAGAGGTAGATTATAGAAAAAAGATTCTCCACCAAGTTTGGTTTGGGTTGGTTTTTTTTTTTGCTTATGGCTTTAGTTCAAGACCTACTTGGCAAGCAGCTGGATGTATAAGGAGGCAGAAGTTTAGCTTTAACTAGCTTTAACAGAGTAAAAACTGCGTTGTTTTCTCCTTTCTTCACCTGTGCCTTTTGCAAATATTTTCACTTTCTATAACCTGAATATTGACAATAGATGTCTTAGATTTTTTGTTTTCTTTTACTTTGGTCCTAAATCTCTTCAAGTTCCCTAGATAAGAAGACATTCTTTACTGAAGTATTTAGCAAACATAGGATGTGATGTTTTGAGTCTATGAAATGTCCAGACACCTGGTCCATAGTGTTGTATTCCTAGACCAGAAGAGGAAAATATGTCTTCCATTTATAGGCAAGAAGGTTTTCCAGCAAGCAGAAGGATGACGAAGAGCATGCCTAAATCCCAGGGGTCCTGTGGAGTTTGTCTGTCTTTTTATCACATGGTCACACACATCTTTAGAAAGCAAATCTTTCTCTGTTCACTTCCAAGCAATAGATTCTGGTCAACAGTTCCATGTTATGTCTTCAAAAAATATATATTCCAATACCTTTATCAAATTAAAATTTCTTCTCAAATAATCCTCTTAAAGATTGTCTGTCTCACATAAACACACAGGCTCACAGCCACTCATCTGGACAAAGAATACCGGCTCTTACTGCTTGCTAATGTGGAGAACCCAGTCTATCTCAGGATAAGAAAACAGAGCTTAGTGTATCCAGAAGAGAACTTAAATTTGAAGTAGAAAGAACATTCTTAGGCTGAAGGGAACCCAACTAACATGTCTGTCACTGAGGGTTTTTTACACTCAGACTTGTAATCCCAGGCTGCTGGAATCAGCTGTCAAACACCAAGGGCCTTTCCACAGAGCAGCAGTGGCAAGAAACCTCAGCACAGGAGAAATCTAATGAGCATCTGCACTTGTCTCTGGCAAGTCCCCAGTTGTCCATGGGTACAGACATGGGCAGCTTCAGAGGACTTTGATTTGGAACTGATCCTGTTTTCTTCTCTGAATGTTTCTCTTCTGAAGATGGAATAGGCTTGGCACTGTTCAGTATATCTTCCCCATACCTCATTTTTGGGTTTATAAAAATACATATGGCATTTTTTGTTTTAGAAGTAATCCCTCAGTTTTGAAATAATTAGTAAACCTAATTTGTAAAATGAAAGTATAGTTTATATGCAGATTAAAATGCATTTACAAGTAATTTGAATAATATCACTGAGTGAGGAATTATTTTCTCCTCACCCATAATGGTTCTTTTCCAGGTTTTCAAATGTCTTGGTACTGATTTGACCATGTTGAAGTTCATTTCCCTCATACTAACTTGTATGGTGCTGTATTTTGGCTTTGTGACCAAAAGTGTGTTAATAGCACACCAATGTTTTAACTATTGCTGAGCATCAAGAACATACCTGTTTCTCACCTAGATCCACCAGTGAGTAGGCTGAGGGTAGGTAAGGAGTTAGGAGGTGACACATCTGGAACAGCTCTCCCCAACTGACCCACACCACATGACATCACGCTCAACATTAAAAGCTTCAGGAAGGAAGGAGGGGGTTTGGAGTGATGGTGTTGGTCTTCCCAAGTCACCAGTACATATAGTGGAGACCAGCTTTCCTGGAAATGGCTGAACACCTGACTGCTGATGGGAAATCATGAAGAATTTTCTCATTTTACTTTTCTTGCATGCTTTTGCTTTACTTATTAAACTGTCTTTATCATAACCTACAAGTTTTTTCAATTTACCCTTCTGATTCACTTCCTATCTCACTGGGGTGCAGCCGGCAAGCAGCTGTGTGGGTCTTGGATGCCTACCAGGGTTAAACCACAACAGGCTTGCTGCAATGGCACAGTTACCTTGTTATTACAATTATTCACTAATTTTGACAGTTGAAATACATCACATGAACCTATCCAGAACATTTCTTATTACTGATAAACTCAAAGAGTTCTTAATTCATCTTTTCTTTCTTCCTACATATATATTGAAACTCTGTTCAAAAAAGGACTAATTTTGTTTTATATAAATAGATAAACTAGAGAAAGAGAGAGAACATTGCTATATTTATTTATACAAAGAAGTAGAGACACATAGTGTGTTGAAGCTAATTCATTCTCTCTCTGTTTTCCCTTGATTAATTAATACAATGATTCAGGACATAGTTTGGATATTTGGGGTCTTTGCTAGTAATTTTTATATTTTTGTTTTGTGGGTGTATTCTTTTTTTCCATGTAAAATGTAAATACAAACTTTTTCCAAAGAACTGACAGAACAATGATTTTCAAGTGCTCACGACACACTTTGAAAGTTCTCTAATATAAAGACCATGTTAGCATTACACTGAGCTACTCAGTAGTTAGCTCAGTAGCTCAAATGTTTCAAAGACTACCCCATATTTTAACAAAATAAAAATCAATGCCTGTATGTGGTCTCTTTCAAGCAAGTCTTCCAATCTGACATCAATAGTTTGCATCCATTAGCCCCTCCTTTTACAATACATTACTCAAGTCCAACCTATAGTAGACAAAGCACAAAACAATGTGAGGCAGAAAGTCCATACTATTTAAAGCCCAGGAGTAGTACTCCAAAATCATATCTGAACTACTTTAGGCAAGTCACAGTAGTCAGTATGAGATGTAACTATTACTGAAATGTCTTCCCTTTATCCCATTTTTGTTCCTTTGTCACAGACCTCACGGAATATTTCACCATGAAATTTAGTCAGGCAACAAATTATGTTTCCTCTTGCAAAAGATGCAGTACAGCCTAAATGGTCCTAGATTATAATAATTTGTTATGGCTGAGGTGCCTGGGCCTTTGAATGTCCCTGGCATGTTTTCTCAAGCTCATCTCTCTTGAGGAAGGATAGCAATTTTGGCAGACCTAAGAAGCACATTGAGGAGACAGTGTGATGGTTTTAACCCCATGCCTGTCTGTCAAAACTGACAGAACACTGGTGCATTCAGCAAAAGGTCAGCACTGTTCCTATAGCACAAAAATAGTACCGAAGGTCAAAAAAAAAAAAAAAAATCCTTGGAAAACTGAAGAAGTGAGCAACATCTCCAGTGTCTCAGTGGGAAGAAATTCGTCTGCATCCTGATGGATCCAGGCACAGCAATAAGGACTGTAATATTTTGGAGCTGTAGAGATTCATGTATCGGGTGTCAGACTGAAAGCTTCATTTATTTTTGCTTTGTCAATAAATAGATTTTTAAGAGCATTTAAATAGCCAAGGATAATATGCCAAACAACTAAAGAGCTGCAAAATGAAATTTAATGTATGCCATTAAATGCAACTGAGGCAAATACATTAAGGTGGCAAAAATATTTATTGATTCTTCTTGTTGCTAAAACAAGAGAAAGAAGGAGAAAGTTTAAGCAGCCAAAGAACAAGCAATTAAGGATTTGAAAGTATGGTCTTAAAGTACTGAGTCCGCAAGTAAGGTAGTGATGTCACCAGCTGATGTTTCAGATCATGTCTGGACCACCTGCTGCCCTACTACCATGTCCTGGTTCTGACATTGCAGTAGAATATTGACCGTGTACTCCATCAGGCTGCAACCAGCTACATCTCAGCAGCACTAAAAAACAGGTCCTAAATCAAACAGGCTGTGTGTAGAGAGATTACAACATGAGCTGGCCCAAATCTGTAAAATGCATCTGCATGCTTTTATTCCAAGCAAACAGTAAAATCAGCACATTTCTCTAGTGAATGCAAATACATTAATTATTTTCACTCCTATGGGGAAGTATTTCAACCATATATCATTTCCCCATATATGATTTTTGGGGGAAAAAGAACAAACAAACAAAAATACAAAAGAGAGAAAGCTTGTGGTTTGGAACATTTCTTTTAATTTATCTCCTGGGATAAAAGAAGGAAAACAGTATAAGCTGTTCTTAGTATATTTTGATTTAATTCTGTTTTCCAGTGTACATTTTTTCAGACATATTTGTAGTGAACACTTTTCTAAACTTCAAAGACAAAAGTAAAAGACTTACAGTGACATTAACCAAGCTGTACATGCGTCAGGAGAAGTCTGGGTGAATGGATCCCAGAGCAAGGAAACAACCTGATCTTTATTTCCTTCAATAATAGATTTGGCATTAAATGGGATCTGGTCTGATTCCAAAACAACTTTTATATAATAGTAAAACTCAAGAAATTTTTACAAAAGTAAGCATTGAAATCTACATCAAGTATAATATCCTATCCTTCTAGCCCAGCAGTGTGCAACAGGCAACAACTATTTTATCAACATTTTTCATCTCCTATAGTTTTAAATAAGTGTATCATAATTTAAGATTTAATAGGATTTGTGCAGGATCAAACATCACATGAACAAAGTTCACAGAGATATTCAATCAAAGCTGGGGAATGAGAGATTTTAGAGCCAAAGATAAGCAGCCCTAGTAAAACCTGGAACGGTGTCCACAGATGGCAAACCTTTACTGAGAAACCAACCCTAGTGCACAACCTCTACTATGACTCACACAGATTTTTAGAGAGCCAAAGATGCTCCAGCTGTGAAAGGAGAGAAATTTCTCTACGGCCAGTGCCTTGAGGTGGTTGATATCCTCAGGCTTTGGTGGATTGATCCTTTTCTTAAGAAAGCAGACATAACTCTCATCTCTGTCCCGACAAAGGGAAACCTCCTCATTTGTGTTCAAGGATTGAAAAGTGCTGAGAGGTGCAAATAATTGGTTTCTTGGTCCAGCAGCAGGACAAAATAAATCCAAATTAACCAAGAAAGTGGCAGAAAAAGTTGCATGCCAAACAAATTCCACACACACCTCTGACTGTTAAGTCCAGCAAAGAACCATTTCACACTAAGTGAATTATTTTGTTCATCCCAAAACTGATGTGTGTTTTCAAGGAATTTACCATTATTTTTAGTCTTCTTGTTTTGTTTTGAGTATAAGGGACTTCATATTCTCTCCTCCTGCCCTCTACAGTCCAGAGATTAAGGTGGCCACCTAAGTGTGAGCAGGTTTCAAAACCTGGGGTTTTAATCCACTTGACACAAAACATGGATACTCTGCAAATTAGTGTGTTGGTGTTGCTAAAAGGATTCACTATGGCTAAAGGGATTCTACTTCCTATAAAAATCTTTTTAGTTATCTGAGAGTAAACTTGGTGTCTAGCTGTTCCCTTAACTAGCTTAAGACCACACCTGTAAGAAGGAAGAATATGAACAAGATTCCCTTTCCCATTCTGTGGTCAGTGCATCTAAGAGATGTATGCAAAATTCAATTACTTTTTCTTTGTTTTAAAATCAGTAATTTGTGAGGGATTTCTCACTTAAATCAGAGATGTAAGTCCAAATACAGACTCTGAATGCAAAGGAGAACTTTTTCTAAACTGATCACAAGACTGGCATTCAGACTCAGTCTGAAAAACACTTCCTCCTTTAGAAATTGAATTATATATTCTGATTCATTTTGGCTACCTTCGATAATGTACAGCCTATCTTTATGTAGGTTTGGAAAAATGTTTCTTGAAGAAAAACTAAAAGGCACTGCTGTGTGAAACAACCATATATTAGCTGAAAGAGAGCCAACAAAAGTGAAACAACTCTCTCTTTCTAAAACTGAATGTACTAACCACTTACTGTTACACACAATTGTGTGTTCATTGTGTTACAACACAATTTACTACCCCTCCACAACCACTCAACGGCAGGTTTGAATGCCCGTGAGAGGTGAACAAAACACCACTTCCTAGGGTTTAACAACCCAAAACACTCTATCCCTCCCTAACAAATGAGGACTCTCAACCTCAAGAAAATTCTCAGAGCAACATCCTGACACAAGTAATGTGAAAGAGTTTCACTGGATGAAGTCCTGACCCAAGGGAAGAGACCTCAACTGCATCATACTGCTCCAGGGGAGGAGGAGTTCCCAATGGCTCCCCCAGGGGGCTCCATTGATACCCAGCCAAATCTGATGTGTGGTCAATAGGAGCTCCCATTGGCCAAAGGCCCCAACTACCATGAAGCCCTGAGAACAGGGACAATAAATAGTTGCTACACTTCAACAGCCAAGATGGCCTATTTTCATTGGGTGGGTGCACGCACCACACAATCCACGCTGTGACCACAGTCATGATTTGGCTGATTTCCCTGAAGTGGTGATGCAGTCACTCTTGCCTCCAAGATTAAAAGTTCAGGTGAGTTTTAATTCTCATTGTGGATCCTCATTCCTTGATAATTATACAAAAAAAAAAAAAAAACAAAAAAAAAAAAACATACTCTAACATGGACTCTACTACTTATACACTAATACAATCTATTACAATCAAAATTGATGGAAGCTAATAAACCATTCTAACAAGGAAGGTTCAAACATATCCAATCAACCAACTAATGCTTAATTCAGCAACAATTACCTCAAGTCTTTTGTCACTTCCTTCATTTGTTAACCTAAAGTGGCATTAACACAATCCAGACATAAAAACACTTTCCTCCCTCAATAGCACCAAGTTCAATCATATTCTTCTGAAAGGTGTTAAATTCACAAGATTAATTCACCACCACATTGTCATACAAGTCTTGATTGTCCATATGGATCACCATTACCAGTCAGGATGACGAAGCCATCTGTTTCTGCCAGATCCTAAAAAATCCCCAGAGCTAGACCTTGCATTAGAGCCTGGGCATCAAGTTAAAACTCAGGGATTATCCATTGGGCACTAATATGGTGAGTTTTTCCACCTTTTTCTAAGGCCTCCTAAGCATGTAAACCCCTTGGTTTTACCAAGGTCGTAGACACAATGCCAGTTGAAGGCAACTTCACCATGACAGGTTGGCCTACATGTTTTCAATGGGAACTGGTCCTTATGATTGTCAGTTATAGGAGTATCACTAACCAATAATCCCACAGGGCAAACTGCTCACATCTTTGGGTTCCCATAATTTCCCCAGCAGTTATTAACAATAAAAGCCACTTGTGATAACCATATGTCCCAGTTATTTTGTGAGACATTGGCATGTTTCTTGATCAAACCATTAATTTGCTTCACTCTTCACTATGCCATTTGCCTGAGGATAATATGCTTTATGAAACGCCCACTTAATACCTTCTCCTCGTGTCCAGTCTTGCACCACTGTGGCTGTGAAATGGGAACCATTCTCACTTTGAATACATTCAGGGCTGGGAAAGATACTAAACCATGCTCTCAAAACTTGGATTGTTTGGTCTCCAGCTGTGCTAACAGCTGTAGCCATGGTTAATCCTGATACCACCTCTACTCCCGCCAAGTTATATCTCCTTTCATGAAGTGTCTTCAGAGGACCAATACGGTCAACTTGCCAGGTCCTCCAGAGCACCTTACCTTGTTTAATATGCTGGAGCTCGATTTGGGTGGTTAACCTCAAGCATCATTCAACATAGTGAACAAGCCTTAAGAACTGCTTCACGCATCTTCATTGATACAGGCCATTGGTAGGAATTCACCATGCAGAGTGGGCAGCCTGGCCCCCAAACCACAGCTACTAGATTTTTGACTGTCTCAATTCCCCTCTTGATACCACAAAAGGGTTACATTTCCCTTTCCGGGGGAGTGAGATTGCCTCCATTTCCCTTTGTTCTTGGGTTTTCATCTCCAGCAATTCCATCAGTTTCCGAATGCCCACACAATACTATCCAGGGTACCCCCAGTGCCAATGCCTTCCACTGGAGATCATTCCTTCCTGAATCATAAAATTGACCCGACTTATCCTGGGGAGGTTCAAACTCTCTACAAGAGACAGTGGTTTGGGGGTTCCCAAACTTGTGGACCTGTATAATTTGCTGTTTTAATGAGAAGTCACACATTTCTTTCCTCCAGTTCCTCTATTTTCTCCAAACTATTTCCATCAAACTCTCTCCAGATGTCTCCATCTCACTTCTCAGAATCGACACTCATAATTAAGTTTTGAATCTGAACAATACTTGGCCATTTTGCTTGTGCCAACATAATTTCATTTTTCTGTCTCTTTCTCATAACAATTCTGTCTTCAATCAATTTCCAGATGCTTGTCTAAATTATCTTTCTTCACTACTACAAAGTAATCCTGCACCTGAATCAAACGGGCCCCTAAGATGGTGTACATTTTTCCTTCACTTCCACCATTCCAAAACATTCTGTGGCTCTGTTCCAACTTTCTCACAACTGCCACTGGATCAAGCCACTTCTCCTTTGCCCATTGTACATCTGAGGGAGAAAGGACACAACTATACTTCTGTAATAACTCCTCTATCAACATCCTTCTGACTACATGAATTAATATGTTATGGAGGCTCTCAAATAAGCAAACAACAACCAAGAATTAAAATTTTATTATCAACACAATTAACTAGCCCTCCATAACCATTCAACAGCAGATTTGATAGCCAATAAAAGTGAAACAACTTTCTAAAATTCAGTGTCCTGACCTCTTACTACAAGATAAGCATATCATGCAACTGTTCTGACATTACAGAAAGCGGAGCTATGAGAAATACACTGTTAGCCAGCAGCTACACAGAGCATTCCCTAATCAGCTCCTGTACTCTTCTAATATTGCCTTTTTGCCAATGTCCTGGACTTGTAAGTCTCCATTCATAATTAACAAAATTACAGTAATTTAACATTTTAAAGTCAGTTATATGCCCAAGTTATATATATTGGCAGGTAGACTGGTCAGAAAATGTACGTTTATTTCTTCAGCTTCTACTATTCATGGTGGTATTGTTAGGCCAAGTTACTTAAAACATTGGCAGGAAATCCCTTTGCCATAAGGACAGAAAAAAACAGGAAAGGATGGACTCAGGACCAGTAGTTAGTTCTGTGAGGAACTGAAAGAAGTAATGCCTCAGACACTCATTGGCACAGAAAACCTTAAGGACAAGCTGTGACCTTTGGATTAGTCTAGGGAATGTCATCCAAGGAAGCAGGAATGTATCGAGGGATGCACCCCCCACTCCCTTGCAGTTGCATTGTCAAACTCCTTAGATGAGCCTTAAACGGGAGAAACTAGACTGAGCGAAACCAAATGTTTCCCCTCAAGCACGAGTACCATTAATCACTGGCTCCATTGTATAAGTCCAAAGAGGTGACAAGCCCTAAGAGGTGAGCATTTCTGCCTCAGAAGCCACACGATTGCTCAAGAAGCGGGAAGTCAGCAAAAATCTGTGTGCACTAAGGAAAAAATTAAAGGTGAGCAGGGTGAGCATAACCACTGACTCGGTTGGACAAAGGGATTGATGCAATCCATTCCCCTTCAGTGTATGCACAGAAACCACTCTACACCTTTTTCCTCATCTCTCATGGAAATTAGTTTGTGGAATATCTGCCTCTCTTTATCTAACATGCTAATCAGCTGATAAGATGAACTTAAAAGAGAGAGAAAACTTTGCTGCGCATGCACTCACCACCCAAGATTACCAGGCCTGAGACAACACCGGAGAAAAGCTTTCTTTCCTTTTTCCTTTCTTCTTTTCTTTTTTTTCTTTTCTTTTCTTTTCTTTTCTTTTCTTTTCTTTTCTTTTCTTTTCTTTTCTTTTCTTTTCTTTTCTTTTCTTTTCTTTTCTTTTCCTTTACTACTCCATGGGCTCCCAATCTGGGTCATGACAAGTTCCAACAAGATCAGGAAAAGTTTAAGTACTCTGTGCTTATCATAACCAGTATCACTTTAAGTAATACTGGTATCACAGATGTTGGAGGAGAAACATCAAAGCATCTGAGATGAGAAGGTGAATGCAGTGGCATGACTGCATGCAAATCAAAGAGAGTTAAAAGTTTATTTTCCTATGTTGCAAGAACATCTCGCCTGCTAGCAGTAGGGCACACAGGAAACTTTCAACTGAAAGACACACAGACAAGCAAAATAAAAAAAGTGGTAGATTTCACAATCAAGTAAAAGCAGAAAAGAGGTTGTAGGAATCTTTTTATATTTATATCATTCTGATGAACCTGGACACCAGTTTCCAAGCAAAAAAAGGAGCTTGTTTAGCAGCTAATTAAAAGTGCTCAAATAGAAGTTTATCAGCCAGAAATCTGGAAGGTAAAAATGAATACAATGGACTTCTCTTAGTTTATAGAAAAAGATGTCCAAGGAGAGACATTCCAGCAGACTTTCTGAATACATTCAGAATCTGAAAAGAGGGTAGGTTTTAATTCATGTCTGACATGGAGCAGAACAAGAAAATGTGGACTAAAAAGATAAATGGAGGCAGATATAGTCTGTTACTGAAGAAGTAATAACTTTTTTTTTTCCCCTATCACACAAGAGTAGACTGTCCTCCAAATTAAAGTGAACCTCTGAAACTGCTTACTTCATTCATATATAACAACCTACGTCCTAGGTCTCTCATGAAGGACAGTTAGAATCAACAGTTCTTGAAGACAGAAGACATATTTCTCATTTTCATGGAAAATGTTTGTGCAGAGTCCTAGAACAAAATAAAATTAGTTTACCCTGTTTCCCATCCAGACTTGTGGTCATCCAAGAACTAAAATCAGCATAAGTTAGGCTTTTTTAACACCAAGACAAAATCTACACTGTTTTTAGCAACCAGAAACATTTAACAGATTTCAGCACAGATTCCCACTTAGGACAGATCTTCCCTTCCTATTTGTTTTTCTAAAAAACTGCTTCTTCCTTTTTTCAGAATGAATAGAGAAAGCATTCATAAGGGAAACAAACAAGGCTGAAGAATTTCAATCACAGCATTGATAACACTAGATTGCTTTTTATTCACAAGTTGATTTTTATGCAGTGCGCTCCATTAACTGTCTTAACACAGTCATAGCTCTTTTTCTCATAATCATTACTCAAGTCCACACTGTTCTATGTCTCTGCAGATTATATGTTCCTTTAACACAGTTCTGTTTCTTATGTAACTCTCTACAACTTTGTTAAAAAAAAAAAAAAAAGCCATTAAGATTTTACTGCAAGGGGAATGTTTCTCCCTGATACTCCATCAAAAAGATGGACTTTCTTTGGTGCAGTACACTTGCAGAGCTAAAAATATATCATAAATGAAGTCTCAACAGTTAAAGTCCTGTGCGCAAAAAGCTCTGAATTACTCAGTAAATTCATGTGTGATAGATTTGAGGGACTAAACCCAAATGTTTCAATATTAAATAGTAGGAAGATACACAGGAAGCAAAAAATCATTAATCAATAATCAGCTGGTTATGTTCTACACATTCAATAATGTACTCCTGCCTCGCTTGATTAAGTCTGGACAGAAATCTACCCATTTCTCCCCGTTTCTTACCTCTTCTTTTATCATCCATTTTAAACTGACTTTTATATCTTGATACTGTGCTGTACTTCAGAAAACCTGACCTCAGCTCTTGGTATTAGTGAAGCTTCTTTGGAAGTAAAGCCCTTTCCTATAGCTGTCTCGTAACTTGAGTTCAAGTATTCAGGTTTATTTCTAAAGACTTCCAGCAATTTGGATATTTTACATTTTTATAAGAAGAACCCCATGTTTACAGACGGCAGCATCTCTTAAACAGGTCATTATGGAGAACCTACGCCTCTGGGTCCTCAGAGACCTGATAGATATCATCCTGACACAGGGCATGAACACCAAAGGTTTTCATGCAGTCTTTATCTTTACATATGCACTTTGGTATGTGATATATGTTTTATTAAATATAGTTAGCTCTATCCTGTAAAGCAGAAGCTAACAGAAAGCATGTGGAAGACATATAGTCCCTGAGAAAGACAAGTGACAGAGATGACACATGTTTGGAACAGCATAATTCAGAAACTATCAGAAGAAGGCCAACTTTTGTGTTTGATCCAAGCTTAGATCCTCAGTTGCTGTTCATCTCACTGAAGAAAGAAACAAGCAGAAAAAGATGAAACACAAAAAAAGAGGTTAAAAATTGCCCATGATGTCTTTCTGTTTACACAAAAGGTCTGTGAAGAGAAAACTATTTTTCTAGACCATACCAGAACCACAGGTGAAAGCTACCAGAAATACCAGCAGGATGAACCATACATCTACCCTGTTAAATCTGACGATAATTCAACATTTTTGTTTAGGTATTGAGGCTTGATTTTAGCCTTCCACAAGCATAATTATCAAACTCATGTTATTGTGCTTACAGCTCATATTTCTGCAATTAATTTCGAAGTGTTACAACACAGGTTTTCTTGGTAGTAGCACCAGAACTTGCAACAAATCCCACAGATCCAGAATAAACAGTCACACAGAAAAGATGGAAAGATCTTGATATCAAGTATCATTTGAGCATTTTGGAACCCACAAGTCCAAGTCCATCATGTTGAATTCAGTAAGCATATTAACCTGTTTAAGTACAATAAGATTGCAAGGCAAGATCTTGTTCTTGTTCTTTATTTTGTTACTCAAAAAAAAATTATTTTTTTTTTTTTTACATCCACTTTATATTATTCTCCAAAACATCCAAAAGTCCTTTAGTAGTTCTCTCTGCCAACTTTACTCTGGATGATTAAAAGTTCACAAGTGCAATGAGAATCCAGAAGAAACTAGTAAGAAAAAATGTCTTCAGCCAGGTCTCCAAAGGTCAAGAGATTGTTCCAGACCTTAGCTTCTAATAATCTTATATTGTCTCTGTCCAGAATTAAATGGCAAAGAAAGATCTTTATCTTTCACATTTGAAAAGGGATTTTCATTTCCCCTTCTTCTTATTAGGATTTTTATCTTTCTCTCAACTTGGCAATGAAGATCTTTTATGCAAACCTATTTGAGAAAAAGAAATCTGTTGAGTTATGTGGATTTTTGAGCAGAGGGGGGACATATGGGGAGGGGTTCATTCCTAAGAGAGAAGGCTGTCAAAATTATGAAGGAACAGTCATTTCAATATGGTCTCACATCTTCAGCAAATACCTACAGAACTGAGTCATAATCACAAACTCTTCTGTTAGATCCTACATATTCTTTGTTAATAAATATTTATCCCATCACAGGGAAAGAAATGTTCCTTGCTGGTAGTTTGAACACTTACTCAGGAGGGGCCTAGATCCAGCAGGCTATTGTGAGCAGCCAAAAAGTCCACCCTGAAGCTGAGAAGCTCATACAAATGGGACCAAATATAACACATTTCCATGAGAGAAATTATATGAGTGAAACACTCTTGGACAGCACTATTGAGAACAGCAATGCACTTGTGGAAACATTCCCAAACAGTGCTGTAGGCAATTTCACCCACATACTCAAGAATAAGTAATTTCCTTTCAAGCTGACAAAAACTCAGATGCCAAGAATATAATGCATTCCATTAATTGCTGTTCTTATTATTCTTCTTTCTCTGCACCATATTAATTTATTCATCAGCATTACAATGGTTCCCTAGAGGTAGGCAGCTTACACTCCAGCTTACAATGCTTTATTAGCGATGTGCTTCTCTGCTCAATTCTGTTGGCATCTAACTGCCTCCTTGTCAAACTTCTGTGCATATTCATTATTGTTTGAACTTTACTATTTATTTGATTACTTGAAGATTTTGAGCCCCAGGAATAATCCTCTTGCAAATTGTTTGTGTAACGACATTCGTACTTCATTATATTAAACACCAAAAACTGCATTTAAAACAACATTAGACATATGACACACATACAGATACTTACAAGTTGAAAAATGTTACAGAGGAGAATAGGGAAGGTTTCTCCAGTCACATCCTCAGAAACGTCCTTGCTGAAACGACATACTGTGATGCAGTGATTGGTACTGGAGATATCCTGTTTCTCTAAATATATTAGGTACTTAAGCAAACTGTACACTCCTGGTAGGATCCATGCCCACATTCTGCGCTAATGTATCTCTTTATTTTCACTAGAACTTCAGGGTCATCAAAGCACATAAGGAACAGACCTGAGAAAGGTTCCCATATAACTTCTTCCAGTATGGGTTTTCTGATTTCTGCCTCCTATGTAGACAGTTTTTAAAAGCAAATTATGCTCCTTTGTACACAGTTATTTAATTTAAGTCATAACATGCATGTATATTCCCTGCACTTTGTTTACACACCTACATCACTTTGAAAGGAAGAGAACCATTCTGGAAGTAGTTCTGGAAGAGAGTTGGGTGCTGATCTTATTAACCTACCATATAGAGACAAAATTACCTAGGGGATTGTTGAAATAACAGATCCAATACTGTATCAGTCATAGCTTGAAACTGAACATAGCATTCACCAACTCCAACAGATAAAACTTTTAACAGAACAAAAAAAAGCCCCGGGTTACAACAGCAAAGTGAGTATCTCTATCAATTTCAGAGTCAATTGTATGATAAAAAATTGAATTATTTTATGCAGTATCAAGCCTGAAGTGATGACTTTTTCCCAACAGCACAAACTTAACTATCTGTTGTAGTGTTAAGCCTTGCCAGGACTTGAAGACCACGTTGCCGTTGTCCCTCCCCCACCCTCGAACACAAGTAGGGCACAAACCCTGGGTTAAAATAAGAAGAAATTTAATACAACAGTGTGATAAACAATCTGAACAACAACAGTAGCAATAACAGCAATAAACTGTAATAACAGTAAACAGGACAAAAGATATACAGAGAAATACCTCAGTGAACACAGCCAGCCCACCGCGTGTGCTTCCCACGACCAAAGCCACACAGGAAAGCTTCCCGCACTGCCGCGGACCTGACCTCAGCATGGTATGAATAACCCGGCTGGAGATCCCTTCCCCCAACACGGGAAACTTAACCCTATCCTAGCTGAACCAGGACACTATTGCAAACTCTTTAAGAGAAAATGCTTCTATAACTGATGTTCAGTGTACTGACCAAACTCCTACCATATAAGATTCTAAGTTATTAACTCCAAGCACCAAGATATATTATTTCCCAATTAAATCCTGTTTGTATAATACAGTGTGAAGTAATTACAGAACAAGCCATTGTATGGCATTTATGGAGGAGCTATTGGTTAGGCTCATATAAAAATGAGATACATTCACTGATTCCAAGAAACATATCTATGGGTTTGGGGTTTTTTCTGTTGTCATATCATGTTCCTCAGAGTGCAGGTTGGCTATTAATGTTTTATTGAGGTCATTTATGAGTAAGTATGGTGGTTTGTCTCAGTCAAAGTTTTGAATTGATCTCTCAACATATCACTGAAAATAGGGCTTAATAATGCCTATAGTGGAGAAAGCAGAACCACACACAACTGTATGGAATCACTGGTGAGGAATAAGATCACAAGCATTCCAACTCTCAGAAACTCATTTTCTTTTGATTAGATAAATGGACATATGCCTAATGGTTTTGCATATCTCTTGTACACTAGATGCTTTCCTAACAGTTCTTTTGCTAGCTTAATGTTGGAGGATTGCACACTATTCCCATAATGGCGAGCTACCAGGACTTACGTTGGTCACATGGCATCCTAGAAAGACCAGAACAAAAGCTTCAGAAGAGACCAGTGGATTGGGAATCTCCTGTGCTACAGACTATCTGACTTGCATTCATTGGCTCAAAATGACTTAGTTAAGAACTAAGGCTTTTCAACCAGAAGGACTAAGCCTCCATTGTATGGAGAGGTTAATGTGAGCTAGTCGAACATTTCCAGGCATTTCCCTTGTGTCATGTCCCCCTCAGATGAGGGAGACAAGTGACTCAGAA
>NW_020799144.1:8722298-8729236 GCF_003259725.1 Athene cunicularia | reverse complement strand
CCCTTTCTTTCCCACCTTGATTTATACCCACTTTCTGTGGGTCTGTCCCCTAGGCTGACCCACATACCTACGTATGACATGGATGGGGAGTGGTAACGTGTTTCATGGGATGATAGATGATTAAGAAGCATGATCTTCTTAATCTTCATTAGCATATTAAGGGATGTTAACTTCAATATACTTTTCATGGACAATGAAGCAAAGTTCATTCACTGGACAGATGGCCCTTGAAACTTGCCCAGGTGCCCCAGAGCAGAGCCGTGCTGTCTCCACAGGGCTCCCCCTCCAGCTGCATCCTGTGTCATTGGGGCAGCCTGATCAGCTTCGACCTCCACACCATCCACCCCGTGACTATAGTTTCATCTTGCCAGTGTTTGAGGCATTCCTTAGGTCACAGGACCTCAACTTTTATCTCTTTCTCAGGCTGTTTTTCTCAGTCTGTGTTTCTCGCAAACCTGTCTTCATTGCTCACACCTTGCCTGCTTCTGTTCAAACCAATATTTAAATTTCCCATGGCAGAGGAACTGATCCCTAGCACAGCGTTTTAGTGGCTGAGCTTTTAAATTATGTTTTAACAAAGCATTAAAAATGCAAGGATAATGCTTGGTTTATTTCCTTAGAAAAGCATACCTTGTTTACTATAGCCATTTAAAGGAGGCTCTCATCAATGGCAGATGAAAGACTGAATTCAAGTTCTATCTACGGTTCGGGTCATACAGTATGTTCATGCTGAACTTTCATAGCCATAAAACTTTCAGTAAAAGGCTACTAAGAAGATTAGAGAGAAAGGAAAATAAATATGGATGTTTTCTACAATTAGAAAGTCTAAGATATTTAAGACTAGAAATTAGTACCAGGACTTTTAATAAAACAACTGACATGTATCCTTGACAAGGCCAAGAGCTAAAGGAGGGAGTAATTTAGTGTCAGGACAAGCTTTATTCTTTTATGGGGAATGTATAGAAGAAGAAAGAAAAGTAACTTTGATTAATGTTAATCATATCACTTAATGCAGTTCAGATATGGAAAGCATATCCAAAGGATATAAGAATTTGGAAAATGAAGTTGCTTTATAATGCAAGAATATCCTCTGTGACCTGGAAACATTATTTGTATTTTCTTTTTCCTTTCTTGCTCCCTCTCTTCCTGCTTTTTCCAATCCAGACCAAAACTAACTTCATATTTGAAATCCCAGTGTGACATATTCATGGCAAACCAACTTACACAGCGTGGCAAACCAACAGTGTAGCAAACCAAAAGTCAAAATGGCATACAACCAGTAAGACTCACTTTTAAATGAGAAAATTACAGGTCGTGCATGAAACAAGCATAAATCAACGACAAAAAATAACACTTCTATTTTTGTAAATGACTCAACATTTCTGAACATTTATAAAACACTATTTGAACTTTGTCTCAGTGCATTGTTGCCAGTGGGCAACTGGAAATTAATTGCTGTTTTGTCACAAGGAAAGAGAAAAACAACATGTATGAAGATGGATATGCAGGTGAGCATTGAAAAGTCAGAGACTATTAATAGATATGTTAAACAGCAGTATTCCTTCAGACAGCAAGTGACAACTACTAAATGAAGCTTATCCCTTGTGTCATGCAATTCAATCATTCCAACTATCGTGTGCCTTCACCTGTAAAGTTGCCAATGTTTCCTGGCTGGTGTGTCTCATTTGCAAGAAAAGAACACATCCCGTTATCATGTGGTTATTCTGACACTGTGGAAAAGAAATGTTGTCTCAAAAGCATCATAAATTCACAGTTATAACCTAGTGGAGTTTCTTTATAAAAATGCTTTAAAGCAATGCTTGAGCCAGTTCCAAATATAATCTTCAGTCTGTATTGGACACAATATTAACTGGAATCAGTGTCCAGTACTTAAAAAAACAAGCTGGGTATCTGTAGACAGAGAAATTAAGAAAAACCTGTCAGATGAAAATAGCAACACCATTTTTGGTAGAGTAGCTAGACTGCATCTTTTATTGTGATTTCATAATCATGTTCTGGTCCATAACTTGAGATTCTGAAATTGTTGTGCTAAATTAAGAAAACAAACTGGCAGTGTCATACTACGAGGTACAGAACATGGTGTTTGGCTGTGGATTGGTTTCGTCTGTTACAGTTTGTTCATTCCCCCCCCCTCCATTAACTATCTTAGATTTTTAATACCTACCTACCTTAATTAAAGGGTGTTTGAGGAAAAAGCTTCTCATGGAACACTCAATGAGAAAGCATGGAACAAGTTTAGAATGGTATTCAAGGGGGAAAACAATGAAAGGACAGAAGGACTAAAAAGATTGTTAAATTCATGGGTTGAAAAGTGATTCAGGGGAGAAAAACTAAATAAAACAAAACAAAACCTAATTGGCAATAGCGAAAAGAAAAAGATGATCCAGTATTTCAGGAGCTATTTCTTAGCTTCCAGGTCCAGTGAGAAAAATGTAGCCCTGAACATTTCTTTATTTTTTAAACACTACATTTTTAATCAAAACAACTCCTGTAGAACTTTACATGTTTCTGCTTTCCCATAGCTACTGAAATGCACAGAAAATCCTTCTCATTTAGCAAACAGCACTCAACATATTGCAGATACGATGGAAATATGAATAATTTCTAACAACATCGCAAAACAGTAAAGACTGCTTAAATGTTTCCTCTGTTGCAAGTAATACCAAGAGACCAATGGAAAAGAATACATTTACTTGAAATATATTTCACTTTCAGAACTATCTGTTCTTTAAAACTGATAAACATTCACTAATAGGAAAACCACTAAAACTGCAGTTTCAAAGTGGTAAAAATTGCTATTCAAAAGTTACAATACTGTTTAGGAAAAATAAATAAATAAATATATATATATATATATATGGAATGGCAAGAATATTTTAAAATTAAATTTATCAGGCTTTTGAATTGAATTAAGATCCTTAGGCATGATTTTTAAAGGGGAAATGAGACATTTTTAGAAAAAAATTCTCAATCTGAAACCATATATGACAGTTTAACATTAAAGGACTTTTGTTTCCATCCCATTAATTTTTAAACCTATTTTTGGTTCAAAAACTGAGCTGTAAAATCCATTATTTGTTCTATGGTGTTTGGAACTGGCATGGAATTCCACAAGTACCATGGAAAATTGGGAAACAATCATTCTGCCAGACACAAGATAAAAGTACTTAAGTTTCAGTATCCTTAAAACACACCAAGTGTGACTTCTCATTCTTATCCAGAGAGTACATTGTAAAAGGCTATACAACCATAAGAATACTAGAAGTCTGTTTAAGCAACCTAATGATTGTTAAATAGAGTTTACATTTTTCAACCCACTGCTTCCATGTCTTTAGTAGGACACAGTTCAAGTGTGTTCATGTATTGCTCCACAAGAAAGCTCATAAATCAGAGAGCTTAGAGAGGGTCATGTTTAAGAAGGACATATTCTGGATGAAGCAGCATATATCCATGTGGGAAACAAAAGGCATGAAAAGTGAAGGAAGATGACACTTCTGAACTCATGTGCTTTCATTTTTGTCTATTCATTAGAAAATTTGTTGCAATTAAATTGCTAGGATGATTCTTTAGGAAGGATGTTACACCATGTTTAAAGAAAGAAAAAGCAACCAGAAGGCATCGAAGGATGCCACTGGGATGGCAGGTCTGCATCACTTGCCCTGCAAGAAGAAAGCTGCAAGGCCAGGAATGGTTCAGTCTGGAGCAGAGGTGGCTTTGGGGCACCTAATAGCACCCCACCATTTATCGGGCAGGGATTGAGGGTCAGGGATGGGTTCTTCACAGTGGTACCTGACCGGAGGACAGCAACATCAGATTTAACTAGAGACACTCAGGCTGGACATAAGGAGAAATCTTTCTGCCACGAGGATCAGCAGGCAGTAGAGCACGTTGTTCAATCTGAGAGTTTTTCAAGGGGTGATTAGACAAAACCTTGGCAACCTGGTTTGATCAGCACCAGCATCTAACTCCACTTTCAGAAGGTGGTAGAAAAACAATCTTCTGAAAGATCCTTCCAACCTGAATTATGCTATGATCGTATGACTATACAGAGTAAGCATTTCATCAACATGACACAGAAAAGGTTTAACAATTCAGTAACTCCAGTAATTTCCCTCCAAAAAACAATAAGCCAACTGCTAATTGTTCATCCTGTCTAGGAATTCTGCATATCAAGAGCCTACTATTTCACTTCTCATCAGTATTTAGATAAAACCACATATTCTGGGGAAAATCGCAAGAATGGATTCCATGATTACATAGAAGACAATGGGTCCGCTGTCCCTGCTGTGTTCTGTCCCAGGTTCTTGTGCAGTCCCAGCCTCCAAGGGAAGGCATTCCTGACTTAGTATAAACTGCTTGGTAACAAACCATCAGTGGTTTATGAACATTATTTTTATTCTAAATCCAAAACACAGCACTACACCAGCTACTAGGAAGAAAATTAACTTTATTCCAGCCAAAACTAGGACTAATTTTTAGTGTTCAGAGACTGTCACATTTAGAAATAAACAAGTGGGTTTGTGCAATATTTCCCCCTGACTTGACTAAGCTTCACAGTAGGCAAGTACAGTAATAATTAATGTAATAGGAAATTACATTTATTGTGAATATAGAAGATGCTATTTATTTCTTCTTGGGAAAAAAAAAAAAAAAAAAAAAAAAAAAACAAGACTCTGTTCTGCCTCAGGACTCGTAAAGGATGTGCCTTCCTGCTATGAGTTATTTCCATGTCACTATTTGGTTGTGTATGCAAAATTGGAGACAAAACTACCTCTCTTGTTGCAGCCTAGTGAACATGAGTTTTGGCATGACTAAGGTTTGTACTGCTAGGACAGGGTCTCAGGACACTTCTGTCCTTGTCTGGACCTGAGCATTTTATCTTTTTTACTGAGACAGCAGCTGCCAAGCAGTCAGGTAACCATAAACTAGATTTGGTTTAGTTACAATTAGATTTATAATGCTAACAAGTAGTTGTTCTGTGCGGACTGAACTGTCCATGGCTGTAGACTAAAATGTTCCATGGCAAAGTGCAGAGACAAGACCAGAGGGGTCTTGTGTCTTTAAGCACAGATCACAGGGGCCACCAGAAGGGTACACCCTCGTGTTTTTCAGGTAAAACTAATTTTATAGATGACAAACAGAAACAGAAAGATTGAAAAACTGTGAACCAACAGAAAAAGATACAAAATAAAATTAACAAAAAAAAAAAAATCCAAGAAGATTTTTATAAGAAAATGGTAAAAATAAACTCTAGGGGACCTAAGATTGGGAAGAAAGAAGTCCCATCATTAAATCACAGTGAGGAACCTAGTATGCTGACAACTTACCATGGCCCCAGTTCGCAGTTCCCCCACTTCACATTGCACCCATGGACATCTCTATCCTGGGGAGCATTTGAACTGAAGGCAAAGCATCAGAGGAAAGGGCTGCATTCCAAGAAACTTTCCCTTACAATGGATTTTGGCTGTACTGTTGCTATTGAGATTTACTTTCTATTAAATAAAAAGTTTAGATTTGAATATCAAAATTTTTGCTTGAGACCTGCTGTATTGCTTTTTGTACAGATATAGGGATTGTTAAATTCCTCCATGAGGACCAGAGCCTGTGAACATAAGGCTTCTTACAGTTACTTGAAGAAGACCCCATGTGCTTCTACCCCATCAATAGGTCTACAAGAGCATTCACAGTGGTGAACAAAATAACCTTTGCCCAAAGGCTGTCAGCTGACTCCGGACCCATCCCAAGGCACAGGTCCATGTGGTTCAGCTGCTGCCTCACACAGAGGGTCACTCCCTCTCATCACCTTCCCAGACTGTCCTTCCTAAGAAGCCTGTACCGCTCCACCACTCCAGAACTGCAGTCATGTGAGCTTTCACCCCACGTCCCTGTGAACTTAGCAAGGCCAAGGCTAAAATGTCAGTGTGTTATCAACTTTATTCTCATACTAAATTCAAAACACAGCACTGTACCAGCTACTAGGAAGAAACTAGCTCTGTCCCAGCCAAAACCAGGACACGTTCTTTATGGAATCACTCCCTCTCCTGTCATTTCTAGTTTAAAGGTCTCCACTACCTGGTTGGCCAGACTGTTGGCAAAGAGACTCCACAGTAAGGAAAACAGCACAAATACTACATTTGACTTAGTTTCATTCAAAGGCATCTTAAGCTTCTGCATTCAGAGATCATCTTGCACCATGCATTTCCATTACTACGTCACCTTTAGCTGGGCTGGAGTCTCATATAAGTTGCTAAAACTTCAATAGCACACTTAGAGCTAAAATTATTTGCTACAGGAGTTTAGTCTCCAAAATTCTCACAAAGGCAGTTAATAGGAAATTTGGAAGCAGAATAAATCTTAAAAATCGAAAGCTTTTACATGCGTGTGTCCAGATACATGTGACAATACATGGAAAGGAAATAACAGCAATAGTAACCACACCACAGTAATATTCCTGTTTAGGAAAAAGGAAGTGCAGAAAAGGGAGATTGAAAATGCATGAACACGTGTTTGGGAACATCCTCCCCATTCACTGATGTGTTTGGAAATATGTTTCCTGGCCAAAATTATAATGAAGAGAAGGTAGAGAAGTAACAGCAACTGAAGAGTTGTCTGAGTTCAAGAACAATGAACATCTGAGGTCTTAATTTTCCATAGTCAGTGAGTCCAGAACTCCTCTGGACTTCTCTTTCATTGCTACCAATAAACCAGAACATTTTAGGGAAAGAATCTTACACAGAGTGAGCTTTTCTTATAAAAGTATCCATGATTATCTGGAAACACAAATTGAGAAAGAAAAGTATACTAAACATTCTTTTAGATTTAAACAAACAGAGCGATGATTCAATTTATTCTGAAATAAATAAATAAATAAATAAATAAATAAATAAATAAATAAATAAATAAATAAATAAAATTCC
>NW_020799144.1:8719367-8722248 GCF_003259725.1 Athene cunicularia | reverse complement strand
AAAAAAAAAAAAAAAAAAAAAAAAAAAAAAACAAAAAAAAAAAGAGGACCTCAGGTTGAATCTGCAAAAGAGCTAAAGTCCTAAATACAAGTCACAATGCTTAATGTCTTGGCTTAAGAGTTATACACCCTTTTGGAATAAAGTTCCCTACTCCTTTCACATAAACAATGTGTTCTTAGCAGGACCAGTTATCACCATCTTTAGGATCCAGCTGGACATGAACTGACTTTGTCACTGTTTTAGTTTACCTACCCTGAAAGGATTTTTAATCACATCTACCAGCATATGGAAAAAGCATTAGTGTCATTTCCTTTCATTAGAAGATAGGAAGACACAAAACGAGCAGTAACATCAGAATTGGGACTATTTGCAGCTTAACTGAGTTCAGAGCTGAGTGTATCCAAGTCCAGTCTATTCAGAAGACTGTCTAAAGCCTCAAGCCTTTACATACCACCTTGGGGTGGAGGACAGTCTTCACAGCTCCAGTTAAGGATGCTCAGCATTAATGGCTGAGAGGGGGCAGGAGCTGCTACAGCACTGAAACCACACAGGTGGCAATGGAGTTGAGAACTCTGATGTTTTGTGAATTGAGATGTATTCAACTGCAACATCTGCTCATGATGTCTCAGGATGAATACTTGAAGTACCCTGAAGTTTATTTGGGGAAAACACAGGAAAGATGAATATTAAAAAAGCAACCAAACAAAAACAAACAAACAAAAATCCAAAATCAGGATCAAACCAAAACCGTTCTCACTATTTCCAAGCGAATGACTACAGAACACAATAGTGAATATCACGAAGAAGCTTAAGACTGATTTTTGGTTCCAATAAAAAGAAAGGGACTGTTGAACTTTTATTTTATTCAATGCCACATTTTATTTACCATATTGTATTTTTTTTTTCATCAGTATATTTTCATTTTATCAACTGGGACATATATTCAGCAGCAGCTGCTTGCAAATCTTCCTCTATTGCAAGGTGAGGATTGTTCAGTTTTATCAGCTGAAATTGCTAAGGTCCCCTATTCAATATCTGTGCACAGACTGAGTCCAGTTAAATACCAAGTACATATGATATAATTACTCTACTTTGACAAACTTTATGAAACTGGAGAATATCTTAGAAAGCTCTATATACCCCACCAGGATTTTTCTTCATTTGGTCTACCATTTTATAACCACAGAAGCTGAAATTGAAGAGCAGACCTTTGCTACCTTTGACCTCTTCATAATTTAAGCAATTATAAGCAATTAAGCAATAATATTTTGGCAACACATGTAGCAGTTCAAAAAACAACAGGAAAAAGATGATGGTAAAATTTTTACTGTAGAAGAAGCCGCACAGCAGCAATGTGTTTGGAGACTACTATCTGAACAACAGATCAATAGGAAAAGATAAATCTATACTATCAATACAAAAAGACAAATAAATACCACTGTCACAAGAAAGTTGTCATTAATGGAACTGAAACAAGCTTCTTGATATAATCCTATACCCTTTAAATTAATAATCCCAAAATCAAAAATTATAGGTTTCAGGTCAATTCTTCTGAACAAGTATGAACTATATTTACGAAAAAAACCCTCTCTAAAACATGCATCAGTCAACAATGACAAGCAGGATTGCATAAACTCTTGCAAAGAACCAAGGGAAGGAAGAGCAGAGACCTGCCACTCCTCTCCATACTGTCTTCAAGTAAAAGCATACTGTGTGAAATTCATTGTGTGTAAGATAATCACTTTATGGTGGAAATTTAACACCCATTTCAAGGAACGTATGGCCAAATGGCCACATCTGCCTCTGCTTAATCCCCAAACCAGCAATTGTAAGCATTTTCAAATTATTCTTTTTAAATAGTCTTATACCCAGACAAAGAAGCTTTAGTTTTGAAGAAAACAAACATTTACTATTGAATTACTCCTAAAAGTTTTGCAAAGTGTTTTACAGAGCTTTTTAATGGGTAAAGGTCTCGGTTACAAAGGCCTTGTCAGATGTCACTTTTGCCTTTCCACAGTGAAGGAACACAATCAGAGTGTTATAAAATTATTTGGCATTCCTGGAGACATGTTTATTAACCTTGATCAGCTTACCTTTCAACTGAAAATTCTCAGACAAGATTTAGAGGCTACGCATGTACTATGCCTGAACTTAAAAATGTAAATCTTGTAGAGCACTACTCTCCTATTTATAAATATATTTTAAAGTTCATCTTTCCCACTTCTATATAGAAGCTAAGAGTATCTCTCTACACACCTACTCTTCTGGGACTCCCATTAATGTTGAACTAAAAATTATCTTGGAGATGTCTTTGCTCATTATTTATTTTCATATCTAGATTCTCTGAACATCATTTATTTGCACCGGCCCTCAGACTGCACAGACTTCATATTTTACACTCTACAGTTTCATCCCGTTCTTACTCTGTTTACCATAGTTGCCTTGATCACCACTCACTTCTATCTGTAGAGCACGGAGATATTCCTGTGCACCAATGATGCTTTCAATTTTATGTCCTTTAGAAATTTCCCAGTACCTTCACCATTTTGTGACTGGTCATCAATGAAAACATAATACAAAATCATCCAAAAGCCTAACATTCAAACTTTACTAGATATCATCTCTAAGGAGTTACATTCCAGCTCATATCAAATGCTCAGGTGGATTTCATGTAGTATGTTTTCTGTTTGTACTCAAATTTTCTTGTGTCTTCCTCCTTCCAGTAGTAGCAGTAGTAGTTCACCTTTTCACCAAGCTTTACCCTCTTCCAACAGCAATACATATGAAGCCCTATCAAAAGCCCATCTTTACTTTCCAATATTTTTCAGTTGCTTGTGTGCTAATCAAGGTGCAATGATTTATTTAACTTCTGGGGAGGGGG
>NW_020799144.1:8716689-8719317 GCF_003259725.1 Athene cunicularia | reverse complement strand
GGGGGGGGGGGGGGGGGGGAATATCACACAATCACTGGAACTACTCCAGGGAGCAATACTGCACTCCACTGAAGTCAGTAATCAATTTTACTGTAATATGATCTAAGTGTTGCAGGGCATCATGTTTTGTTCATGACAGCATCGTGACCAAGTTGAATAAGGAAATTTGAAGGATTTAATCTATCCAGACTGTAGCACACAGTATCTCTGAAGGATTTACGTCAAGTACTCTAACCCACACATCTAAATATAGGACTCAAGGTGTTGTGTTATTCCAATAATAACATAAGTATTTATTCATTGAGTGTGAACCTGATCATCTCAGAAATTAGATGGGAGTAGAACCTGTGTAGTGTTAAAGTAGTCTTGGACATGAGCTATTGGACCTTTTAGACCTCTGAGTTTCATAGCAGGCAAGTTACACTAGGAAAACTCTTTTCGTTTTCAAGAGAAGTTGAAAAAGACATAACCTAAGTCTGAGTGCCTGCATGTCATGAGATTTCACAGAAGTCCTGACACGTGCAACTTTATATTGAACTGAAACAGTGATATTTTCTGATAATTCATATTAATTATCAATTATACTCTATTAAACATTCTATCAATCACTTCAATATCATATGTATAAAACATAATTTTCTGAAAGAATGGAAGTTCCATTTCTGGATCAGTCTCATTTTGTTACATCTTTTAGAAGACATTAGAGTGTAACACCCATGTCTGTGATAGCTCTGAGCTCTGAATTTAAATTTTGTTAATAGTCAGGTATCAGCAGAGGGCAACTATTTCCTCCAGATGCTTTTAAAATTGATATGGTTCTTTTTTTCCAAAAACTATTGACTAATATTCTTGAATGACTACAGAATAATACTACAGAAGGGTTTGCTTTGGGGGTTTTTGTGAGCATTGCAAGGGATTGACAAGATAAATGTTCATTATTTTTCTTCCGACTACACAGGTTAATATTTTCCCTTACAATATAGGTAGATCCTGGCTCTAACATGGTATGCAGGTGCTTTTGTTCCTTGAGTTTAAGTGCTGGTACATCTAACACATTTTGAAAAGTGAAATGTGAATCTCACACTAGAATGGCACTGATGGAGACTTCTTCATGGTTGGTGAAGAAAAGAGAATGACAGCCCTGGCCAGTGCAAAATTCCTGTGAAGTCTTTGCCTGGGAGAAGATAGCTGCTGTACATCCTCAGTAAGTAATCTTGTATGGGCACATAGTGATCTCACTCTGGTTAGTGACAGGAGGACTGGAAAGGACTTCCAGAGTTCATCCAGCCCAGTGCACATGCCCCTGTGCAGGATGATCTCTATCCCAGTCATTCCAGACAGGTGGCTGTGGGACCTGAGAGTGTTTCCTGTGGTGGAGATGATATACCCTTTTATTTCAGTATTTCATCGCTTCTTACCATGGAGACTCTTTTCTCCTAAGGTCTAGTTTAAATGTCATTTATTGCAATTTAAACTTTCTTCTCCCATCTCCCACATAGACTAGCCTCCCTTCCCTTTTGAAATAGCCTTCTAAGTCTGTCATGTCTGCTATTATGCGCCTTTTTTTCCAGCCTCTATCTTGCCTAAACTGAAAAACTTCTGCTCATTTCATTGTTCTTTATAGGTTGTGTTTTCCAGATCCCTTATAATTTTCATTCCTCTCCTACAAATATGTTTTGGAGTTGGTTCTTTCCTTTTCTTGTGTTTGTTTGTGGGGGTTATTTGGGGGGTTTTGTCTTTAATATTTTTGAATGAAATGTTATAGTTCAAAGAATTATATTGCCCATGAAGTCTAGGAAGCTTGAGACCCTACAAATCTGTGCAGATTGTTGTAATAGTGATCTCTCTTGGACCCTGTTATTTTCTGCTCACTGACTTTTCTAGAATGATCACTGGTTTCATTACAGAATATTTTATTTTATTTCCTAGGATTTTTGGCAGAACTTAACCTATACATCCCTGAAGTTTATCTTTAAGGTTATTTTTATTTGTCTTTTACAGCAGAAATTTCTATGGATTTAATTGTTCTATTTTTTTCATTGTCAGGGAACAAAATGCAACAATTTGTTACTCCTTGCTGAGATTGTGGTTGTTATTATTCTTAGAAAAAAAGACCTTGTTAACCAAATCTGTTAAACAGAGAGAGAGGGAGGAAAAACAGCATAAAAAACTTTTACAACGGTACATACAAAGAGGAATGCAGAACTAATTCCTAATTAGACAGCGAAACATGATCTTAGTTTCTGTTTTCACCCTGATAACCTTAGCCTCTCTGTGCATTTTTTTGGAGGAGCCTGTTCAGCCAAATTTTACTGTGCTTAACTTTGTTCTCCCTCTAACAGGGTCTCTGATATAGTTACTGAAGAATTATCTAGCAGTGAAAGTTTGTAAAATTAAAATTTGAAGTAAAATGCTGTAACTGTTAAACTATTAATAACTCTAAAACCAGGCAAAATCTTTGCCTCATTCAATAAAAATTCTTGACAGACATGACTGGCACATTGTAACCTGTTCTTTGCTACATTCTGCTTTGAATCACGGGGTAGATGGCTTCTTTAATTTCTGATAAGACATAAAATAATAATGAACTTGGTTTTGTACAATGCCTCGGGGGGGGGGGGGGGGGGG
>NW_020799144.1:8709632-8716639 GCF_003259725.1 Athene cunicularia | reverse complement strand
GGGGAGGGGGGAGTAATTAATCATTGTTTAACAACAACTCTCCCTATTTTATAGACATGAAAACAGGATCAGAGAATTTTGCACTAGTTCTTCTCATTACTTCTCGAAAGGGTTTTTTCCTTCACTTCTACAGCATATGACACCCAAATTACTGTCTATTTGGATGTACAGGATCTGTGATTGTGCTGCATCTTTTACTCCATGAGGGCATAACAGCCTCTTGTCAGGTTATGTGAGCACTGAAAACCTGGAGGAGATCGTGACACAGTTCTCAAAGGACAGCAAAGCCCCTTTTCCACTTCTAAAGGCAACTTCTTCAAGAAGAATTGCCAAGATAATTCTTTAAATCAAGGGAAAAGTGAGCTGTTGCCATAAAAAGGATGGCCAAAACAAAGTAAAAACTTTTTGGAAAAGAAGGGACTTTGTCATGGATATTCATTGGCCTGGATGACTTAGATATGCACATTATCTTTGCACCAGACTCATCAATATTTGCAGTGTATCTTTTCTTCTCCAAATTTCTGTGATATGAATAAGCAACTCTAGTTGCTTTATCAGTTTAAGCTCTAGATGTTAAGAGAATTATCAAGCGCCATAAATGAAATTTGTAGCTGAGCGGGGAATGGGACTTAAGTTTCCCAAATCTTCTACAAACTAGAAAGGACCCAGACAGTTACTTATGACTCCCTGCATGTTAAAGAAGGGTTTCATGAAAGAAAGTGAATAAGAGTATTGCATTATAAAACTTACACATTTAAGAAAAATACTTAACATAAGTAGCAACACTTGGAATAAAACACGTGAAACTAACAAAACATCAGAAATTAAACAGGAGATCCCACATGTTAAAAAGAAACAATTGGAGAGAAAGGCAATGTAGATTATAAAAGATATTTCTGATATATGTCCATGTGTTTGTAAATTAAATCAGAAAAAGAAGGGCAGATGATAAGGAGCTAACATTATTAAATTGCACTGTGGAGAAGAAACAGACACATCACTGTAAACAGGTTTAGAGAGAATAAACTTGGAGTTGCATTATAGTAGAACACATTTCCTAAAGTTCTCTAGTGCACACCAGTACCGGCATTTCTGAAAGTCATCTAGACTCCTTGGAGTTTGTCTGGAGCTTTAAAAAGCTAAAAGCCTCAGAGTCTCTGGGCCTACAACATCCAGAAATAGGTCTATAATGTATCATGACCACATCTCTGCTATTTTCAATGATCCTGAGAGTCCATCAAACTGTCAATGAATGTGTGGGAATTAGGAATGTAAACCTATATTTTATGTCAGTTACTCCAAGAACACCTTAACAAGGCTTTAAGAAAGTGATAGCTAGAATTCTCACCCTGTTAATTTTACTTTACATTTAAATAGAGACTAATAGGAGAGGAGACTTTTTTTTTTTTTCCCCCAAAGATATCTGTTGCAATATTATTGTATGAGTACATGTAAAACTTAGTTAAGACACAGTCTATCCAAGAACATTCGACTACTGAACTTCCATAGACATAATTTTCTCTTCATAGGCTTCTAACTGGTGCCTTAATTAACACAAAATTTATGTAAATCACACATAAAATTACTCTAAATTTTCTAAATCAGTCCTCAATCTCATTAAAAAAGCTATTGAATGAGAACTTGACAGGATTACTAAAAAAAAAAGGGAAACTTAGAAGAGAGACATCCATTATTAGCACTGATCATTTTGCCAGAATTCAAACCAATTTATATTAGAAAATAAAGCATCAAGTTTGAACATAAGCAGTAATATTAGTTCCTAGAAGAAAAGATGAGTCTTGTATCTGGTAACCCACCCATCAGAAATACTTGTTAATGGTTCAGGGAAAATTAAATTAATCACTGCAAAGTTTCAATCATTTTTTACAATTTCTTTGTTGAAAGATGCAAAGATCCATCCAAACAAGTATCATATTCAAAAGGAAACTTATTAGCACATCTGCAACTAAACCATACTCTTTCATTTTCAAAAGGTGCTTAAAGTCATAGTAAGGAGAAAAAGAATTCTCCTTGATTAGTACAGTCATAAAGATCAGTTTATGATGTCAGTTATCTTTTTATGAACCATACAACATGTATGAACCGTACAACATGGTCAGACCTTCTCCTATAGGTAAGATAATGGCAGAGCTGAATTACAAGCATACTTATCAGCTAGGACATGCAGACTGTCGCAGTTTATAAAAATGAATTTTCATAAATGGACCAAAGTGTTAGAAAGATTCTTAAGACCATGGTAACTCTTCCAGAGACAAAGGAGTCAGCCTGAATCAGCTGGGGACAAGGAAAGAAAAAGGAGAAAATAGAATCTTTGTGGCAGTATGCAAATATGCAGTATCTAGTAAAATCAGTGTGCCTTTCCAATAGATTTGGAAGTACTCTAGAATAGGACAACTACTTTGTTTTATTCTCAGAAAACCTGAGGAAGAGATGGGAACAAGAAGAGTGTGGACACATTTAATGACAAGTCCAACAGCTATGCAAGGAGCAAAATCTTTAGTTTGCATGAGCCACCCATTTGACCTGAACCCATGAGTGTGTAACTTAAAGCAGTGAACTCCACCAAGGTCTGCCCACATAGGATTAAAAAGGCGTTTCTTTTTGATCAAAGCAACGGTGAAAGCAGAAGAGAAACATTAATGCACAGGCATCACCAAAGAATGTGGCACCTTTTTTTTCATACATATAAAGAAAGTCAATAGCCTTTCAATGCTTGTGGTTTTTTTAATATATATTGTCTATATACACTGTTTTCAATATTCTTCATGGAACTATCGTAAAGTAAATTTGGATTAACTGCAAATAACATGAGGGGGAAAAAAGTGAACTTAAACAGTGAGGACTTCATGTTTTTCTCTGTTCCTAATCTGCATCTGCTTTGTCATTGTTGAACTTCTTCATAGTATGTTTATGCTCCTTCATGAGTTCAGGGATGAAATTACTGTTCACACACTATCTGGTAGATTGCATGCTCATTTGAATATGGTGCTAGCTTTGGACATGCCAATGACTGCAACCATTTTAAACTCCAACCCCTTGCAATAATGGGGGTACAAGAAATAATCCCTCAGCCCTCAAACCCATAGCTAACAAATCACACAACATGGTCTTCAGAACTGGAATGTGTCTTAGAAATATTTATCAGTGTGTGTGACTAAACACCCACACACGGGACTTAGAAACATGTACATGAAGGAAAATAATGACATGGAATCTTGTAACTACTTTCCATATTGTACTATTGCTCATTCTCCTTCCTGTAAAATTTAAAAGTTCAAGCAAGTCACTTCCCAGGGCACTTACTGACACATGATTTCCTGGAGGGATTATGACTCACAATCTTTTGTACAGCCTGTAGAGATTCCTAATGAGCACTTATATGAGAACAGAACAGATTAAGCAGTTAATAAATTACAGAAGTGTAAAGACTGCCATCTAACAATTGGGGCAGTGAGAATACTACAGACACATGTGAAGGGTGGCCCAGCTTCCTGTGTTCTGAGGCCCAAGGCACTGTAAAGTAGCCACATGATGCATCAAATGAGACAAGAACGTTCTCTAGAGAGGTCCTGTGAGAAAGGGCCCCAACTGAACAAGACAACCCCACTATGCCAGCTGGCATTTTAGAGTGTGCATAATTATGTTTAAATCCCACTTTGTTTACTAGACAAAGCATATTTGACAGATTCAGTTCAAAACTGAAATGAAAGGTGTCTCTCCTATTTAGGAAATGTTAGGAAAACACACATATCCAACATACAATTAGAAAATAAGACATAGACTCCTAACAGTCATACAAGGGTTATGCAGCCTTTGGGTGGCAGCTTATTTGTGTTTCATAAGTGTTTGCATTTCAGTGGTGGTAGCCCTGAAGACCTGATTTGTAGAGTGAAGATCAATGAGTATAAAAGAGCTTTTTCTGCTAAAGGCGGAACAGACCAGCTACATACTCCATTTTGCTCATAGACTGGATCAAGCAGGGTACAAACCCCACATCATCTTGTGCTAAGTATTTTGGGAGATACAGTGAAGTGTAAGTAAAATGAGAGATGCAATGAAGTGGAAGTAAAATGACTCCTGTGAAGTACATGTTTACAAAAAAAAAAAAAAAAAAAAAGGAAGGAAAAATAAATGTTCTGAAAATGTTTCTGACTGGAAGAAGAGGAAGAAGATGGGAAGCAAAGGAAATAATAAGCAATCTCCGATGAACTGTGGAAGTTAACTTTGTACCCTGGCACTGTTAAAGGACATTCCTTGTCATTTGTGCAAGCAGCTGGAAATGTAAACACTGAATAATTTGGTAAGCATGGAGACAGTTCAATAAAGTAACATGATGAAGTTTTCTTAGAGCAAATAGGATGCCTGAAAGTAGTAAATAGGTATCATTCTGATCTGATATAAAAAAATAATGTGATATTATAAATGTATCATTACCTTCCTCCCTTCCTGTGAAATGATTGATATTTGTAAGACAATATTTTCCAATAGTGCAATAGAAGGTAATTAGTAATTTAATATCCTTTCCAGACCTTAGAAAAGGAAAGGTAGATGAGCTACTGAGTTATAACTAGTGAAAGAGTATTGGTTTGGACGGTAATGTGAATTTATCAAGGGAAGGGGATAAAAATAGAAGCATTAAGAGAGGTCTGGAGAACCAGACAGAGAGGAGATTATTAAGTTATATAAAACAATCATTTTGAATAAAAATGCATATACTGTTGAGTGTATTTATTTTAAGATTTTGAGCTCTGCTGTGAGCCCAAACACTGTGCTTGTGGGACAGTCATACCATCATGCAAGACAGAGAAGGAGAGTGAGCTATGGAGCCAGAATCAGATTAATTCAGGGAGGAATCTCCATGAGGGGACACAAATTCATGAGAAACTGAAAGAGACAACTTGGGGGGCAATAACAGTGGAAAGAAGCAGCTATACAGTGATAGGCTTAATTTATCATCAAGGAAAATGAGGAGATACAACAGGACCAAATAAAGGATCTAGAATAGATTTCACAGTTGCTCCACAATAAAAGTCATCAGACACTATCGTGTCAGCAGGCCCAGCAGCAGCAGGAATATGCCAGTAAATGTAGACTCTGCAGAAAGCACCTGCAGGCAGCAGGAGCCCAGCAAACAGAAGCAACCTTCAAAATTTCCATGGCTGCTAGTGAAGGTAGATGCCTTGTTAGTTAGCAAAGGTGCATGGCTGGCAAAGAAAGCTCACAGAGTTAAAAGCAGAACAAAAAACATAGGAAGACAGAAAGGGCTGCTGCCCACTACTATAGAACTGCATGGGTGCATGTATGTATATGTGTGTGTAAATGTGTGCACGTGTGTGTGTGTGTGTGTGTGTATGTATCTG
The DNA here is from genome assembly GCF_003259725.1 of Athene cunicularia. Taxonomy (NCBI): domain Eukaryota; kingdom Metazoa; phylum Chordata; class Aves; order Strigiformes; family Strigidae; genus Athene; species Athene cunicularia. The sequence goes on along the minus strand of NW_020799144.1, from coordinate 8,711,258 downwards.
ATTCCCTGAGTCATTTTTGGTTTTCTCTGCATCTTACATGAGGGCAAACAAGTGGTTATAAGTACAGGTGATTTCATGGCAGGCTACGCTCCCTGTGGAACAATGCATGAGCACCAGGCTGCACAGAAGTAGCTTTACATCAGAAAAGAGCATAATTAAGCTAGTGGTTTTGAAATGCTCATGGTAAGTGAAAGTTAGCTGAAGCTTCTTACTCATTAAAACAGAACTGAATTTTCCCTGATCTGTGCTTAAGTGAAATTGCAGATTCATTTTTTGCTATGGTCTACCATCCTTTGACATTTTATGCCACTGAATGAACAGCAGTAAGGCTGACCATTGATACTGTCTCACAATATATTGGTGTTTTTCTCAAATCCTTTAAAATGAGTGTCTGTAGAATCCCTGCTTTCATTTTCATAAATAAGCAAGTTCAATGTTAAGATATGCAGAGGAAAGCTTGATATTTGATGGAAATGCAAACAACATAGAAGGTAGATAAAAGGGTTAAGACTTTCCTCTCCTCTCACAACCCCTCAACTTTTACATCTCTTTTTTTTTTTCACTTGACCTCACTATTTTGTAGACAATGAATGTCTTGAACTGACATTACTGTAAAATGAAAGGACCAGGAAGAAAACATGTCAGGGTCTGCTGGCTCTTCCTTTCTCCTTTGTTGATTTCTCATCATTTTCAGTTCTGCCTAAATGATTTCAGAGCACTCCCTGTTATTTATGCAGAGCAGTCTACTAAAGGAATGTGGAGTAAAACCTGAGGCCTATGCGCTCTCTAATTGTAAGGGCACTAATCCATACCTATACCTACACCTACATCTATATTATACCTATATGAGCAGGCCATAAGACAAAACAAGAGAAAATACCCAACCAAAACCATACTAAATCAGTGTAAGCAACAACACTATAAGGACTTTTATAATTCCATGATGCCATATAAGCATTTTATATAAGCCAGCAATCTGATTATCAAAGGAGGAAAAAAAAGATGTTTTTTAAAAGTTTTAAATAATATTTAGACCAATACTTACATGGTATGAGAAATATGTAAACATTAATTCAGTCATAGAATCTTTAAGAACAGAAAACAAGTTGTACTGGACTGAAAATAGGCAGGACATATTGCTTAACATGAAGGATGCTGCTGCACACGAAGGATGGCTGGCAAACTGATGGCAAGACAAGAACCACCAGAAGATGATTCCCTTTTGGGAAGGGGCAAGTAGTATTAGGGCTGTATTTTTGATGTCTCTTCTTGGGGATCATTCAAGTGTGATCACTTCAACCTCTTCCTCAGCCACAAAGATCAAAACACAAAGATGTGGCATCAGCTCCTTGTTATTGCACACTCACAACTAATTTAGGATATGATTGTTAAAGACTATTGATTTACATACATAGTTAAAAGGATAAACCATTGAACTAACCATTTCCACAAAGTTGCTAATCAAACATCAGACTGGTAACATTTTGCTTTGAAGTTTAAATAAAGGTGGTTTGATTTTTCAGTCAGAAGACTGACCATCTTATCAATCTGGATCATATTTCCCAGGAGAGAAAAAAAAAAAAAAAAAAAAAAAAAAAAAAAAAAAAAAAAAAAAAAAAAAAAAAA
>NW_020799144.1:8681288-8709582 GCF_003259725.1 Athene cunicularia | reverse complement strand
AAAGAAAAAAAAAAAAAGAAAAGAAAAAGGAAGAAAGATTTTTGAAATAAGGGTACACATATCACAGAATCACAGAATAATTTAAGTTGGAAAAGACCCTTGGGATCATCGAGTCCAACCATCAGCCCTACTCTGCAAAGTTCTCCCCTACACCATATCCCCCAACAGCTCATCTAAACGACCCTTAAACACATCCAGGGATGGTGACTCCACCACCTCCCTGGGCAGCCCTTTCCACTGTCTGACCACTCTTTCTGTGAATTTGGTTTTTTTTAATGTCCGGTCTGAACCTCCCCTGTTGCAGTTTAAAGCCATTCCCCCTTGCTCTGTCACTAATCCCCTGTGAGAAGAGACCAGCACCAACCTCTCTACAATGTCCTTTCAGGGAGCTGTAGAGAGTGATGAGGTCTCCCCTCAGCCTTTTCTTCCTCACTCTAAACTGTCCCAGCTCCTTCAATCACTCCTCACAGGATTTATTCTCCAGCCCCTTCACCGGCTTCGTTGCCCTCCTCTGCACTCGCTCCAGCCCCTCGAGATCTCTCTGGTATTGAGGTGCCCCAAACTGGACACAACACTCCAGGTGTGGCCTCACCAGTGCAGAGCACAGGGGGACTCTCACCTCCCTACTTCTGCTGGTCACACTATTTCTAATACAATCCAGGATGCCGTTGGCTTTCTTGGCCACCTGGGCACACTGCTGGCTCCTGTTCAGCTGCTTGTCAATGAGAACCCCCAGATCCTTCTCTTCCAGGCAGCAATAGCCACACCTCCCCGAGCCTGTAGCCATGCGGGGGGTTGTTGACCTTGTTGAAGCTCATCTGGTTAACGTTGGCCCACTGATCTAATCTATCCAAGTCTCTCTGTAGAGCCTCCCTATCCTCATGCAGATCAACGTCCCCACTAACCTTGGTGTTATCTGTGAACTTACTAATGATACCCTCTGTGTCAAGATCATCTATAAAGATGTTAAACAGCAATGGTCCCAACACCAAGCCCTGAGGAACACCACCTGTGACTGGCCGCCAGCTGGATTTAACTCCACTGACCACCACTCCCTGGGACCGTCCATCCAGCCAGTGCTTCACCCAGCAGAACGTTTCCTCATCCAGGCCATGGGCAGCCAGTTTTTCTATGGGAATTCTAAGGTGAACTCGATTGAATTCTTTTTGAAAATCCAGGTAGACAACATCCACAGCCTTTCCCTAGTCCAATAATCAGGTCATCCTGGCATAGAAGGAGATCGGGTTTGTCAGGCAGGACCTGCCTTTCATAAACCCATGCTGATGAGGCCTGATGCCCTGGTTGTCCATTATATGACTTTTAATGGCACCCAATATGACCTGCTCCATGACCTTCCCTGGCACAGAGGTCAGACTGGCAAGTCTGCAGTTTCCTGGATGCTCCTTTCGGCCTCTCCTGTAGATGAGTGTTACATTTGCTACCCCCCAAGTCCGATAGAAAGTGGCTTGGCGAGCACATCTGCCAACACTTTCAGCACCCTTGGGTGTAACCCATCCAGTCCCACAGACTTGTTTGCATCCAAGTGGTGCAGCAGGTCTCTGACCAGCTCCTCTTCAACTGTGCTGACCTCAGTCTGCTTCCCCTCCCCATCTCTCAGCTCATGAGGCTGAGTGTCCAGGGAACAGCCAGTTCCTCTGCTAAAGACTGAGGCAAAGTAGGCATTGAGCACCTGAGCCTTTTCCTCATCCTTAGTTACCATGTTTCCCTCATCCTTAGTTACCATGTTTCCCTCTGCATCCTGTCAGGGAGGGAGATTTTCCCTAATCCTCCTTTTGCTGTTAATGAATTTATAGAAACATTTTTGTTATCCTTAACAAACTAGAGCAAAACTTGTGGCCAAGTTAAGCTCTAGCTGTGCTTTGGCTCTCCTAATGTTCTCCTTGCATAACCTCACTACATCTTTACAGTCTTCATGAGAGACCTGCCCCCTCTTCCAAAGGCAATAGATTCTCCTTTTGTTCTTGGGATCCAGCCAAAGGTCCCTGTTTAGCCAGGCCGGTCTCCTTCCCCCCATGCTTGTTTTTTGGCACATGGGAACAGCTCACCTCCTGTGCCTTTAAGACTTTGCTCTTGAAGTATGTCCACCCTTCCTGGACTCCCATATCCTCCAGGGCACGTCCCAAGGGATTTTGTTAACCAATCTTTTGATCAGGTAAGGTTTGCCCTGCAGAAGTCTAAGGAGGCAGTTTTACTAACCCCTTTCTTTGTTTCTCCAGAAATATGATTTCTCCAGAACACCTGGTCAGCTGGTGTGTCATGGAGCCTGTTCTCACTGCTGAGAGCTGTGGTCTACTCTTCCACAGATATTTTATTCTATACCAATTATTGAGGTCAGCTTCCCAATTAAAATATCCTTCAACATCTTTTTCCAAACAAATATATTCCTTCTAATCAAGCTGACAGATACAGAAATAGTTATCTGTGCTACAGAAGGAACATACACATACCACTTCTTTTGCCTAACGACAGGAGGGAGACAGGGATTGCATGCTCTTTTGGGAAGCACAGTTAAGCCCAATTAAGTACATAGACTGTAGCTGCAGTCCTCTTACAAAATAAATTCATATTTAATCAGTATGATTTAAAGTATTAATCTTCTTCTTTTAAAGCTTGACTGTCATACCTCTCCTAGCTGTGACTTACTCTGTGTAAACTAATCTGGCCAAATAAAGCAATAATTCAGATAATGTAATTGAAAATTACATTGTAAAGTGTTGTAAAACGTATTGAACAAATTATATGACAAGTTGACCACACATTTATCTAGGAATAACCAAATATCATCCTTTAACATCAAGTGAAAACACCATATTTAAAAAAAAAAAAAAAAAAAAAAAAAAAAAAGATTTTTTTCTTATTACCAAAAATCTGTAATTCAGTAGTGACTAGGAAGCCAGCACATACAGAGAAGGCTGTCATTAAATGCTTCACAAATGCCTTTGTTATAATTAACATTAGCATGCTGCTCCCATTACCAAGTCCAGGGAGTTTGCATAATGTTTTATACTTGCAAAGGCAGAATGTTAACAATCTGGACAGGGATCTCTATAATGAGAGATCAGAAAGAATAACCCCAGGGAGGTTAATGAAATACTGCTGCTGAAGCAAAGCTGTCTAGCAGGCTAACAGTGTCACTGCACTTAGAGCTCATGCAACAAGGATTCACCACGATGTCACCACTTAAACTCATAAATGGTGGAAATCTGCTTTTCCACTAGGACAATCAACAAAGTGTTTCGCTTTCTTTCTGTTTCCCCTGGAAGAGGGATGTCCCTCTATCAGTCACTATTTCTGCGGGCTTCCATACCACTGCTATAGCTATGACTATTAATCCCCTTGAACTTCACTGGAAAATTGATGTCAGTCTAAGGAAATTAGAAAGAAGGAATTATGTCCAAAGAATGATGAGCTGTTAAAGATGCTTTCTTTCTCAAGCAAGAAAAGCAATGCAAGCAGATATAGTCTTTGTTGCAGGGTGTGCAGTACATGAAGACTTGGTCTTGTCTCCTAAATCCTACCAATGCTTTCTGCAGAAAACATTTCTGTGTCTACAGTGGTATGAATAAGGCAGCAGAAGTCTTAAAATGAGCCTTGTGACTGTAAAGGTCTAAAACCAGTTATAAATGATCCTAGCTAAAGGTACCTCTGCAAATCTGTTACTTGCTCTCCATTATATGTATCACTGACAAAAGCCAAGGTATTGCCAGGTGGGTACAAAATTTGTAGAGAGCTGTCCTCCTGAAATCCATCAATCCTCTCTCCCTAGTATACCATTCTTATTTGTTCTTCTGCAGAGCACAGCCTCTCTGCATCCAGACAGCCTTTGTAGGGATAATCACAGCTCCATGGCTGGTCACAGCACCCTCTCAGTGCAGATTCACAGAGGCAAAATAAAACAGTGTACTTGATGTTCCTTGAAGACATACACTCACATGGAGATACGTGCTTCACTGAAGACACTCCTTAGTTGACTGACCAACTGACAGTCCAGTGGTCTTCCCTGTAGAAAGTTTATTCATTATAAGAAAAAGATAACATTGTTAGAGTTTAAAGTCTTTTTTTGCAAGATAAAATGAAGCATAAAGGCTAAAGCCATCATCTGGAAGGGTAAAAGAGCAGTACCAATAGCATATTAAACTAAGCCAGACATGTCTGGCAAGTGGGCTTACTACTGCTTCCAAATTTTTAATTGTTTGCTCATACCTTGTCAACAGCTGGCCATAGGTCTTTTATCACATTTTTAGCTGCACAAGGGCTCTGCTGCTACTGCAGTGCTACTAGTATTCAGCGTGTGTGTAATGCAGAGCTCAAACCAGCCTTATGGAAGGGAGTGAGGTCCAAAATGTGTCCTCTTTACAATTGGCAACCCAAGAAGTGCAATATATGTGGAAACTCTGGAAAGACGGGACAAGCATGTTGAAGGAAATGGCAAAATGGAGTAATCAAAGTGTATGATAAGAGGAACAAGGAAAAAAATGTGTCAGATCTTGAGAAGGAAAAAAATAGGGAGAAAGCAACAAAAATGCCTTGTCTTGCATACGATGCAAAGGTACAGCTAGAAATCAGAATTTAAAATCTGAGACCTGGTGGGTTTTTTATATGCTGTAGTGCAATACATTCCCACATTAGCTTGTCTCTGAAGGCTGCCGTAGTGCAAAGGGGACATTTCCTCTGTCATATGTGGGACCTGATTGACCAACATCCTGACAGAGAAAAAAAATCCTTTGGTCTCAGCCACACAGTTGATGACTCTGCTTCTGAGATCTCCTTTCAGTAGACAACAGAAGCAGCAAGGAAGGCAAAAGAAGTTTCATTCTCAAATGAGCATGAGGGGTGAGACCTGACAAGGGGTGATCACACTACCGATTGTGAGAAGAAACTTTGGAGAAGCAGTTCAGTTTCTTTCTGTTTTGACCACAGTGAGAGGGTAAAAATAATTGGTAAGAGCTCACCAGATTAATTCAAAGGCTAAAGTTAGGTCAGATGAAAAGCCAAAGGCATGTGTACTATTTGTTTCACCTACGAATTACTGGGAACTAATATGTTTCCTGATACAAAGACAAAATGTTCTCCTTGGAATATTTAACAGAACTCACTTTCAATTGTTTTTACTCCTGCTTTGTGTAGGAAATATTCTGCTCAGCAGTTTGGATACAGCAAAACAAAACATGTGAAAGAAACCCACACCAACAACAAATCTAAGAGGGAATTGTCCTGGTCAAAGAAAGTGTATGTGATTCACCTCTATTTCACAAAGTGTGAATATGCCTAACTGGAAAAACTCAATTACCTGCACATTAATATCCAAGCACATCTTATGCCAGTATATGTTTTCTCCATATTGACCTTGGTTCAGCTCATTTTTCAAGGACTGTTCAAAAACACACACTTCCAAAGAAAAGCATTTTGTTTCACTACAGTTCCTTCTTTTTTTACTGTGGTTTTTTTTTCCTTTCTTCTCCTGCTTTTTTGTCTTTTAGACTCCCTAGTATAAACCTGTGATAAGGACCTCAGCTTTCAACGTTCTGCCTACGTTATCTTCTATGAGCAGGGCATGTTTATTGCTGCTGGGCTGGCTGTTGTGATTAATCTGTATTCTGGTGCGCTCATCCTCATCCAGCATATGTCCCTCTGCTGCCCACTGACTGCAGTCTGCCTTTGGCTGTCTCAGGAAGGTGTCCCCAGCATGCGCTCTAATGATCTCTTTTTGCTTCAACTCTTCCTGTTTCCAATGCCCGTTCACTTACATGTAATTTATCTTAAGGATATTTGTCAAAGTTACACATTAACCCATGCATGTCGTTGTCAATGTCCTCACATGCTTCTTGTTTGGTGAATTTGCTTCTTTACTCTGGTTTTCAGTCTTCACTAGTATGCATACTCTCCTTTAAATAATCATATTTCTCCTCTCTCAAAGGCATCTTCATTTGCCTGCTCCAGTAATAAGTTTTCTTTTCCTTGCAGAATTGATCTTGACATGAGGTACATATTTGTCTAAATCTTTTCTCTTTGTCTAAAAGAAATGTTCTGGTTGCTAAGCATTAGTTGTCTCAAAAATAAAAACTCAGAACAAGTCAGTTTTACAATTTTAGTCAGTGATAGCTAGTGTGTAAGTTTAAAAAAGCTGCTTTTAGCTCTGCCAGTAAGCAGTGACAGGATGTCCAGCTTTATGGATGTTTCATTCCTTACAAAAATATAATATAATCCAGGTGCTGCCTGATTTAGTACCACTGTAATTCTACAGACTAGACCAAATTTACCTGATAGAAAAGAGAAATTAGGATGTCATCCGGTCTTGGGCTCCCTAGATGTTTTCCCTGGAGTGGTTCTTACCGTAATAGTTGGGAGATATATGTAAGTGCAATGCCAAGCACTGCTGAAACTGAGCCTCAAACTGCTTTTTGTCTAAACAGAATTATGTAAATTATGTAAATTGACCTTCCTAGACTGAAATCAGGAGCAAGCATTGTAGGTTTCTATCAGCTGAGCTTCTGTTTATCTCAAATACACCCTTAGCCATAACTGACTAATTTGACCCCACTGTTGCAGTTAAAGGAGAATAGAAAAAACATGATGGGATCCCTGTTTAAATAGTCTCTACAGCTTTCATTCGCTTAGAAATAGCAAGGTCCTAACCTCTCCTCTAACCATTTATGAGATATTTTTCAAAAGCTTGAAGAAATCTAGTCACATTTTGAGTCTTGTCACATGTCAACAGTCTAGATCAGAGAATATAAAGCAAATATCAGAAGTTCTGTCTCTCCAGCCAGCAAACTACCCACAGGCAGAGAAAGGCCACTCTTGCTCTCAGGAGTCAGTCTCTGGCGGGAAGGTTGACTTGCAGTCCCCTTATCCACACGCCCCAGCTGGGCATCAGCCACCCTCAGTACTTCACGAGGAGTTTGGAGTTCAGTTTTAAGTGTAAGGAGTCTAGAGAAGCCCAAGCCCGAGGAGACAAATGCTGCACATGTTGTGTGTCCATGGCCTCCAGGGAAGGAGCTCCCTCAGCACTGAGAGAGCAGAGGGATGGCTCTGGCTGCTGGTGGCAGAGCACTGAAGGTTGACCAGGCTGAGGTCACCAGCCCTCCTGGAGGAGTGCAGCTCATGTGGGACAGGCCAGGCCCAGGGCAGAAGGATGCCCCTCATGCTAAGAAGCTCTGTGGGGAGAGTACCCATGGGTCAGACTGTAGACTTCAAAATAATTCTCTCATCCTGGAAATTACGCGGGGGCCTACTCCATCAGAAACCAGATGTCATATTACTGTATCTTGTCAACGCTAAACTCAACAGGAATACACAACAGCTGGCAAAATGGTTGGCAGATTGCAATGCCCATGAGGAATCCTAACTTAAAAGGCCTTTAATGTCAACACTTCAGGTGTCTCTGCAAATCTTTTCTGCAGCTCAGGAATGCTGAGCTTTTTGTCTCGCAGTATTTTACAGTTCTTTTCTTCATTTTATTTTAATTTTAATGTAGATCATTGCTTCTCATGAGACCAGTGAACCTGAGCAAATACTTACTTATTCACACCCTTTTGCAATACCTTTCTACTTGACAAAGACATTGGCATAAACCACATCTGTCAGATCTTTGCTCCAGAAACAATCTTCATAATGAGCAGAAACTATGATCAGAAGAGTGTATTGCTATACAAAATGTATTGTAATTTCTTGCATTACACAAACTGGATACTTTCTCTGGGGATGAGGGAACAGCTTTTGAGTTCACTTTAGCCTCACTCCTCCTTTCTTCCTGGGCTCAACTTCACTCCTGACTTCTCTACCTCTGGGATGGGGAATGGGTGTTGCAGTCAGTTCATCACATGTTGTCTCTGCCACTCCTTCCTCCTCACGCTCTTTCCCTGCTCCAGCGTGGGGTCTCACCTGCAGGAGACAGTCTTCCATGGACTTCTCCATCTAGGGCCCTTCCCATGGCCTGCAGTTCTTTGAGATTTGCTCCAGCATGTGTCCTTTCTGTGGGGTGCAGTCCTTCAGGAATGGACTACTCCAGCATGGGTGACCCACGGGGGTCCAAGGTCCTGCTAGAAAAACAGCTTCTGTGTGGGCTCCTCTACATGACCCTCAGCTCCTGACAGGAGCCTGCTCCAGCGCAGGCCCTCCATGGGGGGCAGGTTCCTTCACGGCACATACACCTGCCCTGGAGTGGGGTCCTCCACAGTCTGCAGGGTGGATATCTGCTCCATCATGGACCTCTATGGGTTGCAGGGTGAGAACCTGCATCACTGTGGTCCTCACTATGGGCTGCAGGGGAACCTCTGCTCTGGCATATGAAGCACCTCCTCCCCGTCCGTCATTGCCCCCAGTGTCTGCAGGGCTGTTTCTCTCACATATTCTCACTCCTCTCTCCCAGATGTTGCACAGAGATTTTTACCCCTTCTTCAACATGTTAACACAAAGGTGCTACCACTGTAGCTGATGGGCTCAGCTTTGGCCAATGGTGGCTCCACCTTGGAGCCTGATGGAACTGGCTCTGCCCAACACAGGGGCAGCTCCTGGTGTCTTCTCACAGAAGCCAGGCACGCAGCTCCCTCCAACCCCCAAAACCTTGCCATGTAAACTGAATTCATTATGTTAATAAAAAGCATTTGGAAATAAACACAGAATAAAACTATAATTTGGTTACAGTATGGGTTCAGCTGCCTTATTTTAATAATCCTCTTACGTCCTGTATTTGTGGGGTATGAAAGAAAAGGAAACATCCAAGAAATATTTTTTCTGGTCTTCTATGACCCCGGTGGATGTAGAAGACACTTGTAGTTTCACAGAGAATCTTCTGTGAGATTTCAGACTCTCAATTATGATAATTAAGAAAATAATAATGAATAATTTCTTCTGAAAGTGAGTTTTTCTAAAATCCTATCTGTAGAAGTATCTGTCCCTCTGCCTCTTTCCAGCCTTTGTCATCTCTCAGTAAACAGAATAAAATTTGTGCAATGTTCATCACTTAAAAACTCTCTTTTCTACAGGACTGACACAAGTTTTGGCAATCTAAAAATCTATAGATACACCTATCATTTCTTAGGAAGCACAAGAATAAAGGTTAATTTGCAGTACATTGGTACAATTGGTACGGTAAGCAATCTTGGATTTTGAGCACAAAGAAAGTAATTTTCTAAGTGGATCACAGTACTCATTTTTAAACAACTGAATTTAAAATGTAAGCTATCTTGAATATCTCAAACGTGACTGATCACCTCACATGTTTTTCTCTTTTCTATTTTTAGTAAATTAAACTGGAATATTCTCTCTTTAGAGAATTTTCTGTGACACTCCCAACATCTGCTCTTACAACTCAGTGTTTTGGATATAAATATCATCTTTTCCATAAGAAAAAAAAATATATTTTCATTGGAAATATCAAAATATATTTTAATTTGAAATATCAAAATAATAAGGAAAAAAGCCAAAATGTGGGGGTTATAACTGGCTGAATTTTACCACCTAATATTTCTTCTCTTAGAAAACACCATTTTGGAATGTTAAAACAATATGAGGGCATGTTGTGTTTGACTGAATTTCAATGCTAAGAAAAAATTTTAAAATACTGTAGTATTGGGTATTTCTTTGACTTGAATGGAACATTATCTGATGATGATTTTGGTGATGATAGTAGATGATGAAGTAATATGTATTGTATGACTTTTGGAACAGGAGCTGTCAGAAAAAGCTTTGAGTTTTGTTTCACAATTAAATTTTGTATTGACCCAAAAGGAGTACTGAAAAATTTTTTTCTATGAAAAGTTCTGTTTAATTAATATTATTTTAATTCAATTTCACTTCATTTTATTCAAAGATATTAGATTTAATTCATTGCTAGTCATATCAGAATGGAACAAAGTTATTTCTGCAGCATGAGAGATGATCTTGGACCCCTTTCATCCCCATGGTGCAGTGGTTATTTCTCATCATACTGTTTCACAAATCTCCTACTCAGAATTCATATCACTTTTAATATTATTCATGTGAGTTGCCCAACTTTCTTCATAGAACTAGGGGCATCTACTGTCCCTGCCCACTGTGAGGGAAGGGATTGCAATCTAGCATAGTGCCACTGGGTCAGAAAAAACAATTAGGGTATAGAGGCCGTAGTATGTAGAATAGTACTGAAAATGAATAACTACAATAGTTTTGCTGGGTCAAATGTGTTTAATCAGGAATTTGTACTGACATACATGCACCAGACATACATGGGAAATTCATCTCGCCTGAGCAGTGATGGGGAAACAAGGGGGAGCTGTGCTTACCTAAGGATTCATGACAGATCCTTCAGTTACATGAGGTGTGCAGTTTAGCTGCTGCACTTTACCCACTCACTCCAACATTGCACTTGGTTTCTCAGGTGAGGCATCCCTGAAAACCACCTGAGCACCCATGTCTTGCCCACAGTCCTGTCCCACAGACAGTGCTCAACCCATCACAGGCTCCTGACCTACCCTGGGTTAGCCCTCTGGGGTTTGGCCATCCCACCTCCTAGAAATCTTCCTGCCCTTTAACCACACCAGCTGGGGAACTCCTGCTCCACGTGACAGCAGGGATGTGGAGGAGCAAAAGTTAAATATGTGTAGTGATTTCTTTCTTTAAGGCTCAAAGTGCTTAAGTATTTGGACCTTAGGAAAGAACCGAGGTCACAGAGAGATCAAGGCTCTGTTCATGTTTAGCAGGAGAGTTGAACTGCTCATCTGGAGGTCAACAGACATCCCAGTCTTCCATCTTCTGTAGGCATCCTAAAGCTAAATATTAAGTCAGCTCTAGAGTGAAAAGAAATACAGAAGAATCAAAATTACTCTGGAGCACATACTCCACCACATACCGTCTTGAAGAGACTTATGTTCCAGAGTTGGGAAAAAAAGCTTATTTAGCTTAACTGACACATCGTCCACTCCAGTATTCTTTATTTGTAGTAATAGCAGTAATAGTAACAACAGCAATAATAATGACATAAATATAAAATATAAAATTAAATAAGATAAAATTAAATTAAATTTTTTTTTTAATAAAATCTTTCCATTAACTGAGACAGAGGAAATTGATTTTTGTAAAACTTTCTCTCATGAAAGAAAAATAAACATCACTAAAACTGTGTGCTTCCACCAAGACTATGAGTGGGAGAAAAATTATGTTTTATAAAAGAAGTTTAGAGCGAGATAAATACAAGAAGTACCACTTCCACGTAACACATCCTGGAAGGAAAAGATTCAGTAGGATGGCATCTGGTCTATCTAGAAAAGAAATTCAGAACGGCAAGTACAAACCACTGGGTTTTGGCCAGTGTGTTGCCTTCCAAAGAAAGCAGAGGCAGAACACTTTGTTCCTTCTCTGGCAATTTTATTAATCTTGTTTGTCAGGATACATCTCTCCAGATCACACCATCTGTTTAGGATCACAGAATCATAGAATGGTTTGAGCCGGAAGGGGCCTTTATAGATCATCAGTCCAACCTCCCTGCCATGGGCAGAGACACCTCTCACCAGATCAGGTTGATCAGAGCCCCATGCAAGCTAACTTGAACACTGCCAATGATAGGGCATCCACCACAACCCAAAACAATAATAGGGTAACCTGTCCCCATGTCTCACCACCCTCACCATAAAAACTTTCTTCCCTATGTCCAGTCTAAATCTAAACACTTTCAGTTTAGAACTGTTGCCCATTGTACTGTCATTACAGGCCCTGGTAAAAAGACTATTAATTAACCATATTCTTTTTTGTTCTTTTTTCCTTTTTCTGTTATTTGACTTGTCTTTGCTTGAAGGACTTTCCAGATGAGATTCCACCCAGTCTTTCTACCCAAATCTCATTGCAGCTATACACTTATAATTTCAGAGGGGGTGGTAGCAATCTTTCATATTTTTTCTAGTCCATGAACTTCATTAATAGTGACTTCTCTCATTAGTTTTCATGCATATTTATTATGGTTCATAATGACTTACCATCTTTCCTGTTGTATTTTTCTACTTCCCTAACCCAAATCAATTAACACTGTGCTCACTTTGTAAAGTGACCAAATACCTGAAATCTGCATTCACTACACTGAAAGTCTCCCATTCTTCATCCTTGCTGATGAACTGTTCATGTTTTATGTTGAATTCAGAGATAGAAAGGTTGCATGAAAAGAAAAAAAAAAAAAAAAAAAAGGAAGTACCTGGAGAACATTATCAGCATTACAGATATTCAGATATTGAAAGAAAGAACACAGATCTAAGTACAGTAACTATGACTAACCAGTAACCCCCAAGAATTAGTGAAATGAGTAAATGTGAGCTAAATCCTGATAAATCAGAATATAACTATGTTGCTGTGAAATACTAAAAAGCTGCTGACACCATTAAAAACTTTGATGTCTTCCTTTAGGAAAAAAAGAAATCTTGCTTATGCTAACGTTTTCAATTTTTCTCAATGCTTTCTACCCAGACAGTGTCCACCACATCCCCACCATACTATGACATCTAATTAACTACAACAATCAAAGATAAAGAGTGGATAAGCTTGTTCATAAAACTCAGCCTTCTGAAAAAATAATTTCTGTTAAAGGCACCATCACCTCTTTCTGATGAAATCTCTTTCCTTCATTAATTCCCAGTTCTCATAAATGCTACACAAATTCATCCTCAGCGCAGGGCCTTGTGCTGACAGGCAGTTGTCATGGTGAATTTGTTTCTTTATATTGTGCTTGCTTGACTTGATCCTGAATTCTGCCTACTCAATTGCTCTACTTTTCTCTTAATTTTCAGGCTTTCCAGTCATAACTGCAGTGTCACAATACAGTGCTCCTGACAACTGCCTTCTTTTTGCCAAATCTTAAATGTCTTGTCAAAGATCAGTTCTGCATCTTCATTTCATCTTTATTGCCTCAGATTCAAATGGCAGCCGATCTCTTATCAGCCTTGCAAAATGATAAAATCAGCTCTTCAAGATGAAACCAATTACAAGTTAATCTGTACTTCCAACATTCTCTTTGTAGTCTCTCCATCACGTATTCCATATTTTGAGTTTAGAGAATAGTTCATGTATTTTTATAGTACAGCTTCAAATTTGGGCTCCTCTGTCTGTTTTAACCTGTAGGTAATAAATACAGTAAACGCTTCAACTGACTTTCTACTGTGATATGGAAAGACACAGATGGAAATGGTATTTGAAATTTCTTCCAGTGAATTCTCTGCTTCTGTGAAGTTTTAGCTTAGACAAACTTCTATCTAGTGCTCTTTAGTCACTTCAGGGCATTAGTATTTTTCTCTTTTACCTTTCTACTGTATAATGTTCAGGAATCATTATAGGCACCAGCTGATGAACATCAATTTTATTTCTCTCTAACCAAGCTAGTTTTTTTCTACTATGCTATGTGTTTCTCCTTTACTTTCTGTGAACATTTTAAAATACAATACTCAAAGTGATTACAGATGTAGGTCATTTAATTAATCAAAACTTAGCAGGTCTTGAAGGCTAAGACAGAGGGCTGAGGTGAAAAGTCATATGAGATAATCAAATTAAATAAGGAGTCAGCAGGATTTCAGCTGAAGGAGCTGCCAAAGGGTAGAGGTTTCAGTGGGCAAGAATGAGTGAGACAAATTTCACTGAGATCAAGACCCATTACGGAAACTGTTTGAATGATTCTTGACCAAATTTAAGATTCCCAGGGAAAGCAGTTAAAAGGTGTACAAAATGGGAGCAATAAAGTCTCTTTAAGAAGGGAGAACAGGTCAAACACTAAGAAAATGTCCATGGGACCTGAGGATACGCATTCATAGGTCCTGGGGAACTGGTGGATGGAGTGGTTCCCTTCAATATGCTCCCTTTTTTGCCTGTGGGAATTTTTTCAGCTCAAAATTCAATTGGCCCAGGTGGAAAGTGAAATTTAGGGGCAGACATATGTTTTTTCAGTAAATGTATGCTTGGTTTTGCATCTAAAAATTAGTGTAAAAAGGAATGACTACTACAAAACCTCAAAAATATAGGTAGGTGGGTAGACATAGATACACAGATACATATAAAAGCTGTTGTTCCTCGTCTCAAGAAATGTTACATATAAATTTAATATGTTTTTTTAATATTAACACCAGAAAGCATGTCCAGTACAAACTGAAATAAAATACATATATTAGTTCTATATAATCAAAATAGAGACCCAATGGCTATATTTAAAAAGAAGCAATATAGAAATGAAACAACATCCCAGGTGTGTATTATCATGAAGAAAAAGAAGCTATATTTCAGGAAAGTAATAAAGCAGTGATTAGACTTGGGGCAAACAAACATTAGTACTACTGTGTAAACACACTAGAGGAAAACTACAGCTGGTAGAGGTCTGCCTTATTTAAATATTTTACCTACTGTTCTCCCAACACCTAAGTTCCTGTTCATAACCTCCCCAAAATTCATTAATCTGACACCACTGAAAGCAATGGAGTTCAACTGAACTCTACATGTGGAGAACCTGTCATTAAGTAACAACCCAACACATGACTCAAAATTATATCTGATTTTCTTTATTCAGCCATCTACTTTTCTAATAGATCTTCTTTAACTGATCTAAGACTCCTTTTTCAAATAATTTTTGCATTTCTCAAACTGTATCAGTTGACCAGTAAGACTTGTTCTACAGAAAAGGAAAATTTTCTTAAAAAAAGGCAAAATACTTTAACTAACCTACCATTTAAATTATCAAAACGTGGCATTATGTGTGCAAGTTTAAAATCTGAAAGGTCAAAAGGAGCAGGTAGTTGAAAGCCTAATGCAGCAACAGTTTGTCCACACACTTAAACAAATTTTTAAAAAGTTGTTTCGCCATCATTACCCATGCATACAAGCAAACATCAATATGTAAAAGAGTCAGCTGCAAAGTATCACAAAAAAAAAAAAAAAAATCCTTGTCATTTCCCTTTGTCCTTCATAAGAGCTTTCTAAGGCACCACATCTTTGATCTGATGAACAAAACTAATGCCAAATATAACTAATAGCACTTACTGAAGTCATGACAAATTAATTCCCTGTTTGGGGCTCTGGAATTGATTTTTGTCTTCTCAGCCTGTGAAGAAAGATACATCACTTGAGAGAGCAGCAATAGTAGCAGTAAAGTCAATAGCATGTGACAGAGAGGGTGTATTGAAGCGATGATCTAGCAAGTTCAGAGTATAAAATGGATTATTTGAATGAAAAAGGGCTCAGCTGTGGTTTGGATTTCATGGCTGTGCAGGAACATGCAAGGAATGGAAAGAAATTTCTTGCTCAGAATAAATGGGAGGGGAATATGTCCTCAGCTCCACTCTTCCCTCAAAGATAAGGGCTGGAGCAATCACTGTGGGCTGGAGGCAGAGCAGTGATGACCAGCTGCCTGGCAACACTTCTTACATTGGGCAAAGAAGGTATGTTCAGGCTTTCAGATGGGTCACTCTGTGGACACAGGACAGTTGTTTTCTTGAAGTTCTTGTGCACACGCACACACACGTGAACAGAGATATTGTCCAAGAGGTAAATGATTCTGCAAATTAGGAGCTACTTTTCCAAACACAGACACACCTTTTTCAGCAACCTTGCCACTTTAATGAACATTGACATTGTAATAATTAAAATAGAATGAGAAACATTTTGCATCTGCCCTTTGATGATTGTAAATGATGGCAGAGTCTCTGGTCATGCTAACAAAACTTGGACAGTTCCCCTTCAAGCCTTGTAGTATCTGTACCTTAACACAAATGGACTTATTGCTGTTGGCAATCAGTATGTTGGAAGTGGTTAATATAAATATACTGAGATACCAGAAGACTCTTGCCCTACCAGACCAGCAGGAGATACACAGTCTATCCTCTGGGCTTTCACATTATCAGTATATATATATCTTTTGTCAGAAATTGCTGGAAAACCTAATTTATCTTGTTATTTTTTAGCAACCTAAGAGAGAGAAAACAAGTCAAAAAATGCTGGGGAGGAAATATCTGTAAGCAATACCAAACAAAAAGGTCTGACCCAGCTCTGTCTAGGATTGCCAGATTAGTTTTCCTTATTCCCTAGAAGCAAACTGTAATCCAGTATGTTGCGCTACAGAATATCTGTAGGATATTCTCTGGGAAAAATGCTGACAACTAATTCATCTGAAATAAAAAGTTAAAAGGGACATTTTTATCTATTACGAGTTTTACTTGTCCATACTCTCCTTATCTCATATATATATATATAAGTGACAGAAAAAAAAAAAAATCCAAAGAAATAAATGTCTTAGTTCTTTCCTCTGGTGTTGTTCTAGCTGTACTTAGTGAATTATTACTGTGCTCTTAGTTAACTAGTGACTCCTTATTTTCTGTGTCACATGCAATTTGACATGTAACACAGGCTTAGTGTGCATGTGTTACTACATATGAATGTCTACAAAACAGATACAGCCCCAGTGCTTCCAGCTGTGGATGTTTTTCGTGATGCAAACACAACAAAGACATCAGTTAAATCAAATGCCAATCTACCAACACATTTATTTCGAAAGAGTGTTACAGAAGGTGCAGCTTACAGCAGAAAAATCAATGGAACATGTGTTCAAATGCTTACTGTCAAATACGTGCTAAAATAACATGCAGGATTGTGGTTGTATTTACTAGAGACAGACATGGACTTCAACATGCACGCTAAATAGCTCCCGTGGCACAAACACAAGAACTACTAATCACACTGAATGAAGTCACTTGATACTCCTCACTTCAGGATAGGACAACACAGAATCATAGAATCATTTAGGTTGGAAAATACCCTTAAGATCATATGGCCCAACTGTAAACCAAAAACCTGTGTTAAGTGCAAGATACATTACTTGAACCTTACAGTTTCATCCAGGGAGAGAAAATATATTGCTTTCAAAGGTACAGAACAAACACCTACAAAAAGCATCATCTCCTGACAGCAAAACAAAGAAGGAAACATGGGTGCCCTGATCTCCTGTATCTTACTCCCAAGATAATAAAATGGACAACCAAACAGCCAGAAAAAATGGTTGAAAGAGAGAAGCTTACAGGGTAATAGTTACCAAGTTGTGCCTGGAATCTGGCAACAAGTGGGGGAGAGCAGAGGTCTATTCTGGGACATGTTCTGTTACTTTTAACAAGTGGCTGATGCCAGGCTTTTCAAGGAGCGCCCTAATAGGAGAACAAGAATGGCATCAGTTGAAACAAGAGATGTTTGGGCTGGAGATAAGGAAAACTTTTTTTCCCACAGAACAGGGAGTGGTGGAATGGGGGCATGGAGAAGTTTTGCCAACTTGGAAGATTTTAAGCCTCAACTGACTAAAGCCCCAAGCAACCTGGTCTGACCTCACGTATGACTCTGCTTTGAGCAGGAGCCTGAAGAAGCGACATCCTGAGCTGCCTTCCAACTTGAATTATTCCTCAGTTCTGTGGCTTTCCCTGATGAGTGACTGCATCGTTTGTCCCTGTATTTTCACTGGTCCTTAAGCTTTAACTAGTATATGACAGGCTGTGCACCTAATTTTTAACATGTCCATCAAACTGTGGGTAGTAGGATCTATCTTTGTAAGATTCATTTGAGATTATTTATATGGGAGTTGTGTTCCATTTCCGAGAACTTGCTCACTAGCAGCACCGTTGCCAGTGAGCAGTGCCTTGCTGATATTCACAGCAGTACTGGCTGCAAGTTATTTTCCTGAGTTGCTCCAACAGAAATGACTGTAACAAACAACCCTCACTAGATAATGGTTTCCCTGATTCCATATAATACAACCATGAGCTTCTTGGATGCACTTGTAGGATTTCATGGGCATTCCAATTCAGACAGTTGTTTGCATCTAACTCATTTGCCTGACAAGGTATCAAGAAACCATTCATAAGTCCCAATACTTTTTGGAAGATCCAGTCTCCTTTTTTTTTTTTTTTAAATTTAATTTTTCCCATTCCAAGTATCATCAGTTCTCCAAATTTTTCTGTATTCAAGAAGTTCATTGTATCATCACCCTGCATGTCTCTAGCTCTAATATATCTGTAAGCATTAGATCGTGTACATCATCTTCAGCCATTTATCAGTCCTCAAAGAATCTAAGAAAATATCTGAAGGATTAAATTTTACTCTAAATGTTTTTTCACTTTCAGTCCATATCTTTGTATTTGTAAAAACAAGTATCGATGTCTGGGTAATATTTGGGTAATAAAGTGTTTATGACAGAACTGACCAATCTTTTTTTGTCTCTGAGACATGAAGTTGTGGGGGAAAACTAGGGTGAGGTAGTACAGGCTTAGAGGATGACACATTAACCTCCATCTTAGTGTTTTCTATCACAAGTCATAGCTGATCAGGAGGCATGTGATAGGGATAATACTTGTAAAGAGTTACCTGCAGATGTGCAAGCATATTTAAGTCTACTCGGTTGGTCTGAAGGGTCTCCATTTTAAGAAATCTATAGACACACATTTTGTTGTTTATTTACACCCTTTAGGAAAACTTGTGTCAACTCATTTTTAACTTTGACAATTCTCTTGATTTAGTCTGTACACATCTCTGGGGATCCACAGCAGGAGACAATAAATTAGCCAAGGTATCTTTGCAAAAAGGCTCTCAAATTTTGTGCTGATCACAGCAGCTTAAATACATAAAGACTGACCAAGTTTATTAGGCTGCTCCAAAAGGCAGTTAATTGCCTACTAATACAGTGCAAGAAAAACTGCCAGTGGGAGGGTTGAAATTACTTGAACCATTACTAGTGGGAAAAGAAAATAAAAGACTTACTCTAATAACACAGTCTGTGTTATTGTGTGCTAATACACTGTGGATCAATATACAATATGGGTAATGCCACGTCCTTCTTTAGCATCATGACAGGCTGCTGTTTCATAACCTTTAATGGGCTTGTATTGACAACACCCTCTAATGTAAAGCCACGACGATATGCCCATTTTACACAAAAGCCTCAGGGATTATGGCTCAGATTGTCCAAACCACACATCTGGCACCTGAGGACAGGTCACTCACATGTTTCAGACCCTTACACCTTGGAGATCACCTTGGAGAAGGGTCAAACGCACACCCAAAATGTGGTCACTCCCCTTCCTCAGCAGGATGGGCAGAAAAATGGATGAGAAAACTCATGGGTCAAAGTGAAGACACAAAGGTTACAAAACCACCCTGACATGGGAAAAATCAGTTTAATTTATTGTCAGTTAAACTAGATTTGGGCAGCGAGAAACAAAGATTAAAAAAGGTTTTCTGGCCTCTTCAGCAAGAGGAAATTTTGGATTATGTTTTATTTATCATATGCACAGTATTTCTGAATCATTCTGTGTCCACCAGGAAGGTATCCACTGTTGACTGAAAAATATAAAGGAATTATGATATTTTTTCTGTTATACCACATATTCACACTAAGCTGTAAATTTCAGAAGGAAAAGGACTGTTTTTCTTTAGTCATGCTGTGTGGAATAAATAGTATGGAGATAGCCATATACTAAGCTGTCAGAACAAAAGGTCTTAATAGTATGCTGTGTACAATAAAGCATCATATGGTCTTAATGATCCAGCTCCTAGGTAAAATTGAAATGGCTGATCATGTGAAACTATCTAGTGATGGAAATAAAAGATGTTACTGGGCTGGGGCATGCAGCCTGTGAGTCAGTTGCTTAGAAAAAGAGACCTAAGGCCAAGCCACACACCTGGGCACCCTTTCCTGGATGGACATCTCAGAAACAGGGTAGCCCAAAGCGAGTGAGAGATTATGTCCTGCAAACACTGCAGGCCTCCAGAGAAGACAACTGGTTAATGACAGATAGGATATTCTTGCTATTACTGTAAGGTAAGTAGTTGCAACTTAATGAGGAAGAGGCACATTCCTCGTGAACAATGAAGCTGTTACAAAGCCATGAATGTGAACACTTCTGTTATTACAGTTACATTTCAATTATCTGTTCTGCATGTACTATTTGACTTTTTTTCAGCTCAAAACACCTGCAGAAATCTGACATGCCATGGTTTAACCCCAGCTGGCAACTAAGCCCCCCATAGCCACTTACTCACTCCCCCTCAGTGGGATGGCAACGAGCATCAGAAGGGTTAACATGAGAAAACGTGTCAGTTGAGGTAAAGACAGTTTAATTTGTAAAGCAAAAGATGTGCATGCCAGAAAAACAAAATAAGGAATTTAGTCACCACTTCCCATCAGCAAGCAGGTGGTCAGCCATCTCCAGGAAATCAGGGCTCCATCACACGTAATGGTGACTTGGGAAGTCATAACATAAACCACCATAACTCTGAACACCTCCTCTTCCTTCTTTTTCCCCCAGCTTTATATACTGAGCATGACGCCATATGGTATGGAAAATCCCTTTGGTCACTTGGGGTCAGCTGTCCCAGCTGTGTGTCCCCCAGCTCCTTGAGCCCCCCCAGGCTCCTGGCTGGTGGGGTGCTGTGAGGAGCAGGAAAGGCCGGGACCTGTGCAAGCACTGCTCAGCAGTAACTAAAACATCCCTGTGTTACCAACACTGTTTTCAACACAAATCCAAAACAGAGCCCCATACCAGCTATTATGAAGAAAATTAACACTGTCCCAGCCAAACCAGCACACACATCAACTTTGTGGCCCATTCGGTCCCTGTGATTCAGACGATGTTATTTATGTTCCCCTGTCTCTCCACATTGTCTCTCTGAGCTCCTTTGTGGGTGTGTAGATGAATTTACAAATCTAACATGCTCACATGGGGCCTGAGTCTTGAATGATGTGAGGACATAAAAAATGACATCATTGACAACAGAGGAGGAAAATAAGTCTATTTTTTCCCGGTATGAATGGAAAATTGTTTACAGTTCAAGAGAGAATCTAAAATAAAAATAACAAGTGACATTAAGCACAGATAATTGGTAGATTCGCTTTAACAGTCTACAATTTAAAGACTTTGCTGCAGGAAGGATTTTCATTGTAACTCTCCCCAGATTGGGGAAAAAAAAAAAAAAAAAAAAAAAAAGTTACATCTTTTGTTTTCAGCTATGGGAAACATAGAAAAGAATAGAAAGGAGAAAATAAGATTTTGAGATATACTGTAGAAAGAGACTAATTTTGAAAAGAAGGAACTTCAAAACAAACTCAGCAAAAAAAGAAGTGCAAAAAAATGAGAGCTATTATTCAACACACGAGTTATATAAAATTTATATTATAAAAATAACACTAATTTACATGAACTGAAAATATATCCACAGATAAACTTCATAAATGTCAAAACCTTGACTTTTGCTGTAAATAATATCTCAATAACTATCTCTTTTTTGTTGTTTTGTTTGCTTGCTTTTCTAAAATAGGGAATAAGGAAATTTGAATAGTAGTATGGAAAACAGCAAAACTGCCAATGTTTACAGAAGTGGAGAAAACAGTAAAAGCATTTTCCATTAACTTCAGCATGTTTTGGATTAGATTCACAGATCGAATTATTGCAATAGATTTAGAACAAAAGTGGGAGGACAGATAGAAACAGGTATTTCTAACCAACTTCTATAAAGAAGACAAACAGAATAAAATTCTAAACAAGACATACAGATTTAAGTTGAGGATAAAGATTAGCTGATCTTTGGTGAATTCATATCTCCTTCTTCAGAGAAGATGAGTAAATTTTATTCACACAGCGAAATCTCTGCTCATGAGCTGTGCTGTG
The DNA here is from genome assembly GCF_003259725.1 of Athene cunicularia. Classification (NCBI taxonomy): domain Eukaryota; kingdom Metazoa; phylum Chordata; class Aves; order Strigiformes; family Strigidae; genus Athene; species Athene cunicularia. The sequence continues at coordinate 8,687,920 of NW_020799144.1, read as the reverse complement.
CTGAAAGTATAAAGCTTTATCATAGAGCTTTGTAAGAAGCAAAAAGATTATAGGATGTCGTTGTGATTTATACAGGATTTATGATCTCAGGCCACTCATGACTGCATCACAAAAAAAGACCTTCATCAAAAGCACAGTTCTGGATGGGACTTTGTCCAAATACAAACTAAATAATCGTATCTCCACAGACTCATTCCCAGTCAATACTTTGAATTGCCAGGAGAGCCGAACAAGAAGCAGTTATATTTTTCACAAAATGCATTGCCTCCTGTCTCCTTTCACGACGTTGGTAGCAACAACATTGTTGGTTTGAAACACAACAAAAATTTTCAGATAATTCAATGTGTATTAATTTGTACTTGGGTCCTATCATAATCATTATCTTCCTGATCATAACACCTTCTCAGTCTTTGCCAATGTTTCTCAGTATCCTGGGAATATACAGCACAAAGCCTTAAAAGTCAAGGCTATAGAGGTGTGTTGTCAACACCTCAGCCCACTCAAGTTTAGAACACAGAGAAATGGGAAAGAGGTTTGAAAACCATTTCAGGAAAAGATCAGTGTCGTAGAGTCTCAAGTTGAGATTGACAGCAGAAGAAAATAAAAGATATATTTTGTGTTGAGGTGATAAAACACAGGACAGCAAAGACAGGAGCAAAAATCTGAGGCAAAATTCATCTGCTCAAGCATTTGAAACACCTGGATCAACAGATACATCTTCCAACATATGAACTAGCAAATTGTTGGAGTTACAATGTACTTACTAATACATATTTTATTATTATATATCTATATTTCAGAGATGTGGGGTTTAAATGTTTAATTTCCAAGCAGACAGCTGAATTCTAGGAATATAACAGGTTACTTTTTTCCCTTTATGAGCACCAAAACCAGTTTTTCAAAGGCTTGGCAACAAAGCTTACAAAAAAACTCCATACCATACACTGCTAAGAGATCTGTATGTACTCAGGTAGGACCAAAGAATATTACACTGTAAGTATATTCAAGTTGCTGGCATTAGGAACTGTAAGAGACTCTGGTGGACTGTTTGTCCCAACATTGCTGCTACATCACTACCACTTCCTGGCCCCAGCATCCTGTCACTGTGGAATACCCTCAGAAGGAGACAAGATGTCCCCAAAGAAAACCACCATATTGGCCTGAAGCAAGAATTACAACATTCTTTGTAGTGCCTAACAAGGTGCACTTACACGTGAGGTCGGATGGAAATCAGGGTGAGGAAGACATGCGGAGGCTGAAGGCACTGCAGGTTGACCACCACCCCAGTATGACCACCATAAACACCCGGTCATGAGCGCATGGAGGAACACAGGGCAGCGTGTATGACAATGAGCTCCATGGAAATGAGCGAATTCTTCAAAGAAATCGTGGCGACTGAGACAATAAAAGGACTGCATGCTCCTCTGTCTTGGTGGAATTTGGGAATTCAGGATTTAGACATAGAGTCGACATAGCACTGAGGGATCCCGTGTAGTTGGGAAATTTCAATGTTAGGTTGATGGTTGGACTGGATGATCTTCAAGGTCTTTTCCAACCTAGATAATTCTGTGATTCTGTGACATCACCTCTCTGTGGAATGTGAAAACCTGATATTGCCTGAACTCTTTTCTTGGACCTCATCACCTGCACTGAGACTGAGCCAACAGGACGCCACTGGATTCATGGTAGTGGTAGCTGTTCTTGCTGCATCTCTTCCATTTACTTAGTTCCTTTTTCTTTCTTCTTCTCTCTGTCCTATTGCTATTACCCCCTCTTACAGGAATAAAGCTTAAAAGGTTGTAAAGCATCTGACCTTGTTTGTGTCTTAATTTCACTCCTGGGATCATATAAGAACCCTCCCCGATATTGGATCAGGACAGGAACTAACGATCTGAAACCTGGAATTAGCTTCTGATATTATCTTTCACATTACATAGCTCTTGGCCATATTGCTTTTGTGATAATGCTAAGATGTGCTAATATGTGATCTGCCATAGGTATCTGAGTGACATTTTTCAGCTTTCATAAAAAAAAAAAATGTTCCCAATCCCAGGACATGACAGATGATGACACGATTAACTTGCCCAGCATTTGGACATCTGAGGAGGGGGAGGATGCCCGTCAAGCAGCCCAGTAAAGACTGATGTGATATTTGTGAAGGATTCCCTGCCTGTACTGGTGCAAGACAAGGAAGCAGATGAGGCAGATTTTCCTAATCCTGTGGATTTTACTATTTGGAATGGGAGCTCAGAAAGCCAAAATAGTGTTTGTAAGGCTCAGGGAAAAAGCTGTGTCTGATTCACGTCGAGGAACTATTTCTCTGAAGTATGAATTGACTGCAGCCAGCATTGCCTCATTGCTCTCTGCTCCACATGGATAGAAAATCTCAACCCAAAGTCTTCAATGTGCGTTGTCTGTCTCCTCTAAGGCCATGCCATGATAGTGATGAACAAATGAAACCATGTGAAATACGACATACCCACTCACTCAAACCTGTAAGGCTCTTTTTAAAGATTTAAGTACAGTACCCAAACAGGTACATAATTCAAAGACATGTGATGTCCTTCAGTGAGTTTGTCATGGCAAATCATGGCATCCTGATCTTACCAAAAGATGCCACAGATTGTCCAGATCTCAGTCACTGTGCCATACTCAGAAAGGAAATCTAGACTGGCTTATATGCAACTTAAGCATGCAGGGTAGATATGAACAGAAAAGACTCTATTACTTTTATTATTCTGGGATTCAGACAGGTTGATCGTAATGCTCATTCTGGGCTCAGCTTACCTGAATCAGAGTAAAAAAAATACCACGAGGTCCTTCAAATACAGGTTTAGAAGTCTAGCTGTTACAACGTACAGTTCATCAATTATAGGTCACTGACATTTTTTTCTGGATATCCTCACAGTGTGTGTAAATGAAAACCTTTTAGCCACCAATATCTTTCTACCTTCTACCCAGAGTAGTCATGGTAAACCCTTGTGTGAGTTAGATGAATGAATGAAATGTTTGTGGACCATAGTTCCATGCTTCTGACCTGGTGTTTGTATGCCCAGACAGCTTAACTACATTATTAAAGGCACGTTTCTCTCTTGGGGGAGTCACTCATACCTTAACTGTACTTAATGCAAATGTATTTTCTAAGGCAGAGAGGGAGGGAAGGAATGGGAGGATTTAATCACCTGAGGATTTAAAAAGCACACAGAAGATAAACCTCTATAGACAAACTCAAAAAGAAGACAAATGCTGCAAGCTACTGTCCCTTCAAATCCATACCATCTAACTTCATGCCGCAAGTAGGAACTGCAACTGACAAGTACTGTTTCAGGGATAGAATGTGTTTACAAGAAAAACTACCAGTATCTACCAGACACTTGTAAATGTAATCTCATTAATGAACCCTAGAAACCCACCCTGCAGTGTACCTTTTACAGCACCAGCAATCGGCTAAGTTCTGGTTGCTCAGGGCGCAGAAACATCAGGATGTGACAGCAGCCATGATAGTAGTAAATCAGCGCTGGAAAATGAGGATAGACTGTGGCCAAATTCCAGAAGCCTGGGAGATAAAATGTCTTCAAAATATCAAGGTAAATCAGAGGCCTACAAGAAGAAATGCTTACCTGAATCACTCACAAATATAGAGACATTGATATGATGGTCTTACATTGTGTCTAAAACTGCTGCCACAAAACAAAAGTTCAGCTCTACTTGTCTGCCAAGCATGGCATGCCTTTCCTCCGGAAGCACAGGTCACTGTCAGCACAGTGATGTTCCCGGCTCACAGTCACACAAGTCCCTGTAACACAGTAGAACAAGCGGAGGACATGTTCACATGGATCCTTTATCCTCTGAGGGAGAAGGTTGCTTAGAGATGATACAGTGTCCCTGCCCTTGACCTGTGTAATCAGACCTCACACAGCTGATACACATTACAATACATTTATAGTGCCGCTATGTCACACTGTGAGACTGTCCTGGTTCAGCCAGGATAGAGTAAAGTTTTCCCCAGCAGAGAGAGAGGGGGAAGGGATCTCCAGCTAGGTTATTCATACCATGCTGGTGTCAGGTCCAGGGGCAGAACCTTTCCTTGCTCTTTGGCGGGTTCGGGAGGGAATTTTGCTTTCTGTAGACCAGCTAGCGGTATTTCTCTGTATATTGTTTGTCTTGTTCACTGTTAATGCTGTTTATTGTTGTGACCATTGATACTGTTGTTGTTCAGATTGTTCTATCACTCTGTTGTATTAAATTTCTTGTTATTTTAGCCGGGGTCTGTGTCTAACTTCCAGCCCGACCGGCGCGGGTCGGGGAGGGGCAAGGGCAACGTGGTCCCTGATCTCGGCAATGATTAAAACTTGCACATTAATAATTGGCGCCCAACGTGAGGCGAAGCTATTAGAATAAAAAGGGACAGACCCTGACCAGAGTGTAATAGAGCAATCTGTTGGGTGTAATTTTTCTGTTTGTTTATTTGTTTGATAAGAAAATGTTTGCAATGCTGGCCCACATGTTTGCGTGGTGGGGCTGGATTACTCCTTATATCCAGTGTATGATCCCTGTGGTGGAGTTTGTTATGGGTGGAAAATGTATAAAAGGTCTCATGTTGTTACACGGGCTATGGAATGCTTACGCTGCCTTTGCATCACTGTGTGTGGGGGTGGGCCGGTACCTGTTTGCCGTTTGGGCTTTTGTTAGGGGTCTCACCCCTCTGTGGGTGAGCCAGGGGAAGAGATCCTCTTGGCTTTGGGGAGTTTCAGTTATCCTTGGAGCCTGCAGGCCAGTGTGTTTGTGGCACAATGCCTTCTGAATGCCTGCCTGATTTCGGTTGTGGCCATGCGGCACTTCTCTAACAACAGCAGTGCCCGGAAACCTGCCCCGAGGTCAGATAATAGTGAGTGGCAAGGGGTGTGGGAAAAGATGGGCAAAGGCCTGACTCGGTGGGCATCTCCAATGCTTTGGAACTTCACTCCTGAGCAAACGCAAAGCCCTGAGAAGCTGATGGAGTGCTTAGAAAGGGTGTGTTACCAAGCGGGCAAAACCCAGGAGACACAAATCGCTGCAATGTGTTGGGGACTTGACCATGCCTACCGTGTCCTCTTTAATACCACCACTGCCCTCAAGCGGGAGAAAAGGCCACACAAACAATATCTGAACCGGGGGCACAGGCAGAGCCAGTCTCAGTCGCCTCCACCAGCACAGAGACTGAGCCAGAAAGACAGGCAGTGACAGTGTCAGTCGCCCTGATTCAGAAAACAAAATATACCAGAAAGTCAGCTTGCAGAGTGAGGGATGAGGATGACCCAGGCCCATCAGGGGAACAGGAGGAAGGACCAGAGGTGATTGTCTGATCTCTATCCCCGACTGAGCTGTGAGATATGCGGAGAGATTTCAGCCGCCTGGAAGGCGAGCAGATTTGCACCTGGCTGCTCCGATGCTGGGACAATGGAGCCAGTGCTTTTGAGATGGAGGGGAGAGAGGCCAGGCAGCTGGGATCTTTGGCCAAGGATGCTGCCATTGATAGGGAAATTGGGAAACAGACTCAAACCCTCAGCCTTTGGAAGCGACTCCTGCTCAGTGTAAGGGAGAGGCACCCCTACAAGGAGGATATCCTATGTCAGCTGAGCAAATGGACCAGCATTGAGAAAGGCATCCAGAACCTCAGGGAACTGGCTGTGTTTGAGATGATCTATGGTGATCTGAATGATGAGGATGGACCCAGATCAGGCCCCTTGCACACACCTGATGTGGCGAAAGTTCCTGAAGAGCTCACCAGAAGCACACTCGAAAGCATTGGCAATAGTGTCCTGGTGGACAGACACCCACACTCTGACAGTGGATGGAGTGGTTGGCAAGCTCCGGCAATAGGAGGGAAATCTCCCTTCATCTCAGCATTCCCTGGTCTCAGTTGTGGAGGAACTGTCTCAGAGAGTCCAGAAAATGGAAGAGGACATGTCCTACGTTCCACCTCCACAGGCTGACATCTCAGCCATTAGAAGTAAACGTTTCCCCACCCAAGAGAAAGGCAGCAGAAGGTACACACCACGAGGCACCCTGTGGTTTTTCCTCCGTGACCATGGAGAGAACATGAGGAGGTGGGATGGACAGCCCTCTGCTGCCCTAGCTGCACGAGTAAAGCAGCTGAAAGGGAAGGCCATCACAAAAGGGGAGTCCTCCAAGAAGAGCGCAGCTCCAGTGTCCAGTCAGAAATCTCCCAGGCAGAATTGAATGGTGAACGTCATGTCTGACCCTCTTGAGGGGACCAGTAAATCGTTCTCACAAGGAGTGATGCTGAGGGGGATTAGAGGTGCCCTGCCTCCAGCCAGGTGGAGGAAAGCGATAATCGGATTTACTGGACAGTGTGGATCCGATGGCCTGGCACGTCAGACCCACAAGAGTATAAGGCTTTGGTGGACACTGGCGCACAGTGCACCCTGATGCCATCGAGCTCCAGTGGGGTTGAATCCATCTGCATCTCCGGAGTGACAGGGGGATCCCAACAGCTGACCCTACTGGAAGCTGAAGTGAGCCTGACTGGGAAGGACTGGCATTAGCACCCCATTGTGCCTGGCCCAGATGCCCCGTGCATCCTGGGCACAGACTATCTCAGGAGAGGGTACATCAAAGACCCAAAAGGG
>NW_020799144.1:8645446-8681238 GCF_003259725.1 Athene cunicularia | reverse complement strand
AAGCTGATCAGGCTGCCCCAATGACACAGGATGCAGCTGGAGGGGGAGCCCTGTGGAGACAGCACGGCTCTGCTCTGGGGCACCTGGGCAAGTTTCAAGGGCCATCTGTCCAGTGAATGAACTTTGCTTCATTATCCATGAAAAGTATATTGAAGTTAACATCCCTTAATATGCTAATGAAGATTAAGAAGATCATGCTTCTTAATCATCCATCATCCCATGAAACACGTTACCACTCCCCATCCATGTCATACGTAGGTATGTGGGTCAGCTTAGGGGACAGACCCACAGAAAGTGGGTATAAATCAAGGTGGGAAAGAAAGGGGGGGGACACGAGGGGGCAGGAGAGAGTGCAGTGAAGCAAAAAAGACGGCTGCCTCCTGGAACCCTCTCTGGCAGGATCGACACAGAAACCCAGACTGGTGATCTCCATTCCCTTTAACTCCCTCTTTTCCTTTTTCTCCTGTTTTTCTTCACTGCCATTAAGAAATACAAGGCACATCATACTGCTTGCCACAGCTTGCTGTATACTTAGCCAATTATTGTGTGTTCAATTAGTACATTGTAGGTAGTTAATAAATGTTTGGACTTTGAGACTTGTCTCACTGTTGTCCACTCGATTGGAGATTTGCGATTCTGAGTCACTTGTCTCCCTCATCTGAGGGGGACATGACACACACACATGATGTCTCCATGGCAAACAAGTCACGTTTGCTACAGGTCTATGAAGATACCAAGAAACAGAGGAACAATGGCTTGTTCAGTACAAAATGCAAGTTTTGTTGTTCTGATTTAACTGACTTTTCTTTAAGCTTTTTAAAGCTAAGACACATCTGAGTAACACTGTACACTCAAACTCATAACTGGAGATCTGAAAATAAGCTACAGGGTAAATGGATGGACGGATGGATGGATGGAGACATTGGGTCGATAGGTAAATGGATAGAATGTTTTGTGCATCCCTAACCACATTTTTCTATAGCACTTGAGTCCTGTAAAAGCATAACATAACATCTAAAGAGACTTCTCCCAAAATGCAGAGGGAAAGAATTAAATCCATGAGAGGCATTATTCTGTATTTTAAAAGAAAGGGATTGTTCTTTGGTGCTGTCAACTGGCAGGGTTCCCCTGATTTCTATACATCAGCTGAAAATCCAGTTTTAAAAGGAAAAGACTGGTGAGAGATAAAAAACAAAAAAGCAAACACTACACCACACCACAGACACACACACACACACACACACACATCCCCAAAAATCCAAAATATCTAAATACAGAGGCACACCATGAACAATTCATATGGCCAGAAAACTGTTGTCAGGCTTTCTAAGTTTACAGAAGCCAAATATCTGAGGACATAAAATCCTCAGGTAATATCTTTTGTTTATGAATGGAGTAGTCACAATGTTGCTCTGGAAATTAATCTTCATTTTCATCTATACTCTGTGTTTGAATTAAGACATTTATAACCCCCAAATTAACTAATCTACAGTATGCCCTGTTCCAGGTTTACTACCTCCCACGACCAAGAATTGACATGTAGGCAGCAAATGCATGGGGATAAGGATTTTGTCTGATAAACTCCATGTAGGAAATTTTGGGGTGTCCAAGATGATGAGTGGTTATGTATTCTCTCTGAAAAAGATGTAGAAATTGGATGAGCATTAAGACAAACCAGGGACGTTCAGAGGAGCTTTGGAGGCTTGCAGAGGCAGAGGCAGGGACATATTTGCATGCCAGACTATGAAGAAGTAAAATGCAAACCTCATACCTTGATGCCTATAACAGGCAGGGCTGTTTGATTTAGACAAAGGTGCAAGCAGGGACAACAGAAACATGAAGGAACATCCTTAACTGCCAGCAAAGAAGGTGGTATCTATCCTGACTCACAGGACAGTCTGCTTCTGACAGGACTGGCTCTCTGCTGCAGGTTCATTTGTCATGGTCGGAGTTACAGCACAGAACAGCGTTTGAATGGTCTCCGTGACATTTTGGCTCTGCTTGAAGTCAGTGGGCAACATGCTACAACATTCAAAAAGCTTAATACCTTCAATCTATAACCTCTCTATAAATCATGTATAAAACACAACTCTTAAAATATCCTCAAATTTTTTGACTGCTTTTAGTGTTTCAACTGCCATGTGTAAGTGAATTAATAAAAGTGCCCTGGAATCCAGCTGAGGGAAAGCAATATAAATATACTGTAGTGTTACTGCCAACAACAGTAATGTAGCCTTTCCACCAGATCTGATTGTCCCGCTCTGAAATAAACAAAATATAACCACACCGTCATCATTTTTTTTCCTGAAATGTAGAAATCACACCGAATCAGCAGTTTAGTTTCTATAAGACACACTTAGAATTTCAAATGTTCATTAGCTTTAAATCAATAGTGTTTAGCTTTTTGATCAATATTTCAAATAGTTTTGCTGAAATAATGGCTTTCTGCTGCATTCATTAATATCAGCTGTTTGATTGCTCAAGGCTTATTTCTATTGCTGCTTTTGCTTCAGTTATGTGAATTTTCTATAATTGCACCTACAATGTCCTACTGTAATTTAGTTAACCAGTGGGTGTTACAGATATTTCTAACAAGACTGGAGAGCATTAGGAATCCCACATCTTGAGTACACAGCCTGAGAGCAGAAAAAGTTCCATATTTTTAAGCAACTAAGAATTAAGTCTTAAATTGGAAACTACAGTGTAAATTTAATAACTGGTAGAGCTGTTAGCCACACAAAAATCCTAGTGGAGTCCTAACACAGAACAGAGGTCCATAAAGGCCTTGAGCAAATACACAGAAAGACAAATGCATAATATTCAAAGCCGTTCTCTTTTAATGAGAATAAAATGAGAGTAAATAAGACATCATGCAGAAATGCATTTTTTCTGAGATTTTTTAATAAAAATTACAAGAATAATATTTTTTTCCTTTCTATTTTTTAATAGTCAAAGATGTACATTTTCCACTTGAATTTCCTCTTGAGTTTCAGTAAAGTCATTGTCAAATATTCTCTGTCCACGTGATCCAGATTTTTTCACAGCTACAACCCATGTTGTCCTGGGTTTGAGTGAGTGGTGGGGATTTTTGGTAGAAGAGGAGGGGGTTACAGTGTTGGTCCCTGTGAGAAGCTTCTTGAAGCCCCTCCAGTTCCAAGACAGACTCACCTCTGGCCAAGACCTAGCCAATTAGTGATGGGGGCTGCACATCTGCCATAACGTATTTAAGAAGGGAAGTCTGGGAGGAGTTGGAGTTGTGAGGAGAAGTTGTAAGAAGAACGTCTTTGTGAACATCCAGGTTAGTGGAAAAAAGGAGAAGGGGTGGAGGTGGACCGGTGCAGAGTACCCCTGCAACCTGTGGTGAGACTGCAGGGCCTCCACCCATGGAGGTCAATGGTGGAACAGCTGTTGACTTGCAGCCTGTGGGAGACCCCATACCAGAAAAGTTGGCTGCACCCAGAGAAGGCCAAGATCCAGTGAGAAGAAGCAGCCCCGCCCTGTTGTAGTTCAGCAATGGGAGGACTGGGGATGACCCACACACCTGTGGGAGTGACTCGTGTCAGAGAGAGTTTCTGGAGGACTGACTCCTGTGAGAGGAGAACCAGGCTGAAGCAAGGGAAGAATGGAAAATGTTCCACTTGCCCTGACATAGAAGCAACCACCCTACCTCCTGTGCCACTGCAGGAGAGGAGGCAGAGATATCAGGAGCAAAGCTGATCCCACAGGAAGGGATGGAAGAAGGTGTTTTCAAGATGTGGTAATTCTTCTCACTGTACTACTCTGTCTGTTAAGTGTTGTTGTTAGTGTCTGTATTAATTTTCTGTTCTTTCTTCTTTCCCTTAATGAGCCTGGTTATTGCCCATAACCACAATGGATGAGTCATCCCTCCCTATCCTTATCTCTATTCCTGAGCTTTTGTTTTATTTTCTTATTCCCAGCACTGGGCGAGAAGGGGAGAGTGAGCCACTGTGTGGTGCTCAGTTGCCCTCTGTGCTCAAACCACAACACATGCTTAGCCTGAAATAATTTATTTTTCTAAATCATATAGACTTGACCTTAACAACCACTACCATAACTCTGTGTCTATAGAGGAAAGATTTTTGATTCACACTTAGCTGCTACGATGGCAAGCCCTGAAAAGCAATGAAAGCTTCATATGCTGTTTGTCCCACCTGATGAATCATAGACAATATCTGAACATAGAGACTGTCACTGTGTCCCCTGGCACAGGGATTATGGGTTGGCAGAGAAACTGGACAGAGGGACAGACTCTGCACCTAAACATGCCAAGCAGTTTGCAAAAAACATACACCAGCAATGGCAGACTGACAGACATTAAGGGAAGTGTCTAACCTCTTTTCCCACATCCTAAAGGTGGAAGAATACATGAATCAGTTCAATTAAGTGATACACCATTGAACAGGCATGTGACTAAAGACAGGCAATATTTTCAGCCAAAACATTTTAGGAAGGTGCTTTTTTTCTTCCTGTATTTTCCTTTAATTAGTTCAAAGATATTTTGCCTCAATAGATTTGATCAAATATTTGGAAGTTCGCATTCCAAAGTTTCCACCCATTTCAAACATGATAAGAAGGAGATTTCAGGAATTGACTTGAGGAGATTTGAGGAATCTCAGGATTTCAGGAATCACACCCTTGGTCTCTCACTTTGTGTTGAAAAGTTTCTGCTGATATTTTATCCCATGTCTTGTAGAAGGCCACCGCAAGATCTAGCACAAGGTCTCCTCCATTTGCCTTGGGCTTTGGGAAAACAAGAATTTTCAGTCTGAACCATGCTCAATGAATGCTTCTCAGCAGCAGCTGTGGGCACTGCAAGTGAAAGAAGTCATCCTGTCTTCTCCTAGATCCTGCCCTTATCCCCATACACTACTCCCATCTTGCTGATGACACAGCGGCAGTTTTCTCTACAGTTCTTAGAAGCAGGTATGGAAAAAGAGGTGGAAGGACTTCTGTATTTTACTGGGAGTCTTGTTGGCTGGTGAGCTCTCCACAGGGAAGACTATGACAATAGCTCATACAAAATGGGGACTATGAGGTATGCACATTCTTCCTCAGCCCTCATAACTGGATTGCAAATCTATGTGAGACATCTTTACACATGTTTTAATCAATGCATTCTTTCTATATGTCCATTTGAAGACACAATGCATCCATACTTCTTGGAAGTAAAGTCTGGTCTCACAGACAGAAAAATGTGCCTTTCTCAGCACCCTCCAGGAGACCTGTGAGTGTACCTAGTTCAATAAATGGCAAGAATATGATGAATGACAATGAAATGCTTTTTGTTTACATTACTCTTGCACACAATGAATCAGGACATATAAACTCTGATGTTTTCTCCCTCATTGTCAAGATAATTTTTCTTCTCATTTCCTATCAGTGATACTTTTACAGGACGAGTAAAGACAAAGCATACTCCAGCTGCCAGTGAGATTACCATTTGCCTTGCAAAACTTGTGTCAAAAGCAGCAGGAGGCAGACAAATCTTGGGTGAGTCTTAAGAGAGAGTTTTAGGAGCTGACAAAAGCACCCAACAGAAAGCAAACAATTTTTTATTACTTGTAAAAGAATACACTTCATATGATGTCAGGAAAATAATGCAGTAAAGTTGAAAAAGTAAAACATGCATCTCTTATGATTCTTAAATTTTGTACCTAAAGAATGCTGGGAAGTAAATAATCTTTGTCCTGTTATATGCATTTGTCTATGTATTAAACTTTCAGAAGAAAGTTTCATGAAAAATATTGAGCTTTTCTGGCAAAGCCTTTGCATAAGTTTTCACATTAGATGACCTGCCCCCTTTCCATGGTAAGAACTTTAACGTACTATTTTAAAATGCGAAGGGTAAACTATGTTACATAAGGGTTAAAGTGAAACAAGGGGAGTTTCACAAATTAACCCTTACTGAAGGACAGAGAAAGGATGTGATTAATACCTGCTCCTCACATTGCAGTCAACAGGGACAGAGTCTGGCAAGGTGAGTCTAGATCTTCATAACTTCCCCAACTACCTTCACGCACTGGAGTATGTTGAAAATCTGATCCAACGCTGGTGAAATGAATGAACATGCTTCAGCAGCTTCAACAGACTTTGTATCAGGCCTTATGTGAATTTTTCTGTTCTTCCACAACTATATGAATCAATGTCATAGCCAAGAGAAAATGGAAGCAAAGAGAATTAACCCGCTTCTGATCTGGATAATGTACTTTATGCCAGACTCCCACAGGCAGTCCAGGAAGATCAACAATCGGTCAGTCATGTTATAATGTCACTAGATCATGAAGAGCAGTTTTAGAGCAAAAGACATGCAGGTCTTTCATACCACCTGTTCTGCATTCTATTGTAAGCTTCTGCAGTTAACAGAGACCTGGTAGTGAGTATTTGGCATTCAGGTATATAACTAAACTGTGTTACTGTGGAGACAAGCATTGTGCATGGCCAGAAGCATAAATCCAAATATAGATGCTATTGGCACAGAAAGAAACATCCTTCATTTAGCAGAGAAAGCTGGGCAACAGGTGAAAAGTTCATCTTTCATATTTCTCTGGATCAGACCCAGCATAGGAATCCAAAAACTGTTGTCCTGCTAAAATGAAAATAAAAACAGGGGTGGGGAACCTTAGGCATAAAGAAAATAGAAAGTTTGCCTAAAGCTATCATTCACTGCTTATTTTTGCCAAGAATCCATCACTATGCAAGGTATTGATAAATGTCCCTGTCTTTCCCTTCATTTTAGGAAAGACAGCCCAGATAAGAGCACTGTGTGGTTTAAAAAAAAAATTTTAAAAAAAAAAAAAAAAGTTTTATTATATACTTTTCCTTAAATATCAGCATGGAATATGAAAAGAAGCTTAACACACCAAAAAAAACCTCCCAAACCACACAGTGAAAGGAAATTACTCTGAAAATGTTATTTGCAAGCAAACCATTCTTTCACCCTGCTCCTGCAATAGCTTATGGGAAAATATTTTCTCCAAGTATTTTTAAGGATGTAGTTGCACTTTTTCTGTTTCTGCATGGAAAGAGAAAATAGGAAGGTCAGCTGTGTGAGAAAAAAAGTGCTGATGTATGGAATATCTTCCCCACTCCTCATGGAGAACCTGGCATCCACAGTTAAACCCACTCACCCTCAAGGTATTGTTCATGCTAATAAAATAAAGCAATTTCTCATATATAATGAAAAACATCCCAAGAAGATCTTTAGTCCAAAAGGTTACCATGCAGAAGTAATTAACCTCTACCAGAACTTGTACCTACTTATTTTAAGAAAGAACTGAGATACAGGAAAGACTTGTAGGACATATCCCATGGGTGCATGTGTACTATTGCCTCACATAGGAGTTTTTGGAACTGTAAGTTAATATGTAGAAAATCGATGATTTTTCAGAGAAAATTTTTATTTTATCAAGCTACTAATTTTCATCATAAGTATTTGCTTCTGCATCTTATGGACTTATTGTGCCTATAACTACCCTTTTCTATGCAAGAAGCAAAAACCTGTCCAAATACACAAAGGATGTCCTGAGACATAAAACTACAAAAGAAAATGAGATCTCTTTCTCGGTAGTCCAGGAAAACAAGTCACTTGCCCATTAAAGAGGGTGAAGGACAGAGGATAAAGGTAACAAAGGACAGATTTGCTGCTATTTTTTGCTTTTGAACCATTTTTGCAACACCAGTAAGATGAATTTTAGACTTGCGCATATCACATGAAAGGGTAATGGTTTCTGACATATCACATTTATATAACCCTTTTAATCCTGATGGATTTCAGGGTATTTATTTCAGCTCCAGACGATTCTAGCAGTTTCTGGCATCGAGGAATGAAGCCTGGCAGGCTGAAAGTCTCCATCTGGTTGGGGGCACAGAAACCTCTCTGCCCAGCAACACAAGTCAAAATACATACATCAACTCAGTCATCCGCACTCTCTCTCTGCCATTTCTGCATAGGACACAGAGGCCAGGTCAAGGTTTTCTTAGCAATATTCAGAACCCTCTGAAATATTACTCATAACTACTCTAAGAGATCACTTCTCATTCCATAACCATGGCCTCCTAAAAGACCATAATTTTCTGCTACTGTAAAAATGTCATTCAGAAGAAGGATGTAGTGTTGAAGAAGGGAAGGTGAAAATGAAATGTTAGAATTTCTTGCCTTAAGTGTTAAAAACAGTTATTTACTACAGAGGACTCTGATCTGAGCATGAACATTCAATCTGCGTCTCTATAAGGACAGGTAATATGTCTGGGGAGGCTGTGAGGATTCACACCATCACTTCTCCCAGTGAAGAAGAGCATCCCATTTCCTGGGGTAGGACACTGCAGCTTCACAGGACAGAAACAAAGGCATAAGATAAAGATGGACACTTTATCAAAATTCATAGGGTGGAAAAGTAGTCATAGAATAATGAAAGGCTATGTTTTATTGCGCTTGAATTAACCATTTTTAATGTCTCATGGGATGATTTGGTACAATGAAAGTCATGGACACACTTGAAGTCATACTACCTTTTCATTCGGTGTTTTTACACTGGGTCTAGAATAATTTCCAAGCCTCATAATTACAAATACAAATAAAATAAATAATATAAATAATTATAATAATATAATAATATATAATAATAATTAACAATTATAAATAATTATAATAATATAATAATAAATAAAATAAATAATCATAAATACAAATAAATGTTTTGAGCCCAGTTGGAAAGATTTCAATACCTCCAGTAGGTCATAAAATGTTTTTAAAAAATTTTATTTTTAACAATATTGAAACATTTTTACAAATGCTTTTCACATTTAAGCCAGGAGGCAGGAAGAAAGCAAACTGTATTCTATTCCTTTTCACCTAAGTAAACAACAGATAGCCTTCCTACCACTATTCCCAGGAGCAGCTGAATTGCTATTGAAATGAATCAGAGAAATATGAAGGTGCACTATTTAGTAAATTACTATTAAGCAGGATGCTACATTTTGTGGCAGACAGCCACAAGAGCAAGGCTACAGCAGCTTCTATCCTACCATAATCTTTAAAACATGTCAAGGCTAATATGACTAACATGTCATTGTCACTGTGGTTGGAGCATTTCAAATACATGATGAGATAACTGAATTTTTTACATTTACCATTCTGTCAGATCCTTTTTTATCTTGTATTTTTTTTAAAGATTAAATGGTATCACAAAACATAAACTGGCTAAATAAACTTTACTCTAGGTATGAGAAAGACCCAGTGTTGCTATTGTTTTTTATGGTACATTGCTAAGCATTTGGGAGAAGCTGCCCAGCTCACATGACAGTAATTGCTTTCTCAGAGACATTGGCTTGTAATTACTGTGTTCAACAATGCACTGTCATCTTTTGTGTTTTTCTCCTGCTGAAGTTTATTTCTGCTGTGATATTTATGCATGTTTGACAGCAGACAGAAACAAGATTCAAGTAGAGACCCATTTAATATTATTACTATTACATCTATTACTACTAATACTGCTTCTGCTGCTACTATTATTAATTAACAGACATATGAAATAGGAACCAGTCATGTTAGCACCAGGATCAGGTGAGAGAGAGAGCTGCTCTTACTTGCAATAGCCATACAGATACTTCACAGAGAAGGTTGTAGATTTTAGAAGAGCAAACCAGCTCACTCAGAGCTCAGTAGGGAGGGATTCAGAGTTCAGTAGTGAGGGATTTTGTGAGAAGCTTCCATGGAGCATAAAGGAGCTAACAAGTGCTGGTAGTTTTTCAAGAACACTTTCCTGGAAGCACAAAAACAGTTCATCCCCTTCAAAGGCAAGAGAAATTGGCAGAGCAATAGATGACCTTGGCTTAACTGTGAGCTTCTGAGTCTGCTCAAAACCAAAAGACAAGCATAGCAGAGATGGAAAAGTGGATGAATACCCATTGAGAACTACAAGGGCATTGCCAGGGTGTGAAGAGGTGCAACTATAAAAGCAGAAGGTCAGCTCCAAATGACATTGGCCAGAAATGTCAAAAAATACAAGTTCTTTAGGTACATAAACAACAAGCAGAAACAGAAGGAAAATATTGGCCTGTTGTTAAAGAGGAAAGGTGAATTACTCACCAACAATGCTGAAAAGACAAAGGTTCTCATCACTTTCTTCGCCTCTGTCTTTACCAGCACTGTTGGGTCCCAGGCCTTGGGAGGAAAAATCCTGGTTGATGCAAACACAGACCCATCGTTTAGTGAAGGCAGAGTCAGTATGTGAACTATTACAGGAGCTAGACCCCTACAAATAAATGGGCTCTGATATTATCCACCCAAGGGGGTTGAGAGAGCTAGCTGATATCATTGTGAGGCCAATCTTGATAATCTTTGAGAAGTCATGGAGATTGAAGGACATCCTAGAAGACTGGAAGAAGGGAAATGTCAACCCCATCTTCAAGAAGGTCTTAAAGGACAATCCAGGAAATGATAGGCCTGTCAGTGTTACTTCAGTCCTGGGAAAGTTATGGAAGGAATCCCCCTGGTGGGTTTTCACAAGTCAAATGAAGCACGTGATTAGGAAAAGCCAGCACAGATTCACCAAGAGCAAATCATGCTCGACAAACCTAATCACCGTCTACAACAAAGTGACCTGTTTTGTTGATACGGGGCAAGCAGTGGACAGTGTCTACCTCGATTTCTCCAAGGCTTTCAATACGGTTCCCCACAGTCTCCTCCTAAAGAAACTGATGCATTACGGTCTGGGCAAGTGGTCTGTGCAGTGAGTGGGAAACTGTCTAACAGGCTGCACCCAGAAGGTGGTGGGAAATGGCTCCTTTTCAGACAGGCCACCTGTCACAGGTGGGGTCCCCCAGGGATCAATACTGGGCCCAATGCTGTTTAACATCTTCATAAGCCATCTAGATGATGAGATTAAATGTACCCTGATGAAGTTTGCTGATGATACCAAACTGAGTGGGAAGTGGACACGGGTGAAGGGAGACCCACCCTGCGGAAAGACCTGGATAGGCTGGAAGAGTGGTCTAACAAGGACCTTATGAAGTTCAGTAAGAATGAGTGTAAGGTCTTGCACCTGGGAGTGCACACATAATTCAGGAATGCAGCACAGGCTGGGACCTACCTGGTGGAGGAGCAGCTCTGTGGAAAGTGACCTGAGGGTCCAGGTGGGGAACAAACACAATGTGAGTGAGCAGTGTGCTGCAGTGGCAAAGAAACCCAACAGGATGCTGGGCTGCA
The DNA here is from genome assembly GCF_003259725.1 of Athene cunicularia. NCBI lineage: Eukaryota > Metazoa > Chordata > Aves > Strigiformes > Strigidae > Athene > Athene cunicularia. Next base: position 8,670,011 of record NW_020799144.1, on the reverse strand, counting down.
TCAGCAAGCGCATCACCAGCAGAGACAAATAAGTCATTATCCCACTCTACTCAGCATTTGTCAGACCTGTTCAGTTTTGGTCCCCACTACACAAAAAAGATGTAGACAGGCTGGAGAGGGTCCAGAGAAGAGCCACAAAGATGACTAAGGGACTGGGACAGCTGCCATATGAGGAAAGGTTGAGAGAATTGGTTTTGTTAAGCCTTGAGAAGAGAATTCTTAGGACAGACCTTATCATCATGTTCCAGTATTTAAAAAAGATGGAGACTTCTTTTTCATAAGGAGTCATGTGGAAAAGATGAGGGGTAATGTGTACAAGTTACTTTTGGGGACATTCCAATTGGACACAAGAGGAAAATTTTTCACAATGAGATCAGCCACTGGACTAATCTCTCCAGGGAAGTGGTGGATTCCCCAACATAGGACAATTTTAAGATTCAGCTGGACAGGATGGTGGGGCATCTTGTCTAGACCATGCTTTTGCCAGGAAAGTTTGGACCAGGTGATCCTTGAGGTCTTTTCCAACCTCATATTCTGTGATTCTATGAAATGCACCTTTCTGGGGCAGGTGAGATGGAGACTGAAAAGGGAAAGTGATCATTCTGAAATAAGACTTTTCCAGACTGAGGCTTATGTGCAACTGTGTCTGATGTTGTGGATGTGGTCTTCAAGAACTTGGTTTGCACATCCATTTAGCTATTGCACAAATTGTGCTTCTCTGCTTCTGTGATGGTAATAAATTTGCATGCTTGCCTCTCAGAAAGAGAATTTCTAGGAAGCAGCATTTTCCTAGTTTAGAGACTGATCTAAAATCAAGTGAAATGAAAAATGTGTCCCTCCTGACTTCATCAAACAAGGAATCTAACAATTAAACTCTATTTTTTAGTTGCTGTAAGGCCCCCAAAAGAACAACTATCTGCTTGTTTGCTCACATTTTGAAGTAGATTTGTTTCCAGGTGTAATTTTTATTTATTTTCTGTCTGTCTTTTTAGTTTTGCAACTAGAACAGTCTGCTCTGGTTGGAAGAAATGATACCTGTCTTGTGCACATGGGAAAATAAGTCATTTGAAAAGAGGAATATTATTAAAATCCTCAGCAATCCTGGCTGACCAGGGAGGTTCTGGCAGACTGGAAATTGGCCAATATGACGCCCATATATAAGAAAGGTCAGAAGGATGATCCTGAAAATTGTTTAGTCTGGAGAAGAGGAAGCTGAGGAGAGACCTCATCACCCTCTACAGCTCCCTGAAAGGAGGGTGCAGAGAGCTGGGGATGAGTCTCTTTAACCAAGTAACAAGCAATAGGACAAGAGGGAATGGCCTCAAGTTGCACCAGGGAACATTTAGACTAGATGTCAGGAAGTGTTTCTTTCCAGAAAGGGTTGTTAGGTGTTGGAATGGGCTGCCCAGGGAGGTGGTGGAGTCCCCATCCCTGGAGAGGTTTAAGAGTCGGGTCGACATAGTGCTGAGGGATCTGGTGTAGTTGGGAACGGTCAGTGTCAGGTTTATGGTTGGACTGGGTGATCTTCAAGGTCTTTTCCAACCTAGATGATTCTGTGAGTGGACTCCCTATCTCAATACATGCACAACTCCAATAACTCATTAACCATATCTGCCTTTTGGCAATATTGTGTTTGCAACTGAACGTTGTGTTTGTAATATACATACATATATAACAATGCATACAGTCACTCCATAGGCAAATAATCTTAGCAAAGTTCTCTGGTGGTGACAAAACTACAATAGGATTGATTTTGTGCTGAGGTGGGGTGCAGTGTTTATTGACTGCCTTATGTCTAATGATGTTTCTTAGATAAGGCTCATTTATATTACAAGGCAAAGATTTTCTAGTTCCCTTGCTCTGCTACACCCACTATAGTATCTTGTTGCAATGTATGTTTATTTTCTTAGCCCTTCTCCTCAAAAATAACAGCAGTAAACCATCTCTAATTTCACAGTCCAAGATGAGATTGTTTTGAGTCACAAACAGCAGAGACAGAGCTAGATCTCTGAGAAGGAACAGTCCCAGTAGTCTTGTTTGAAGGATGTAGGATTTTGGTCCCCATGCACAAAGGTCAGGTCCCAGAACACAGACAGCGAAAATCTAGGGTTTGGAGGGAGAGGAGGGGAAATGCTTCAGGTTCTAAAAGCACTTAATAAACTAAAAGCTCAAAACAAAATCAAAATTACCTTACAATCCACTGTTGAATAGAATGCTGCATAGGGTGATGGTGGCAGAGAAGCCAAGGAAATGTTCTTCTCCACATGATTTCTTAACTGCTTGCTGGGGCAAATTAATGTCAAGGAACCTAGCTGTTACTTATGAGAAATAAGTTTGTGTTCCCTTTTTTGTGAAGAGGTTGTATTCTTAAATAAAAGACATTTCATTATGTCCTTCACAAATGACATTTTGTCACATTTCTGGTTACTTCTGTAAGAATTACTTTTTTTCCCAGCAAAAGGAAAATTCACCAAGACCTTTCATCAAACACAAATTACTACTTTCAACTTTGTCTACTGAAATAGAACTGGACAATTTGTTTGGACCAGGAAATACAAAAGAGCATCTGGAACGGCTCTTAGCTGGAAGAAATAAATTACTAGCAATATTATAAATATTACAGAGGAATGTCTTCTCACTCACAAAACATGCCTCCTTGTAAAAAAGTCTGTTCTGAAAAACAATCACAGCTTTTATTTGCAAGAGTTGAAAAATTATATGCAGTGATATTTATCAGCACAGGACACCCTTGTGTAAGATAAAACCTACTGCTAAGGATTCACTTTCTTAATCTTCCCTTTTCTAAAGTAAATGAAATTAAAAACATCCTCCCCTGCCCTCCCCCAAAGATGAGTCCAAGTCTGAGAGCTCCTTCAGAGAATCATGTTTCTGCCTTTCACTGAAACTCTTGGCTCAGTCCTCGTGTAACATGGTCATGTTTGACAGCTTATGTACTAAGAAAAAAGAGATAAGCAAAAATTTCCATTCCCTAAGTGTTATTGTAAGTCATCTCCACTCCACCAGTTAAGGTCTGCAAGGCTGCTTCAACAGGGTGGAGTCATACAGTTGCTATGGCAGCTTTGTATATCATCCTTGCCTTTCCATGAGAAATAGCAAGGCAGAAAACCCACTCATGGCAATGTTTATCTGTGATGCTGATGGTGCATCATGAAAGCTTTACTGGCTTTTCCTTTCTCCCTTTTCCCCCACACTAACATACATGTGTACAGAACCAGATGTCTGTGATTGTGTGAGGCTCTCGTGGTGTTTCTATTACAGTGAGTGTATTGGCTTTATGTGGCAAGGTTTTGGCAGCAGTTGGGTTGCAGGCATGGCTTCTGTGAGAAGACATCAGGAGCTGCCCCCATGTCCGACACAGCCAATGCCAGACAGCCCCAAGCAGACTGCTGTTTACCACAGCTGAGCCCATCCATGACATCATAACACCTCTGTGATAAAGTGTTTAAGAAAGGGGGGGGGGAAATGCTGTGCAGCAGCCATGAGACAGGAGTGGGAATATGTGAGAGAAACAACTCTGCAGACACCAGGACAGTGAAGAATGAAGGGGAGGAGGTGGTCCAGGTACTAGGGCAGAGATTCCCCTGCAGCCCCTGGTGAGGCACGTTGCGTCCTGCAACCACAGAGTTCCATGGTGGAGAAATTATCCACCTGCAGACTGTGGAGGACCCCACACCAGAGCGGGTGGATATGCCCTGAAGGAAGCTGTGACCCCACGGATACCATACACTAGAGCAGGCTCCTGGAAGGACCTGTGGCCCCATGAAGAGAGGAGCCCACGCTGGAGCAGGTTTGCTGGCAGGACTTGTGACCCCATGGGGAACCCACGCTGGAGCATTCAGTTCCTAAAGAAGGGAAGACCCAGGTTGGAGAAGTTCATGGAGGACTGTCTCCCACACGTGAGACCACACACTGAAGCAGGGGAAGAGCATGAGGAGGAAGGATAATCACAGACAGTGTGTGATGAACTGACCACAATTCCCATTCCGCGTCTCCCTGTGCTGCTCGAGGGATGAAGGTAAGGAAATCAGGAAAGGAGTTGAGCCCAGGAAGGGAGGGGCAGGGGGAAGTGTTTTGTGGTTGTTCTTATTTCTCATTATCCTACTCTGACTGGTGACAAATTAAATTAATTTCTTAAACTGAGTCTGTTATGTCCATGACATGTAATTGCTCAGTGATCCCCCAGACCCTATCTTGATCCATGAGATTTTAATTATATTTTATTCCTCTCTCCTGTTGAAGAGGGGGAGTGATAGAGCACCTTGGTGTGTAGCTGGTGGCCAGCCAAGGTCAACACACTATATATAAAATAACATATAAAGCAAGTAATCTGACACATTATTTGCCAGATGGGGAGAGTCCCATTGTCACGAGCAAAGGAATAGAGAGGTCACAGGATGCATTCTTCACAAGCAACAGATCATCTTGGAAAAAAACAATTCCCCTTCTGCATACTTCTTAAAGCAAATCCACACCTCACTTCAGATATTTTTAATATATTTTGGGGAAAATAACATAATTCCTTCTTGTTTGTGCAGTATTGAACTCAATCAAGCTGAGTCTTGTATAGATATGCTGTCCATTGCAGGAATAAAGAACTTTTTATCAGTAAGTACTGAAGAGGAGTGATATACAAATTACTGGCTGTTGTGTTAGGACTGAAAAGTGCCAGAAGGACTGTCAGACAACTCATGCAATGCCATGGGCAGTGTTCACTCTGTCAAGTTTTCAGCTTTATAAAAATTAAATTCCAGTACAAGTTTATACACTTTAAGATGAATACAAATCAAAACAGAGAGGAGAATAGAGGTGGAGATGAAGAAAAATCCTTATAGTGCTCAGCCAGTGGAAAAACATTATGAGAGATCACCTGCAGTCATTTCTAGAGAAGTCCTTAAATTGGCTCACCAGAAGAAACACAGACTCTTAAGCTATTTTACCAGTATCAGGCCAGAGCCTAAAGCAGCTCTAGAATTTATAAAGCTAAATTTATATGTTGATTTATATAGTAGTAGATTAAACTAGTGTCTTAAATACATTATACTTACCTGCCCATTCAAGAAGATGAAAGAAATCACATAGAAACCTATTTCAACAACTAAATTAAAAAGCCAAAGACTAGCAAAATCTCCAGGTTCAGGTGGGAGTAGACATTAGCAGTGACGAGGGTTTGCATGTCATCTAAATTCAACTCTGTGATATACCTGCAGGTGAAGCAGTTTGAAGAATAACAGTTTCTGGGAAGGGGGTCTAAGTTAGCCATTGTGACCCATAAAAAGTAAGATACAAATGATGCACATAATTATCTAATACCCAATTATGTGGGTATTTTATTTGATTGATACAAAACAAAACCTCTATTTTCACTTTTACCTGTGCAGAAAATTTTGCTTGATTTGTTTATACCTTCATTAAACCAAATACTGTTCTTTTTTCACATGTGGTTTCTGAGTGACATGAGTATGACTATACATAAATATACAGGTGATCAGATTTTTCATGCACGTGTGACTTATGAGTCTGTCACAAAGAAAAAGGACTCAATCTTCTTAGTAATTTTCAAACATGTATTTCTGAAGTCTAACATTTGTCTGTGATCTGTATTCAAGAAAAAAAATACCACTGACTTCAGTACGAAGTATCTTGCTACAGCTTTTACAGATAATTTGATTTTTGCATCTCAGCATACAGAATACACAGACTGTTCTTTTGAATGTCTAGTTACAAGACACAGGACCCTTTAGAAAACCTGATCCTTATTTAGGTTCTTAAATAAGGGAGCTGAAAAAATGTACTTCATCAGCAATGGAATACCTCAAAGGTTGCAGGTCCATGTGACAGCTGACAGTATAAATTTACAAATGCATGAAAACCTCGATACAGCAGATTATGTAGAAAATCAGAGAGGCGGTATAGGAGTGGGGATTGAGGTAGGGAATATATTTTGCTTTTAAGGTGAGATTTGTCAAGTTTTAGTCTGACTTGGTTTTGCCATTCCTCGTATGCTTCTCATTTTTGTTTGCTTTATAATCCAACAATGAATGTTCAAATTGTGCCCATTTTGCAGAATAGATAGGAGAAGCAGCACAGGCTAAGTCAAACCCCACTCACACATTCCCTGTCCAGGCAGGGATTCCTAGTTTGGCCACAGCTGAGGTGAGGAAAAAGGCCCCCAATTAGCAGAAGCCTGGCCAGATACAGATTTTTGGGTAAGATTCCCATAAGGACACTCATTTACAGGACAGACAACTATTTGCTACTGACTGAATATAAGCAAATATTGTCCAAGATGTGCAAGTGCTCCAGCCTTTACTGGCTGAAGCAAGATCCTGATAAACTGTGTGTCACTTTCATGAGGAGTAAGAGTGGCATTATAAAGAAGGAAAAGCATTTGCTCAAGTGGACCTTAATATGGGAATGTCTTCTTGACATTCAGTAAAATTTTATTCCTGTAGAGTGTTTGTAGGGTGGCAGATACTTCATTCTGTCACTGAATGGGATCAATCATCCCACCACAGTGACTGGTCTCCATTGACTCCATAGGGCAGTCAGGTGATGTCCTCAGAAAAAAACATTTTTAGTCTGCTCGGGACATCTGAGAAGAAACCTCCCATAAATTATTTCAGAACTGGTTTTATACTATTAAACTGCTTTAAAATGTAAGAGACTTTGTGCCATAGAAATTGATGCTTATCTACCTCCAGTCCTGCAGTTTGCATGACAGCACACCCCTCAGCAGCATATTTTTTTTCCTCTCGGGACACAGCTGAGCCCCATAGAAACCAGAGTAGTGATGAAGCAGTAAATCCAGCAGCAGCTCTGAAAGATCAAGATGTGAGATCATACGGGTCAGAAGGTGGGAATAGCTAATATCTGAACCTAGTTATATAATCTCTATTAAAATATAGTTTAGATTACATAAACAACGTGACAAAAAGCTTTGTGTTACAGAAACTGAAACGTCTAGGAACAAAGTTAGAGCTTCTAGCAGATGTCAGCCATGGACATTTCAGTATGATGATAAAGTGTGAGGTAGTGATGGGAAGAGGAAGGGAAAGGAGAAGAGAAAGAGGGAGGAAGAAGGAGGAATAGAAGAGAAGGAGGTGAAGAAAGACAAGGAAAAACTGAGGCTGAAGCTATGGTTTAACATTTAGTTAATTGGTGTTAATCAGATTTTGTAAATATGTCTGTTCATAAAATGTGTTTGGTAGGTCAGGGTATGTAAGACACAACAGACATCCAACTTGGATGAAAGTGTTAACAGCAAGGCTTCATCCAACAAATGATCCATGTGGGCTGATCTCTCCATCCCCTGCAGCACTTCAGAAATGTCAGTGAAGCCTCCATAGGTGTGGGGGTGAGTCAGACCAGACAACTGGATCTGAGCATGATGACTTTCTCATGACCTATTCTGGTGGCAAATGCATATTTGAGAATTTATGGTATAAAATGGGATTTGTTTCATAACCTTTCAACCATGAAAAATGGGAACAGATATAGTTAGAAACCAGAAATTGCGTGTATTGCATTGTATTTTCAGCCTGAGGTGTGAAAACTGTTTGCAGCATGATAACACCAATTTTAAAATGTGTCAAGATGTAGTAGATTAAAGTCACATTTATATCTCAAACCCTTATCCTCTTGCTACAAGCCAAGAAATTCTTCATTTTCCCCAAGGACTTTTCTAATCTCCAATAATTATATTATCAGGGTTTATCAGCAGTTTATTGTTACATTTTCCAATTGTTATGTTCTTCATTGACTCTAAAATATTTCACCTTTTTCACAGTGAAATTGTGTCAGACAAAGACTACTACTATTATGAATATTCTCTCACATGCAGTGTAAATAAGCACCTTCCTTCCCAACGTAATCAGTTTTCATGAAGATGCACAGTACTATGCAATGACTGTTGTGCTATCATTTACAAATGAATCATGCAATATCTGAAAATATTGAGACTATGGAAAAATATATGACCCCTTGAAGAATTTCTTCAGCTAGTGAAAAAATGCACAAAACAACTTTAAAAATGGATGATGGTTAATCAGAGTGATTTTATACTTATTGAGTATAAAGTACATCCAAGAAAAGAATCTGCTTTTATAATGTACATGGTGAAACTTCATAGCTTAGTCAGACCCTCGAAAAAACCCACTACAGTCATTGGAAATGTTCTTATTTACACCATAATTCTTCAAATGAGACCAGGAATGCTATTGCTATCAATACATCTTTTATAGACACATATTTCTTTGCATGGATCAAGAGTTTCAATGCTTTATCTTAAGAGGGAGTGTTTAGGATGAGGCCCAGCAGGTTGCATGAAACTGTTCAAATTCTTTTCTACTAAGCAGGATTTTAATAGAAAAGTAGTTTTTTATTAAAATATTTGTTTTCTTTAAGACACCAAAAGCCAGCAAGCACCAATTTATATGTCCCCATGGACCTTCCAACCTGAATTATTCTATAATTCCACATCCAGATGCTACACCATGAGAAAATTCACACTAAAAAAAAAATAAAAAATGAAGAGAGAAAATGTAGCAAAACAGATGTGAGGATACTCTGGGAGCCTAATCAGATGCCCTAAATCACCACTAAGTACATCTTCAGCAAAAATAATTTGTGAAAAATTCAACAGCTTCCATGAAAGATAGATTACACTTTCTTTTCTCCCTTCATCCAACCTTCCTGTGTAAATGGAGGGAGATGTCCTTGTAACTGAGAATTTTTGCCCTTCAGCAGCTCCCATTTCCATTCTAAACAAAAGATTATGTACTACCACCTGTCACCATAAATGAAATTAAAACTGCCTTCGTGAACTCAGTGTTAGCAAAGTCTACCCTCCTCCTGCCCCTCACATCTCATAAACTGTCTGAACAATTCCCTTTCTGTCCAAACTGTCTGAGATGAGTGAGGGCTTCAGGAACACAGGAGAGAGTGAAAATTGTGCATACCACCATAGGTAGGAAGATTGTGCAGCACTTCCAAAGGACTGTTAAACTACAGTTTTGCCAATGGATGTTCTTGGAGGACACTGTGCCCCCAGTTCACACAAGTTTCATTGTAAAGTTTGTGTTCTGCATGGATTGAATGGAGGAAAATCAAAAATTGTAATTTATAGACTGAAATTCAGTTTCTGGTGTAGCTGGATTTGCTCCATTACTTGCTTTGAAAACAGAATCAAAGCCTTAAACTCCTAGCAGAATCTGACTAGCAGCCAATGCAGACTTGAACATGGCCCAGATGTGTCTGCAGCATGCTAGTCCAAGGAAAAAGCCAGGAACAAAATCACCTTTTATTGCAGATTGAGTTTCTATGTATTACGGTCCTCACAACTACCTGTGGGGTGAGACACGGTAAGTCAGAAATGGTGGACATGTGAATTTTAACAGCTACCTCCTTCTCCAGTGTGAGGGATAATGCCAGACCAAAAGCTGATGTTGAAAGTATTCATGGTATTGGAGGTGACCAGTCTGTCCTCTCACAGTCAGGGTCTTTAGGTCTTTATATGTTACTCAGGGAGCTGCATGCCTTCCACAAAATGTGTTGGCCAGCTCTTTGAAATGATCCTGTTTACAACCAGCATCTTTTTCTGCTGCTCACACCAGCTGCTTTCCAGGCAGGAGGTAATTTTGTGTAGGCAGCTTGACAGTTTAGTGGCAGGAACGATTACATCAGTGGAGAATAAAATGCATAGCTGAGTGGTATCAACCTGCTGTCAAAAGCTGCATCCACAGTCCGTTATCTCTTCCAGTTGTCTCAGACAGATGTGGAGCAAGTGGCAGGAAAAGCACTGATCCAGGCAGAGAAAGAAGGAAAGGTAGTACCAGTCCCTGAGCTCCTGGAAGAAACAAGACTCATCCAAAATAGGCCCTCTACAGTGTCATGGACATAAAGTGATAAACCCAGCAGTCCTCTGAGTGAGAGCAGAGCAATGACTGAGTATGGTGGAAATCTGACAGATAAAGTGCAAATTGTCCTTTGGTATTTACAAAACCATACAGCTAATGACAAAAAGGACAAAACAGCTCTGGGTCCCCTAACATGGTAGTGGGAGCTTTGCTGTAGTCACTTGTGTCACCTGGAGACAGGTTGGTATTTGAAGAGACTTTCACAGTCATACAGTAGCTATATGTGACTTTTCCATGTTAACTTCCACAACAAATGTTAGAGCAGAATATTTGCAAGCACAATATTGGTTAATCTACCTATGTGAGTGCTGAGAGAAGTATACTCTTGTTTTTGCAGTGTCTTCCATATACTGTACAGGTAATGAGTTATATTTATTTTCTGTTTTGAATATGCATTGTTCATACAGAATGACATATGCCTAAATACCAACTTTAAGTCCTAATTCCTACTTGGCACAATGCTATGTAATCAATCAGAAATGTTTAACAAGGAGTCATATTAGCTTCAGGCTTGATAGTACGGGTTGCTTAAAGTAGGGGATGAATAACTGTTATAATAAATTCCACTCTTAACAGTTGCAGTTTGTCTTTCATCAACACTGTTGCACAGAAATCACTTATTTATAGGAAAGACTGAATGAAATTCCTTAATACAAATGAGAATTCTATGATTCAGGCTGATTAAAGGGGGCATGTTCTGTTATGTGGAAAGACAATTTAAATGACCTCTTTGTAGTACACCCTGGAGGAGGTTTTGTAGTTAAGAATCAAAAGGAAAAAAAAAAGTTCTCTTAAGACATACCTTGAAGGAGATCTTTGTATAATCATGTATGATACACCAATATTGATTTCCATAATTATACATGCACTACAACCATTTGCATCACTTAATGTGGCATGCGATTTAGAGCTGCAATTCCAAAACCTAATAAATAATCCTGTAAACAATGAAGGAGAGCAGAAATACCAATATTTCTCAACAACCTTTTGCGTATGGAAGGGCCATTTCATTTACGCTCTCTCAGCTGCCAGCCTAAGGTCTGCTGTGCAAACACTTAGGACTACACTGAATCTCATGTACTTCTTTTCTCTAACACCAGCACAGATGCAAACCTGGTATATAATGCTCCAAGCCTCACGCTGATTTACCCTGATGCTACTTTACAGTGCTCCAGCATGAAATTCACTTTACCTGCTACTTCAACTCCCTCTGCATTACCAAAGCTGAGACACATTTTTTCAGTGGAAGATAAACTAGTGCCTCGCTATCTGGATGTGGTAGTGTTTTACACTTGTGCAAGATAAAGAAGAAGCAGATTTGTTCATATTAACCACTGTAGTTAAATCTTTAGTTAGTGACCAAAAAGAAAATGTTAATTTAAAAAGTAATTTTGTCTGAGGTTTTTTACTTTAAGAACAAACTGTGGTCTGCTGACAAGAATGAGCCTGTCCTTGTGACTACAAAACTCCCTTAAATAATGAACAGACTGTCGCCACAGAGGTCACATCTGCAGAATGAAAACCTACCATGCCATTAATTTGTTGTAAACTAAACGTAAGTGACACAGTTCTTCATCCTCAGCAAGGACTTGCCATCGCAAAGATGTTATTAACATGCAGAGCTCTTGTTTACAACTTGTTGTTAAAATGTCAGTTAGTCAATCAACCTTTATTCTTCTTTGCCTTTAGCTGTTGCTGCTGAGCAGCTGATGAGAAATGAAGAGACACTCGCTTAAGGTAAACAAAGGAGACTTTCTGATGGGTAGAAACTTCCTCTTTTCTTTTCCAATTACATTAGAAGGTTTTGTCTTGAATCTGTGTGTCAGCAGTTGCAGATATGATGAGTTGTGTTTGGCCATCTACAATTAGGATCTGAATAACCCAGATTTTTACTGCTTTAAAATCCAGAGGTTTTAGGCAATTACGTGACCTTCAGGAATACAGAACAAAAAGGAGAAAGGAATTTCTGGAAAATGATAATAAACAGATTGTTTTACTATGCTTAGATAGATAAGGAGACATAAAAGCTCATAGAGCATATAACTGATATAAAACTAATTAGAAATAAATATTTTATTGTAATAAACAGTGAGGATTACAGATCACAGGAAAAGAGGTGTGCATTGAGAAGAGCACTCTCTTTAACACTAGGGCCAATTCCTGAGCTTTGATTTGTCCCCTTTTTCAAACTGCAAAGAAGATCGGGTGTTCCTGAGCTGAAAGTGATGCCAGAATTTTGAGAATAGTGTAATAAAAGCATCAAAGAATTTTCTTTCATATAGGAAGCACCCCTACAGAGTTTTCTTTTGCCTTCAGCTGAAAATAGAAGTCCTGTTCTACTCAACATTTTTTTTGATTTATCAGTGTTTTGGAGGAAAAAAAAAAAAAAAAAAAAAAACAAAAAAACTGATCTCTATATTAAGTATATCACAGAAGGCTAACAGTTCACCAAGGCAAGAGATCTTCACATAATTTAAACTGTTATTTCCCTAAGGAAGTCCACTATATGTTGATTTAAACAAGCACCAACAGAGAAAGTGTACAGAGGTTTGATCTCAGCCATCAGCCAGACCACATGGCTGGGCGTTCACCTCCCCCTCCCCACTCTGGTGAAATAGGGGAGGGACAAAACATGAGAATTCGTGGGTTGAACAAAAATAAAGAATTTACTAAATATAACAAGAGAACAACAGTAACAAAAGTGAGTTCAAAAAGAGACGGGTAAAATGCAGCAGTGCCTTACCGAGCGCGGCGACTGCCCCCCAACCCCAGCAACTACACAGCGAGGAATAGACGCCAGAGCCCAATCCCCAGTGAAAACCCCTCCTGAGAGAGAGACCCGCCCACCTAAATCCCTGGGCAAGACATCTACATGGTATGAAATACTCCAGTGAAAGTTAACTCCATCCTAGTCGAAAAAAACCCTCTCCTTGCTGTGGCCTTTCACATATTAAGGAAAGGCTAGACAGTTTTATTCCCTGCAAGGTTTAAATTCTTCAGAAGTCAAAACTTATTTCAAGTCAAGTTTAAAACCATTGTGCCTTCCAGAGATCTAAAATCTCGTCTTCTTTTGTAGTTGCTTGGAGTGCAGCTTCTTCCCTGACAAGAAGAAAAGGCTGGATATGGGACTAATCCTTTCTTTGACAGTATTTAATAGAAAGGGGGAAAAAAAAGACCTTTGAACACAGCTTTACTTATAAAAATGTTAACTGCTGCAGCAAATTCCTATCAAGACAAGTATGTCTGGGCTGTCATTTTCTATGATATTAAGTGTGCATGAAGTAGTGTTATTAAGATTATGGACCATAGTCTATTAAGACTATGGACTATGACTATCAAGACAATATGAAAAGCCCATATATTGTGATCTCTGACTAAATATTGTTGTTTAGCATCCTCAGCAGTGCAGTTTATGACAGGTTTTAAGAACTCTGTTTAATTGCTTTAATGCTTTGACCACTCCTGTGTATATACAACATTCAAAAACCATTAACCATTGTACTTAGTGTTTGGCAGATAATTGCTCCTGCAGGAAAACTTTTTACTAAATTTTTCTACCTCTTTTAAAACTCAGTGTTGTTAGTTGGTAACAAGAGCTAGAAAGCTAGAGCATAGATGGAAGGCAACAGGAGTATGCATGGCAGCAAGCAAATATAGTCAGAAAATGTCCTTCAGATTAAATCAGAATATTCAATTATTCTATCCTTCACTTTAAAATTCTTTGTCAATTCCATCACATTGGTTGATGTGACATCTAAAATAGCCTCTCCTTTGTAGCTTCAGTCATGCAAGACAAAATCAGTGAACCCAACATACTTCAGGAGTTCTACGAATGATCCATGTCCTTCAGTCTTGGTTTTGTGGTATCTGAGAATATTAAACCCTTCATCACCTACCAGTTCTGTCTAGCAAATAAGTATAACATGTATTTAAAAGCATAAGAAAGAGGCTTGTTCATGTTTTCCTTCTGACTGGTGATACATAGATGATTCTTACCCTAACTGTTCCTTTTTTTCTGTTTGCTTCTTATATTTCTGGAATTAGCATAATGATTTCTCAGACATCTAGAAAGGGTGTCGTTATTTTTATCCCTATGGCAACTCAAAGGTTCCTCATTTTTCTGTTCAGATATTAATCTAGTCATAAGGCTTTCCCTTTTCCTCTTCCCTTCCCTTTGCATTCCCTGTTCTCATTTACCTTCTCTTTTCACACATACTGTCTCTTATTTTCACATACAGAGGCTTTTATCTGTCCTCTTCAAAAGTAATTTACAGCACCTTCATTAATTTTGTAAGATGATGTTTGAAGGTATTCTTTCTGTTCTCTCTGAGGTATCTTCACACCATCCTTCCCTTGCAGGATGCTATTGCTTGGTGACAGAGCAATGCCAACACCATCTGTGAAGCCAGAGCTCCAGAATTTGTAAGTGCTGGCCTGAGACTCTACCTTTAAAGTGGAAATATCAGTAGGAACACATGTCCTCTGCCTCCCTGGGCTCACAAATCTCTTCTGCTGTGCTCAGAGTCTCTAGGCAGTACTACCAGTGAAGGGAGCAGATGTGACAAACCTTCAGGGACACTTTGGGTTGGGATTCTGGACAGCAACACCCTTCCCTTGTCTAATGGTCAGTTCTGGAGAGATGTGTCTCTGCCCCCCTCATAAGACTCTTTGGGAGGGGTATTTGTCCAGTTTTAGTCATTTGTGGCTCTAAAAGGGAACAAAGACAAGACCCTCTTTCTTCTAGTAAAGCAGAAAAAAAAAAAAAAAAAAAAAAAAAAAAAAATTATTTTGACACAAATAGCTTCCAAGCACATATGTTCCAAGAGAATTACTTTCCCACACATGCTGCACTCTCCCTCTTTTACTGCTAACAGAATCCCATTGCTTGGTGCATACAGCCCCAGGATATTTTCATGAATAACTCATAAAAAGCAGTCAGCCTCCTGAGAAAAGTGTTTTTTCTAATATAACCAAATAGCTTGACTTTGCAATGTTTTACATTTGCAGCTGAGGCCCTGTAAGCCCCCCTAATTTTTTGTCAGTAGGTGAGGTACTTCAGATCAAAGAATTAAAAATTTACATGCAATTTCCTTATGGATAACTGTCATAAAAAAGAATAGATGTCTGAAGAGTGTATTATTATAATGCAGTTATGTTCAAGATATGACATATATATAGAGAGAGTCCAACAGGTTTAATTTTTTTCTTTAAAATATATGGTTCAAAGAATATATAAAACTATTTGGCATAATAAAAACCCCAAAGATTCAATAGCAAAGACCTGTCTAGCTTCCTGGATCTTTATTCTGGCTGTCCAGTGCTAGAGGGTACTGCTTCAAACGCCATTCTTCAGCCAACATTTACAGAGGTAGGCTCAAGTCCAGCAGCCTCCCTCTTTTTGTGTCAGCAGCAATAAAAAAGAGCAGCCTTTTCCTTCAGTTCCCAAAAGTCAAAAATTCTCTATTTTTTTATGCAAAATATTATTACTTTTGCTGATGTTAGTAATATTTCACAGGGCCAAAGCTGACTAAGATATGTGCAATTTTACAAAATAGCAATGTAAATGCCACAGAAAGCATAAGGATGGAGGTTTGGTCATCCCCCCTAAAATACTCTCTTTTTGAAGTATTGAATGAGTCACAGCTGATCCAGAGTCCAGTGATGTCACCTTATCCTGCCAATGAGCCATCTTGCAAATGCAGAGCATGTTAAACACAAATCTGGTTCTATCGCACATTTTATGCATAATTGCTGCAGCACAAGCTGCAGCACAGACTGCTGTTACCAACAGTTCTAGCTGCATGTTTCTGCCATACAACTAAATGGAGAAGCACACTGTTTTAACAGAAAATGCAGACGACATATTCTGTGTCTGTCCACATTGATAGGTAGAGCTAGCCTGGCTACAGAAAAGTCTCCTGGAGACTTCTCCTTTCTTCCACGGTGGCTCAAGACAAAAAGACAGAGCACTGCTAGGTAACACAGATCTTTCTTCTCAAAGATCTGCTTGCTGCCAGGCAGCCTGTGACACCAGCATCACAGCTGATGCCTTTAGGCAGCTGCTGGTCAGTCAGAAAAAGTGTTTGAAAGAGCAACTTAATGTTAACTGTAACATCCAAGAGGGTAGTGTAGGCAGCAGCCTGGGATATTTTAGTCTTGCATGGCCTACGTTTATGTTTTGTCTTCTATGCCCCATGTATTGCCAGGGATAGTAAAAAAGAACAATCAAGAAAATCCCCCTATAAGATTAGGAGAAGAGAAAATGCAAAGCCGATTTTGAGAATGGTTTGGGAGATCTTTTATTCTGAATGCACAGGAAAAACCTGTTATTCAAAAGTAGCAAGATTAATGAATCCATCCCCTCAGTCTCATTATCACCCTCTCACATATTCTGTCTCCTGTGCCTGCAGACCATTAAATATGATGTTTTGGCTTATCTAGAAACATTAACTTTATATTGGCCTAGCTCTGCAGGGTGTCAAGACTTCTCTGTGCTATGTCTAGCCTAAGCCATTATAGCATGCCTGGCCATGATGGCAGCTGTCTCTCAAGCAGATAAGCATGGCCTCTGTTTGATGTAGTTTCTCTTCAGCTCATGGTGACATCAGGTAGTTATTTCATGTGTACTGAAACATCCATGACTGTACAAAGTGTGGTGTGACAGAGTGCAGAGACAGGATGGTGAAAGGGACTGTTTGGACTCTTGTCTGTCTCAACATTGCTGCTTCATGACCACCACTTCCTGGCCTCATCATCCTGTTGTTGTGAAGGAGTACGCCTTGAAGGAGATGAATAGCCCCCAATGAAACCACAACATCCGCCCGAAATTAGAACAGCAGCCTTGGCAGTGCCCATCAAGCTGCACCTGAGCACCAGCCAGGTGGAGGGGAAACCATGGCGAGGAAGATGTTCAGACCCCTCACCAGCACCACCATCGTGAACACCTGGGCATGCGTGCATGTATTACAACGAGCCCCGTGGAAATGGGTGGACTAAATCATGGGGACGAGGACTATAAAAGGATGGACTGTGTACTCCTCTCTGAAGATGCTTGATGCTTGTTGCTTGTTGCTAATTGTTTGTTAAAGGGTACCTGAGACATCGGCTGAGCCAGGAGTACAGACCATCATCATTGGCACCAAGGCTGAGCCAACGGAACATTGCTGGATCCCTGGTGATGGTGGTGGTAATTAGTTGCATCTCTATCCTTTTCTTGCTTAGGGATTCTGACTTTTTCCTTTCTTTTTCTCTCTGTCCTATCACTCTTATCAGTTGTTACAGAAAATAAAGTTTCCATGGTTGTATGGCATCTGACTTCATTTGTGTCTTAATCTCACTCTTGGGATAATTTAAGAGCCCTCCCCGATGTCAGATAGGTACAGATGGTGCCAGAGCTCATAGGCTTTAGACACAGGTCACAGCAGGTGGTCAGAGGTCACTAAGGTACACAGGCCTCAGCTTTATTGTGTGAAGACAGTTTTAGAGATAGCAAAGAAAACAGAAAAATGGAATAACTGGGAACCAACGTGGAAAAAAAAAAGGAGCATGTAGGCAAACATGAAAACCTATAAAAATAAGATGGATGGAAGACTGAGATAGAAGATGCTATGAACATCAATGTCTTCCTCCTCCCAACAAAGAAGAGGAAACCTTCATCATTGTCATCACACTCCTCCCTGCAAGAAACCCAGGATACTGATGGCTCCCTGTGCCAAACCCACCAGACCGCAGCTGTGAACCATGGGACTTGGGGAAGCATCTGAAGAGCAAGTACAGCAGTGACGAGTTGCAGTAGATACTAGGAAGGTTTTATGTATTCAGTCCTACCTGCATTATTGAGGCTTTTCAGTATTAATTCATACCATGGGTATTTTGACTGAAACAAATGCTCTCCAGATATAACGCTATCACTCTTTATCATTACAGGTTCTGCACATGCACCAATCCCAAACTCGTGATGCTTTCTCAGACACTTCCTTTTTTCTTCTCTATATTAAGGAAGTTGATGGGTTTAATAGTGTTTCATTTGATTTAGTCACTTTCTAATAAGCATACTGAAGCAAGAGGTAGAGGTAGACAATAAACTGGATCAATACCATGGCTATATAGTGGGTTCCCAAATGAAATCAATTAATATCTATTGCTTTCTACTCTTATTGATTGCACTGAAATTTTACTTGCGCTTCATTTATTCCATAAAAGAGATTTTCCAAAGCTCCTTGACATTTATCAACAATGATTACTAATGTTTTCATTTTAAGACAAATTGTCTGCTCTTTGAGATCAAAACATATACTCCTAAAAAAAAAAAAAAAAAAAAAAAAAAAAAAAAAAAAAAAAGTTATCTATATTTTAGATCATATGAGAGCTAAATTCTAAATAAAAGACATCTTCATTTATCAATTTCTGACTGCACTGTGACCCTTTCAAAGGTATCATGTAAATGTTATTTAGTGCACTGTTATGGATCATTCATGGACATATGGACTGCTAAGAGAAATGTAAAGTATGTACACATCATTGCCAATGGTTAATAACAATCTTGAACTCAAGCTTAATATTTTCTTGTCCCATCAGTTGAACAACAACATTAATTCATTTTCCATGGATCCAGGAACAGTTAAACCAACATAAAGTATATAATTAATAAATAGAGATCCTCATCATTGTTCTGGTGATTATGAACAGAAAATTATGTCCTACAGGAACTAGAAATGGTGTAGTCTGTCCAATGGGGCACACTGGATGTTCAGATGTCAGAGGCATTAGAAATACCTGAAAAAGGCTCATTTCATTCCTATACATAGCTACATTCCTTCAAATCTATGAGTAAGAAGCACCTTCCTCCTATTTACAGCACAGCTGAACACACATCCCTTTTATACTAACTACAAAACAACATGAATCCATGAAGGCGATGTCTGAATGGTCCCCAAAACTGAAGATCAAATTGGTCAAGTTTTCCTTTATCCTTTTCATCTCAATATTATTGTCCTTTTATAAGAAGCTAGGCATTTTGTCTTTCTCATCAGTGGTGATTCTCATTTCTTTATTATCTGTATGCAGCACATATCCATTTGCTTGGAGCTCTTACTCTATACCTTCTGTTTCCAGGCATTGGTTGTTTTTTTGCGGGGCAGGTTGGCTATTTTTTTTTTTTAACTTGCCAAGTTACACTTGTGTATTGTCAACATTTCTCCTGGAGAGCTGAATATTGCACTGGATATGTTCTCAAAAAGGACCTTGTCATTCTGTGATGTATTTCTTTTATGGAGCAAATGCAAGATTGCCATGTGACATCCAGCTTTCCATTAGACAGACGCTCAAAATTCTTGGAAGGTAACTCACATAATAGTGTGAGACTGAAAAATTATGAGGGCTGCCCCTTTGTTCCACTCTGAAGATGAATACAAGCACAGGACCGGAATAACTGGTGGCTCCAATTCACTGTGCCCATCATCAGTGCTCTGAACATGCAGTGCTTGCGTCAGCTTCCCTTCCATGGACATATGGATAGAAAAATCAAGATCAGCTTCTCTCATTATGTGTTATTTACTTGTTAAGCCTGGAAGTGCTGACACCAAAGAAAGTTAAAATAATCACATATCAATTCCATCATATCCCAGAGGTTGTATTTATGTATACTTCATGTGTCAATACTGATTGAGTAGCTCTGCTTTCACGTTATATAAATAGAGACATGTCTGTAGGGAAGAAATACACTTGGAAAAGCCGAGCATAGTGTGGACATATGTTATGTTAATGTCCATTGCTCTAATTAATATTAGGACTGTTAAGACATCATTGTGATTATATTAAAGAGAAAATAACCAAATACAGGAAAACACAAAGGAGATTTTACACCAGTTTAGCTATTTCATGATGTATGCATGGTAGCAAGTTGAAACATTTTAATATGTCTTGCAATACTGTATTTTATGGTGACAGCACAAATTTGACATGAAGTAACAGCTAAAATACTTTCAAAAAATGGCCCCAATACACCTTTATTATCACATAATCATACAAGTTAAGGAATATATTTTTTAAAAAGCACTTTTATTGGATTCTGGTGTTGCCAAGGATACCAGTATTTATGGTAAATGCCTTCCATAAGCAAGCCTGATTTTCCTGTAACAGGAAGTAATCACAAAGAGTGTGAGCTATATTTGTATTATTTTTTCCTACAATAAACAAAATGTCAGTTTAAGCTTCAGAATCTTTTGTAATCATACCATCTACAAAAGAATAATGTTGAGATCTACCTTGCTTTCACAGCCGTCTGACTTCCGTCTAGCAGCTGAAGGAGAATGTTGTGTAATTAATCGAAATTGATTTCTGAGCCTGTGTGCAGTATATCAACCTCTGACAAACATTGACTTCTTCTATTCATTCTTAAAAAGGTGGCACTGATGACCAATATTATTCTGCTTTCTGCATCCTCACAACTTATTTTCTAGAAGTCTGACTTTCCAAAATAAGTTTCCTTACTATCAACCACATATACCAGTGATGTCCAACAAGAACTACCAGCAAAACTTATTCTGAACTATTAAACATTGGGAATTCCCAAATGGTCATATTTGGGGAATCGACAGCAATTCTGACTGTAGTGACATCAATTCACACAGAATCCAGTGCATCTTGACTAAGAGAGACCAAATGCATTTGGAAGACCATGTAAGTTATAAAACAGTACAAGGAGTCAAGGGAAAATCTCCCTGAAATCTCAAACCTGACTCACAGTAGGTTGAAGGACAAGTCAGTTCTGAAAGATGAGCACTGCTGAGATGCTGGTTACATCCACAGGTTTAACAAAAGAGAAGGTTCTACATACTTTTTTAGTGTTCAGGTACTCCTTGTCTCTTCTCTGCATTGCATTTGCACTAACATTAACATGGCTGTGTGTTGAGCAAGGCAAGGAACTGATTTAACTGAAAATAGCCTGGAAAAATTGAATAGTGAATGCAATTGTCTGCTTTAATCATAGAATCATAGAACAGCCCAGGTTGGAAGGGACTTTAAAAGATCATCTGGTCCAGCTTTTTGTGGGAAAGAAAGCCTAGATGAGATTGTCTAGCACCCTGTCCAATTGCATCTTGAAAAACTTCAGCTATGGGGACTCTACCACATCCCTGGGGAGGGTGTTCCAGTGAATGCTTGTTATTACTGTAAAAAATGTCTTTCTTATGTTGAGATGAAACCCCTTCCAGTGCAACTTGTACCTCTTGACCCTTGTGTTCTCCATGCGGCTCCTCATGAAGAGAGAACCTCCATCTTCTTTGTACCTTTCCTACATGTAATGGAAAATTGTAATGAGCTCCCCCTGAGCCTTTTCTTCAGGAAGAAAAAAAATCTAACTCCTCCAGTCTTCCCTCATAAGGCAGGTTCTCCAGCCCTTTGATCATCTTCATGGCCTCCCGTTGGACCCTCTCCATTTTATAAAAGCAGAATCTGAGAACAGATCACTGCAGGAAGAACCATCCACCAACTTTCAATGAAAGCACACACATTCTCAATCACTGTGACATTGGCTGTTACTGGAACATACAGTTCTGGAGATATTTGGAGAAAAAAAAAAAGAAAAAGAAAAAGAAAAAGAAAAAGAAAAAGAAAAAGAAAAAGAAAAAGAAAAAGAAAAAGAAAAAAGAAAAAAGAAAAAGAAAAAGAAAAAGAAAAAGAAAAAGAAAAAGAAAAAGAAAAAGAAAAAGAAAAAGATAAAAAAGGAAAAAGAAATAAAAAAGGAAAAAGGAAAAAAGAAAAAGATCTATGGTTATGATCCATAATGATACTTTTTAGAATGCACTGAAAGTTTCTGACAGTGAAGCACCGTCACAGCTGACATCACAGAAGTAGTAGCAATATTTCTGCAACATGAACTTAATCTGTTGTGGTAAATCTGTTCTGCACTGACCAAACTCCACTCGGAATCATTGGCTTATTTATAAATATTCCAGTTTTCCTTCTCTCTAAACAGATCTGATTACAGAACATGTGGGTATCAGTTTCCCTTGGACAAAAGAGGAATAAACCTCTTCTTGACCCAGGTGACTGAGTGGGGAAAGGATCTGCACTAAAAATTAAATAATATTAGAAGACGTCCATCACTCCCTTTAATTGTATCACAGTCTGAGAATGTAATTCTACTGCAGTATTTGGACAATGTGCTTACAAACTAATGACCTTTCTTCATCAATGCTTAAATCTGAACATAATTTAAGTTAGCCTTATACAAACAACTTAAAGAGAAAGGCAGTTTAAACTATGTGGCTTCTGTACTATCAAATGATTTCTTGCCAAAATGCCAGAGTCTTTCCTATTTTTAAAAATAAAAACCAACACACGCAAAAAAAAATACGATCTATTTGCACAAAGATGTGGAAATCTTCCCTGTTTGAGAGGAAAAGAACTTTTACATCTCCCTTCATAGATTTTTGAGAAGTTAAATAAAAATATAGATACATAGTAATTTGGGGGACCAATGCTTTGAAGCCTGACCCCAGAAATGCTCATCTACTCAACTCAGTGAATAATTTCATATCCCAACTAGTGACTATGGCAGGCTTCCCAAGCAAAGTTCTACATCGTAGTGGCATTGGTGCTTTTATATCCTGACAGGTAACCACCTTTATGATATTACAACAAATATCAATCCTTCCATGATAGCTTATTATATATGGGCAGAAAAAAGGCAATATCATTTTAGTTTCTGTATAAGTTATGCCGATTGAGGTCAGCACAGAAGACCAACCTCATGAACTTTAACATTACCAAATCAGAACTGGAGTATGTGGCTGCCATATCACCAAAAAAAAAAAAACAGCAATACCTATGCATGGCATTTATCTATCTGTTTAAATAAGGCCCTAAAAATCAAACTCCTCCCCAATACATGTTATAAATGTGAGAGGTGATAGAGCAATATCATTGTTGGGGCAAGAGAAGGATCCATGTTTGCCTGAAGGAAAAGAGCATAACCTAAACATTTTACACCAAGAAAAGTTCTCAGCTTGGGCTCACCGCTTGAAAATGTCATTTCAGCTTTTGTTGTGTTGTTCACAAAACCCCATGCCAATACTTTGAAATGGATACTCTTGTACTGAGCAGGGACCTAAGGCTTGTGTTATTCAAAAGTAATTAGAAACCCAGTATTTAAAATGTACATTTTACAAAACAACGTGTGCTTTTACAGTTTTTATTCTGAGCTGAGATAAACAGAAATATTGTGATGAAAAAAAAAAAAAAAAAAGCTCTATAGTTTGCACACAATCCCTTGTGTTGTATAGTCATTAATAATTTGATTACAGGAACACTATAATTTTCATTGGCACATTAAAATGGAACAGCACAAATTCTGTAAGACACTTTGGAATGAGGATATGGAAGTCCTCCAGCAACCATTGAACTAGGTTTTGATTTCAAGGGTGCTGTAGTGATTTGTACCAGCTGAGTTTCTAGCTCATTGTCTTTTGTAATCTAGTTGTGTCTGCAATTTCCATTTTAATTAATTCAGTCTTAAAGAGTTTCCTAGCTATGCCTTTCTGCAAAATTCAGCTGCTAATCAGCACTAATGCAATATTATCACTTTCACCCTTGGATTTCTGGAAATCTTGTGTAGTTCTAATAATGCTATGTTTAAATGTTCAGCCCAGATGTTTTAACAAGCAACTTTCTTTAAAAGAAGAATCCAACAAACTGAACAAGTACTGATCACAGTTTTGAAAATCTATTAATGAACATAGATACACATTGTATGGGTTTGATGATGATCCTTACCCTATTATTTGTGATATAGTGCAACTCTACATCTTTGCACATTTCTTACATCTTTACAAGTGCATGTAATAATATTAATATTCTTGCCTTTCATCACAACCATAGGGTAAAAAGAGATAGTAAATAACTCTAAGTTTCTTACAGTGATGAAAATATCAAACAGAAACTCCAGATTTAAATTCTGTATTGTATTATTAAATTGTATTAGAAGTGAGACATCAAAGAAGGTTTAAAATATGTAGCCATTACTACAAGGCAGGGACATTTATGTGCATGCTGCTCTGTATTTTGTACTTAAGGTCAAGTCTCCAAGACACATGCATTTAACAGTCTTACAATTCAGAGACATGCTTCAGATTTGTGTGTTGTTTAGTGGTTTTGTAAAACTCAACCTGACAAGCTGCAGATCAGGTTCCAGCTTCTCAGGGCATTTCGGTACTTGCACAGCAAGCAAATAAATCCACTTAAACAAACAGAAGTGTTGACACACTTGAATTTACAAACATGTAGTACCAGGCTGAACTGAGCCTCTGAAATCACTCATTATGTCTGGTTTTGCCATTCCCTTCCTGTAACAGAGAAAAAGCAAAATAAAATACGGTTTTTAGACTGATTCTTGTGACAGATATACACAGCTTTTCAATCAGCAAAGATTCTTCTCTCTCTAGCACCTCCTTGGGTGCTTAGGAAGCAAGAACAGAAGTTTTTTCTGGCTCATTTACTAATGTTGTGTTTCTTCTGTTGTATTGTGTAAGGTTGTCTGACTATAGGGACTGTTCCTGACATTGTATCCCATATGCCAAAACTTACTTTTAAACTATAAGAACTAATTATTCACTTCTGAAAATGGGGGG
>NW_020799144.1:8634484-8645396 GCF_003259725.1 Athene cunicularia | reverse complement strand
GGGGACAAAAAAAAAACTCTAAGAGAAAACTGTTCATTTGGGCCATTATGTATAAATGACTGTGACAGGTAGAAGTTGAGGAATGAGTTGTCAGACATGAGCTGGGTAATGGTGTGTATTATTTCTGGCTAATATATGATAATTTATGAAACTGAAGGACATTTTAATTCTTTTGGTCTAGTGGCAGTTGGCAGTCTTTTTTATTTACACAATGCTCAAGGAACTATCTCTGAGCTAGACAAGTGAGGAAATTATTAATGAGAATGAGACATTCAGTCCCAGTTTGTGTGAAGATCCTACTGCAACTCTTGCCAGAGTTGGAAACACCAGCTGTCATCAGCCTTGTTCAAGGAAGACTTTGATTTAGTGAAGGACTGCTTTATGGCTTTTTCCTCCTCCTTTCCCACTGATGTTACCTCAGACAGCTTGCAGTTTCACGGACACAACTAAAGCATTTTAAAGAATAAGACTATTTATGGGAATGGTGGTGGAGGAAGTATGTATATACTGTCCATACATTACTGTCTAGCAAACAAATAGGACTCCTGGCAATTGTTACTATACTACAGAGGCTGTTTGAGGTGTTTCAGGGATAGAGGTGCAAAGCATAGTCAGTTTACTCATGTTTGCATCTTGTGCTCAGATGATGGTTCTCAAAAGATGCAAATAACTATGAAAATATCAGATTCAGCAGTGTAATGTCCTTGCAGCCATCTATGCATCCAGATAGTATAAGGCTAGTCAATAAAACCCATGAAGTCTAAGCAGACAATGAGAATAGGCCAGGTAAATTTCTTTAAGTGGATTATCTCCACTGACTGTGCAGAGAGCTTAGATGGTCCAGCTCATTTCAAGATTCATTACAGGTGTTTGAAGCTGACTGTGACAACTCCAGGAGAGATTTACATGGAAAAGCCTTCATCTGTGTGGATGTCCAAGTAGCAAATGGGGATAGGTAATTTTGACAATAGGTCAAAATCACACTTTATCCAATTGGATATTCTCTCATGAACACCTATGCCATACTTCTCAGAAAAGCCAAAGAGTTCTTAATACCTACAGTCACTTAAAATAGCCTTGCACCAAGGTGGAATGTTTTCTGTCTCTACTGATATGGGTTTATAATTTTATTGAAAGGATTTAAATACTTATATAACTTCAAAGATGTCATACCCAACCCATGCTAAAACAGTGTCTCACACTGGGATGCAGTTCTGTGATCTGTGATGGCAGGATGCTCACTAGTGACAGAAGAAAATCCCTCATTCATAAGGCTCAGCGGGTTTTTGATTAAGATAAGTATTTATAACAGTGCTGTCACATCAATTGCCATTCTGGCTGATTTCCTGGTATGTTCACTGATCTTTGCTGTACGTACCTCAATGCACACTTTCAAATTCCACACAAAAAGTGTTTTCTTTTGATCTGGAGGTAATTTCTTCTCTTTTACATTTATGCAAATCCAGAGTAATGGCACCAGCTTAACTTAATTTCTTGTGTTTAATGCAAGAGTTCTATAAATTGGTACTAGATATTTGTGTTTTAAAAAATGGTTAATAAAACATTTCCTTTTTGTGTGCTTATGTGTAATCACTTTACCTCTAGAAAGTGATAGACAAGTGTACTGATCCTAGGATTAAAGTGACGTGCACAGGAGATGAGCTAGAAAAGCTAAAAAATCACATGTAAGAGTAGATTTCTCTGAGCACAGAATATAAAATATTAAAGAACATAATTAATGTCAGAACATTTACCATTTTCAGTCCATTAAGGACAAGAGAAAGAAACATAAATTGGATTAAATGCTCTATATATCAAACAGCCTGGAACAAGGGAGGATATGTGTGTTTATGCAGTGGCCCGAAGCAGAGGTGGGGGGAAGGAATTATCTTAAAATGCATAAGAAAGAAGGGGACTCTGACCAAGAATTAAACACTGGATATTCATGTGGCAGAAACCAAGACTCATAAAAGACAAGGAAGGTTTGGTCTTAAAATGTGTCTCATGAGAAACTACAGCAGAGATGCAGGGTAAGTGGAAAGATTTTATTAACTCTCTACAAGGCCTCTGGAAGTCATTTAAAACAAAAATCTGACAGGTTATCTCATGTTGTTTACTGCATTATACAGCTATTCATAGATAGGTGCTTGCTGATTTAAGTGATTGCCTTCAGGAACTACGCCTTCAGGCAGTAGCACCTCAGAAAATTCAAGACGTCTACCATGTTTCATCTCTACCTGCCTCACCCACAAGACTGAGGAAAGCAGTCTTCACAAAGCCAGAGATACAGGATACAGATACAGATCCACCCGAAACAATTACAAACCCCATGCAGCATTTTCGCAAATGCTCTTTGGACCCCACCTGGGGCCAGCAGACAACAGGATACTCTCATGTAAGGGATTCCTTGGGGACATTTCCAGATCAGTTTTCCTCAAGCAGAGAAGGTTTTTCTGTCTTTTCCTCCTCAGACCCTTTACACTGAAAGAGTTATTCAAACAGCTTAGGGATCCTAGAAGGAGGAATACAGACTCAAAATAACTTGCAAAGTTGTAAAGGGCAACTAACAGGAAGAGGAGAAATTTTTTTGCCACTTCTGTGGTAAACAGGGCAGGATATGATCTTCATCAGATGAGTTTTAAGTTCAACAGTAAGAAACATTTACTAACAGTCATGATAATAAAGTGCTCAGAGATATTTTCATGGGAATGTGTGGAGTCTCTTTGGTCCAAGGTGTGATTTGTCCAAAGTGACATAGTGATAGCTGACTGTATAGTCAACAACAGCTCCTAGCTCACTTTCTAGTTCTTCCTCTACTCTCTTTCCTAATCCCACTAATTCTTATGTCTAAATACAGCAGTTCTTCACATCTTCACCAGTCTAAAGTTCAGGGAACTATTGTCATCTCTTAAATTGAATATGCATTAGACAGACAAAACCATCAGTGGCCTTAGGTATCTTTCAAGATGAGATGTGTAACACTGCAGGAATAGAATAGAATAGAATAGAATAGAATAGAATAGAATAGAATAGAATAGAATAGAATAGAATAGAATAGAATAGAATAGAATAGAATAATAGAATAGAATAGAATAGAATAGAATAGAATAGAATAGAATAGAATAGAATAGAATAGAATAGAATAGAATAGAATAGAATAGAATACGTCAGATGAAAGGGACCTAAAAAGATCATATAGACCAACTGTCTGACCACTTCAGGGTGACCAAAAGTTAAAGTATGTTATTAAGGGCATTATCCAAATGCCTCTTGAACACTGACAGACCTGGGGCATCGCCCACCTCTCTAGGAAGCCTGTTACAGTGTTTGACCACTCCCTCAGCAAAGAGAGGTCGAGCCTAAACCTCCCCAGTGCATCTTTGAAACATTCCCATGCATCCTGTCACTGGATCCCAGGAAGAAGAGATTAGCAGCTCCCTCTGCAATTTGCCCCCTCAGGAAGCTGTAGAGAGCAATGAGGTTGCTTCTCATCCTCCTTTTCTCCAAACTAGACAAACCCAGAGTCTTCAGCTACTCCTCATAAGACATGCCCTCCAGCCCTTTCACCAGCTTTGATGCCCACTTCAGGTCCCTTTACATACTGCTTGAATTGCAGCATTGCACACAGCACTTGAAGTGAGGAAGCGCCAGTGCTGAATACAGTGGGATAATCCCCTCTTCTGACTGGATGGTTATTGTGTGTTTGATATGCACCCCAGGGTGCAGTTTGCCCTCTTGGCTGCCAGTGTACACTGCGGGCTGAGACTGAACCTGCTGCCAACCAGCACCCCCAGACCCTTTCTGCAAGGACTGTTCTCCAGCCACTCCTCTCCCAATTTATACTTGCGCACAGCGTTACTCTGTCCCAGGTCCAGAATACAGCATTTTGGTATTGTTAAAGTTCACACCAGTGATGACTGCCCAATGTTCAAATCTATCTAGATCCCTCTTGTTCCTTGGGAAAGTCAAAAGCACCTTCCAGTTTGGGATCATCAACAGTCTTGCTAATCGTGTGTTCAACTCCTTCATCCCAATCATTGATAAAAATTTTGAACAGAACTGCCCCTAGAAGTGAGCCCTGAAGAGCACCACTGCTGACCAGTTTCCAGCAATATGTAGCCCCTTTCACTACAACACTTTGAGCTCAGCCATCCAGCCAGTTCTTCATCCAGCACATCATGAATTTGATCATCTCACAGCTGGACAACTTGTCCAGGAGGATGCTGTGAGGGACAGTATCAAAAGCCTCACTAAAGTTGGCAATAACTACATCCACTGCCTTCCCTTCATCCACTAGGTGGGTGGCCTTGTTATAGAAGGATATCAAACCAGTTAGGCAGGACTTTACCTTTGTGAATCCATGTTGACTGTGCCTGATGTTTGCATTATGCAGTATGCAGTATAATCTTCTCCATAACATTTCTGTAAGCTATTTGAATCAGAAGACAGAGAGGTTCTTCCAGGGATCAGTGTCTCCTGTTCTCTGTTAATACGCGAATCTTTGGGAGGCCCATAATTCTCCCTGATAACAAAACAGGCATTTTAAATCACTATCTTAGATGGAGTATGTTATTCTTACCTGTCTATATATGACCTAGTTTAAGGTTATAATTAGCACATATTGCAGGATGAGACCTTGGTTTTACCAAAATGGGGGGTCCATCCCTTAGAGAAAGGTCTTTGATGCAACTGGCATTAACTGTGTAGCTCAATTACAGTATGACTTGGACCTTACAGAGTTTGAGGAAGAAAAACTTGAGGCAAGTTTTAGCTCCAAGCCCTTCTCTACCTGTTCAGTTTATGTCAACAAGATAGTAACCTTCCTTAGACTGTTTTAATTGAGTAGAGGCAAGGTTTAATAATTAAATTAATATTTTAAGTACTCTAGTTCTTAAACTACTCTGAATTCAAAGGAATGGCAGAAACTGTAATCAGAAGGCCTCCAGGTGATCACAAGGCCTTCTGAGTCTTAAATCCTTTTTGAGTTAGTTTGTAGTGAGGCTACTTTTCAAACTAAAAGCACAAAATTCCCAGTGATGTTCTACAAGGCACGAGAGGTGTTTATTATCTCCAGTTTTGTATAATCCTTCATCAATGACACCATAGGAAAGTTTGTTTTTAAGAATCTTTGTCTTGTGCAGAATTATTTAATTTGTGAGGTTTCATTTGTCATTTTGTGTTCATAAAATAAGTCTCAGGGCCTTAAATACACCAAGACGCTCTTCAGTCTCTTCTCTGTGCTCAAGGTCAGATCTGACATGGTGCAGCCATGAAATCTGGGATCAGACTTCCTCAAAAACTGCTGAGGCTTAAGAGAGAGACAATAGAAGTTTCCCTTTGGCTCTGGGGCTGTGTTTAGACTTCGGAGCTTGATTCTGGTTTCAGTTTTTTGTAGGTATGCCTGTGCCAAGGGACCTACCTTGTTGGTCCCATCACTGAGGTGAAGATTTGACATCCTGGTCCAGCTTTGGACCTGACTTGTTACTATGAATTTGCCTGGTGATCACTGAACTCTTGGTTGAACGTTGTTGCTCTCAGGAGATTTGGTCTCCTCTCCTTGTTTGGGTGCTGTGGGACTGCGTCCTGATTGGAAAACTGCTCTCTTTGCATTGCACTCACCCTAGGCTCACCTTAAGCTCATGGTAGATGTGGATGTTTCATAATTTTATGTGACAGGAGAGTATGATTTATTATGTAAGTCTCACACGTGAGAAACAGGAGCTCTTTCTGGAAGCAGTACTGGTCAGGACCATTTAATTACCCCATGTCACCGTCAAAGGTGGTTGTAGCTCTCCTGCAGTCCAAGCACTTGTTTACCCACTCAGCTGACCTAGGTGTACATCTGCTAGCCATACCACTGCTCTAGCTCAGTGGGACAGACCTCAGACAAGGCAAGACCTCTACAGTTCTTAACAACTTGCCATTGCTCTCGGGGTTGCACTGTAGACATAAAGTCCATTCATTTCCAGGAAAGCTGAATGATAAATGGTTCACTGTCTTCCATGACAAAGTCCCTTCTGCAGTAGCTGACTCCTTGCTCAAGCAGAAAAATACATATCAACACTCAGGATCTTTAAACTAAAGTAAAAAACTTTTAGATTTGAAAGAAATCTCAGACTTTATGCAATAAAGTTATTAATTAAGTATTAAAGTATATTATCCACAGAAATGTGATGGTTTTTCTACACTTGAAAATGCTGTCCTCTGTACTGCCCATTATCCAACTAGTTGCACCAGGTGGTGCTAATTATTTTAGTTTTGTAAAGTATGAGGTTTTTAATGTAGGGAAGAGCATTTCAGGCCTATGTGGTTCTATAACCATTATCATCAAGCACAAGTTTTGCCTATTTATGCTGTAAATTGTCACAAGCAGATAATGTGCTTATGCTATGTTGCTTTACAGCCCAGTTGGTTCCTAGATGTGGCTCCTCTGTGCTACAACAGCTAGAAAATAAAAATCACTGTTATTTAACTGGTTTTATTCCCACAGTAATGTGGGAAAAAATAAAAGTACGGGTATAAGAAGGTGAAGCATTGTCAAGAAAACATGGCAAAATGGAAACAGCACTGAAAACTGAAGGTAAGGGTGCTCAGCTCCCTTCTCTTTGTCTTAACATTCCTGTCTCTGCATTGCCTCTTTCAGGTACATCTGTCTCTCCTCTGACCCAAAATCATAAGATCCCATTTCTTCAAGTTAACTGAGGCTGAAGGACCATTTCCCTGCACAGAGTCTTAGGACACTCATCTGGATGGCCACCTCCATTGGCAGAGCAAGGATGGGTCCAACCAGAGGGAAGGCAGATGAGTTGCCAAAGTGACACTGGGAGAAGTCCTGATAGACGATTGCCCTTTGTGACACTTTCACTTCTCTGGCATGACTGCCAGGAGGCCACTATGTAAATATACACCACTGCCTTAGCCTGCAGATCTTCTTGAAGTTAAAAGGAGTTTTACTATAGGTTTAAATGGATAAAGATTTAAGCCAGTGCTGAGAGCTCTGAGAGTCCCACCACTCTTGTGTACAAAAATCCTGCTTAAGACTCTTCTCAGACTCTTGCAGAGAGCTCTGTGTCTCCATTTAAAATGTTTCCTTTCAGAGGGAGACAATTTCTATACTGTCAGGGTGCAGGAGAGGAGAACACCTTGGTATTTATCCTGAATCTACTATTGCTGACTGCTGACCAAGATCAAATACAGCAAGTGAATATGAATAATCAATGCCCTGTATTGTGCTGAACTTTTACTGCGTTCACACATCTTTTTCAAAAATTATTAGTGCAGCAGATTCAGATTATTCTACTCATATGAGTATGAAGGGGATATGACATTGGGAAATGCAAATGAAGTATTACTCACTCTAATTAACAATATTTTGCTGACTGGCTGTGATGAAACATCCTATTGCTTTACAGACCCACCACCCACACACACATATTCCCTCCCTAGCCAGTTTTCTCTTATCTTGTTTGGACTTTTGAATGGTAAGCTCTTTAAAATAGGAACTTCACATTATTTTGCATGTCTTTATTGCTTCTTGTACCATAGATATGTTTCTGGAGATCCATCCATGCTACAGTATACATACAGTAATAAACGGAGGTTGTATTTGCATAATATAGAAAATTTCTAAATTGTTGTAATGCAGTCATTATCAAGAGCCAAACTGTGCCAGGGAAAGACACCGTCCAGAATTTTGAGCTTCTTTGACTGAGTTAGTAGTTTTCCACACTCACTTGAAAAGTATTCCTTCTGCAAAGGCAAAAATTATGTAGTAAATAAATGTTTTTATAGCCAAATCCATAAAACCATTAATCTATGGGAATGTTTTACTTCCTAGATAATCTTTGGCCACAGTTAATACATTAAAAACTGCTGATGCGGATCTAGTCTGGGAAGACACCCTATGACCCCAGAAGATTTTTTTATAGTTCGAAGGAAAGTTTCAACCATGGATCCAAACTCCTCTGTTATCTAGAGGAAGTGAGGTGAAGACTGGATTTGAAATCAATCTTCATGTCTTGGGAGGTTTTGTATTTATAGGTAGAACTGCTCTCCAGAAATCTACTTCAAAACAGTCTGCACTGAAGTTTCTGTAATATGAGCAAGGAATTTTTTCTTGCCAATGATTAGTTCCTAAAAATCTTTTACTAGACACTGTGCTTGTGAAATGATACTGGAAAGAAATAATTTTTAATGAAAAAAACAACAATGTAAGCAAGTTTAAGGTTTTAGCAAAGCTATCCATTGCTTTAATTTCTTACAGGTGATTATAATTCTGCTGATGCCAGCCAGTCATCTCTGTAACAGTGACAGGTTACACATGAGCAGAATCATGGGCACTCTCAAAACACCTGCTGTGTGTGTGATGAGATGAAACTAGTTCATTCCTATCGAAGCAGTTCTCTACCATGACAGGGCATGAAGCCATGACAGGGTATGTAACCAGTTTTTTACTAACATGGTCATCCTTTATACACTCATGCATTACCCACCAGAGGGTACACAAACTACAAAGGGATTACAAATTCCTTCATATTAACCTTACATAAGCTGCATTTAAGCCACCGAATCTTGATTCTCCTTATTTGATTGTCCATTTTTCTCCAAAATAAAATAAATTTCTCAGAAATAAAATCGCCACATTGCAATAATAGACTACTTCTACATTTGAAGTATGGAAATTGTATAAATGACAGCTTGACAGCCAAAAGTTCTCCTATGTCTTTAACAAATGGTGAGAATACAGAAAACACCTTAAAAAAACAAACAAACAAACAAAAAAAAAAAACCTGGTTATTACAATTCACATCTTTAACGTTCTTGAAATCTGATGTCACCAATACTGTCACAAAATGCAATGACTAAACTGACATCCTAAGAAAAATAAAATAGCAAACGTAGCTGCAAACCATTGCTCAGGTTTTTATTGACTGAAAGGGACAAAAAGGTGGCCCAGCCTTTGTTGTTTCTATCTGTGAATTAATGTTACACAGCAAGCTGATAATTAGAGTACCTTGTGGATTTATCTGCTAGACATTTTTTTTCCAGTAAAAACCATGGGATCAGTGAATTTAAAACTTTTTGCAAGTAAGTATCAAAATGAATGGATTTCCACTTTCAACATTATTTAAAAATACATACCAACATTTTCTAAGTGGCAAGCCCAGGCAGGCTTTTTAGTTCAAAATTACTGTCTCTAAAATGTGACTTATGTGGGGGGTTATATTTTAATAAATACATCAAATTTGTACTTAAGAGATGATATGGCCAAAGCATAAGAAAATGGTACAGTAAAACCATTTTTCATTTTACTGAGGACTGTTGAAATGTTGCCTTCAAGGGAGTAATTTAGAATGGAAAAAAATGAAAAAAAAAAAACAAACATAAAAACAAACAAACAAAAAAAAAACCCTCTGGGATTTTCCTGGGACATATTTTTGTTTCTATGATTCTTATCAGTCCCTCTAAGTTCATAGGCTGGACAAAAGGATTTGCTTTGTACTCCCTATTAAGTCTGATCTCAGGAGCTGCAGATGAATGCAGTATGAAACAAATGAGGTCATCTCTGATTGTTCTGAAATATATCTCTCCATGCCAAGGCATGCCCAAGGCTGGATGGGACAGACTATTTCTGCTGGTGGTATACTAATAAAACAATACACATGGAACGGATCAAGAAAAAAGAAATCTTGGCCAGTTGTGCATCACAAGAATTCAATTTTTTGCTGCAGGCACTCCACTTCAGTCTTCGGAGCATCTTCACAGCTTCAGCTCCAGCTCTTCCCCTCTCCTCCACATCAGCTATCAGCAATAACAATTCCTGATTAATCTCCCCCTCATTCCCCTATCACCTCCACTGAAGCAGTGAAGGAAAATAGCTTCAGTGAGACAGCAGCGAAACATAGAAAGACATGATTGTTCAGTATCAAGTCCAGACACTGACATTTATTGCCAGTGCCTGGGAACAATCATAGCACAGGAAACACATTTAACAAATAATTAACATTAGTGCTTCTTCTAATGTTTTCCTCTGCTAGGTAACTTGCAGAAGGATAATATATAGAAGTTGCTCCACTGGCATATATGTGAGTAGGCTTTGATGCCTTTATTAAAAATAAATGTATTCAACAAATAGAGAGAACATGAATATCAATAAGCTAGGGCTCCTTAACCTGGATTATTTCTTAGCCTGTGGACTTAAAAGGAAATCTTGAAAGGCCATGTCTAGTTGCCTGCAGCATTTTCATTTGCTGTTGACAAAGATAACTGTAGTGATTTGAGCTCAGAGGACAACTGAATATCACACAGCTGCTCACTCCCACTTTCACCCCCAGTACTGGGAAGGAAAAATTAAAGTAAAAGGCTCAGAAAATTGAGGTAAGGACAGGGAGAGATGATCTCATCCATTACAGCACAGGAGAAAGACAGACTCATTAGGGGAAGGAAAAAAAGAACATAAATTTTAATACAGACACCAACAATACCACCACTTAACAACCAGAGTAGGGCCATGAGAAGCA
Organism: Athene cunicularia; assembly: GCF_003259725.1. Classification (NCBI taxonomy): domain Eukaryota; kingdom Metazoa; phylum Chordata; class Aves; order Strigiformes; family Strigidae; genus Athene; species Athene cunicularia. Next base: position 8,634,876 of record NW_020799144.1, on the reverse strand, counting down.
TTACCACATCTGGAAAACACCTTCCCCCATCCCTCCCTTCTTCCAGGGCTCAGCTTTGCTCCTGATAGCTCTACCTCCTCCACCCCCAGTGGCTCAGGGGGCAGGGAATGGGGGGTGTGGTCAGTCCTGCCATTTCTTCCACCTTGGAGGGAAAAACCTCTGGCGTTCCTCCCCTGCTTCAGTGTGGTCCCCCTCTCACAAGAGACAGTCCTCCACTAACTCCTCCTGACACGAATCACTCCCACGGGCATGTGGGTGACCCCTGTATGTTGCAGTCCTGCCAGTGCTGAACTACAACAGTGGGGGCTTCTTCCCACAGTGTCCCAGCCCTCCACATGCCACAAATCCGCATCTGCTTCACTGTAGTCCCCTATAGGGTTGGGGGTTAATCA
>NW_020799144.1:8618490-8634434 GCF_003259725.1 Athene cunicularia | reverse complement strand
GGGGGGGGGGGGGGGGGGGGGGGGGGGGGGGGGGGGGGGGAGCTTTTTCATCTCACCACGGGGTACAAGGGAGTCTCTACTCTGGTGCACCTCACCCCCTTTGGCTTTTTTCCACTGAACTTGGTGTTCACACTGCTGTTCTCTTCACAGCTCCTCCTCACAATTCCAATTCCTCCTTTCAGGTTCTTCTTAAGCACGTTATCACAGAGGCGCAGCCACCATCACTAATTGCCTCAGCCTTGGCCAAACATGAGACCAACTTGAAACAAGGGGAACTTCAAGAATCTTCTCACAGGGGCTACCACTGTAGCCCAGTCCTCTGCTATTAAAAAAGAAGCCTGCCACTCACTCAAACCAGGACATTAACTCATGATTAAAGTACTACTAGGAAATATTAATGCAATCCACTCTCCACATCCTACCTTTTTAAAGATGACTGCAATCAAGACCATATTATTGTATGACTATGGGAAATAAGCCTATAAGAAAGTTTTGAATCACCTCCTGAATTCCAGTTTTTGGACTGTCTGTTCAGAGCAATCTGATTCCTGAAATATGGTGGTATCAATGGAATGCTGATGGAAGAACCTAGCCATGCTCAGCACTGTCAGTGTCATTCTCCAGACTTTTCCTTACTCTTGGTTTGCTGCAGTTTCTCTTTTGAAGTAAAGATGATAGAAATGGGCAAGACTCTTAAGTTACTTCAGCCACTCCCTAACTCCCCCTGCCCCCCAGTAGCTTTCCATCAGACTCAGCTGATCCTTTTCTAAATATTTCAAACTGGCAATCTTTAAAAGTTCACTTTTCCAATGTGAAACAGTGTTAAAGCTATCATGCTTTAACATGTCAATGCATCCTGGAATAATGCATTATTCATTAATTCTTGAAATTAATACTAATTAATGTCTAAGGACTTTATTTGGTTTATTACCAAGCACACACCTTCCCAGGCACCCCACTGTACTTGTACTAGGCTTTTGTGTAGCTTCTTTAACCTGTTGTCTGAACATATGACATTCAGTAGGTGTTTTAAACTTCTTTTTTTAAATGTAGAACAACAGCAGTGTTGTCTATAGGTACTGGCTATATCCAACGTGTTTTTTCTGTACACATTCTCACAAATCCTTCTGCCACTTCTGAAAAAACATATTTGAATCTGAATGCATAAATGACCTTCTGTCTCTATCAGAATATTTTTAAAGAAATAGAGGAGGCAGGGAGAGAACCAGAACCATCCCTATCAGTATGTATAAATGTCCAGGCAGGATGTTTAATCATGACAAGCTTCAGTAGACTAATATGATTCTGTGTTATGAGATTGACCTTTTTACCAGATCAGCTAGTGTGAATCAACTCATTTCCAAAAAAAAATGCTACCTTTCTTCTGAACCTAGAGTTCCTCCCTGTACACAATACATTGCCCTTTTTTATTATTATACAAAATATGTAATATTACATAATAATCACTGACCCGTCAAATAAGTACGTGCTTCCAACATCCCTTTCTCATTAACTCTCACAGATTTAACAGGTGCTAAATTTATCCAAAGACGGATACTTTCTTTTTCTCCTTTTGTAGTCGATGGAGAGAGACAGAATACAGAGAATCCTATTTACTTGGGTGTGTTCAGAAAGGCTGTTTGGAGCTACTTCTTTTCCATTAGCTGTAGATGAAATCTAGGAAAAATAATTTTCACTAGGATGAAAGTAGCATTGGCTTTCTTTTCTCCTAATATGTTTCTATAAAATACAAAAGGGTTGAAAAACACAAGCTGAATTAGTGCAGAATGATAATGCTGAACAAAGCACTTGAGCACAACACAGTCCTGCAAAGGGAGTAAGAAACAATCATCCAGATATGTCTTTCTTCTGGATTAAAGAAGGGATTAAATTTGCCTGTAAACTAAATCCCAAGGTTTTACTATCCTAAAACTCCCGTTCAAAAACACATTTCATATCAAAGGGCTGTATTTCTGATCAGAAAAGAGTTTTTACTAAAGAGTCAATGATACCATTCTGATGTAAAGGCTGAGAGAATGATGGCATTCAGAAAAACTTCCTTCCACCTTCCTATCCTCTGTTTCCTATAATTCTTAGCCTTACACACAGTGTGGAAGCTTTCGTTGCTAATTTCCTGCAGGCACCATACAACCAGAACAGGAAAATGTTCTCTCCTCTACAAAGCCATTTATTGAATTCCAGGTAGTCACCTCCTTAAAGGCAACAGTCAGTAAAGCTCATAAAGCTCAGTAGCAACAGTCCTGGTGCCTCTTCAACCCAACACAGCCTGAAAACCTTTATTCATCCCTGCAATTTCAGAGAATGGCTCTTCTGTTGCACAAAGCAAATACCTCTAAATATTTCCAGCTTTTGTTTCAACTGGTCTGCCTCTCCCACCATCTGCAGGGCAAAAAAGTCAAGAAAGGAGTAATAAGCAGTACCCTGCAGAAGAGCATCATTCTTCTGTGATTTCCCATATCCCCATGACATCATTTTAGACCATGTTTGAAAACCCTTCTGACATATTTTTGGTCATCTATCAGACAAAAGCAAACCTTTCTCTCAGCACTGCTCAATCCAGTTCAGTGTTCTAAAACAGACCAGTTATCTCTTAGGACATACTTTACTCTGGAAGGTGTTTTCCTCCCTAGTCTCTCCACATTCTCATGTTTATACCAGATGGTCTTAAATCTGTCTGGAATGTCCAGCTTTGGAAGATTTGGCCTGATCTAGGAAAGCACTTCTAGTAAGCCTAACCTGGAGAGAAGAAAACGCTTAGAAACTGGAGACTGTGAGAGACCACACAATTCTTTCTTCCACAGCTTGGAAACTGAATGCATCTACAAGAAAAGAAACTATACAATGAACTGTAAAAAATGGTGTAAGTGGGGACAAGAGATACCACAGAGTCATGTATTTTCCTGAGCACTCTGTCTTTTCTGCATAAGTCAATAAAGTCAGTTGAATGTAAAAAGACATATTAAGGGCATGGTTATATAATCTCCCTTAGTCTTCCCTGCCTTAGGTACTGCACTGACACCGCCCCACACTTCCCATGGGTTGCATTATAGGGCATCACCTACTGCTACAAGGCAGGGTTACAGGGCAGACTGTTGCATAATTACAGAAGCTAGTATTTGTCTTGACATGTTCTTTTTTTCTCAGGCTATTGATTTCATCACAGTCAGGGAACATAAGATGATATCCAGTACTCCAACCTAATTTAATCTTACTTCATGTTTGGTGGCTATCAATGTCCTTAATTCTAGCATGCCTGAGTTAAAGCTTAAAGAACTGAGATGATCCAGGAGAAAGAATTGTAAAGAGCAATAATATTTAATTACAAGAGAGAAAGGATGAAGACAGGGATGATCACCCATTGGATTAGAACCACCAGTGCTTCCTTTGCAGCTCCCAAACTTGAAATTGTGCATCACCAAGTGTAAGATTCACCACTTTCTCCATTATTAAGAAACACCAGTGTCAGTAGATATTCAGAAACTGACTGTGCTCCTCTGCTCTTGGAAACTGACTTGTCTCTTCTTTTTCTAAGCATTTAAGAAAGTAGGACTCCTACCAAACTCAGTTCCCGTATATCAACTTCCTTGCACCTTGCCATATCCAAACTACAGGATATACTGGATCTATTGGCAGCATCTCAACACCAGGCTTGTGCCTGGCTCTAAAAGCCAAGACCAAGGATTCAAAGAAATCCAGAATTAAAGGCATGTGAAAAGCTCATACATTTAAAGAGTATGTTCTTCAGGAAGCCAGTGGTAACCATTTTTATAATGTTCCTAAACTCTTCAAAAACTTTATGTTCGAAAAATATCATTTATTACAAAATCAGTGAAAAAAAAGTACAGGAAATTAATTTATTTAAACGAATACACTTCACAGTACTTCATGGTAAATAATATCAAAAGTTTTTACTACTAAGTATGATAACTTTCTTATTTTTGCTGATGCAAAATTATCTTTTCTATTGGTAGCCAATAAGATTATAATTAATGTACATATATAAGACATATACTGAATTGCAGTCTATTTTTATATTCAAAGTTTCTTAAGACATAAAAGTAAAAAGAAAAATCATTTTCAGAATAAATATCTTATTTCCTATGTAAGCCCTGTGTAGCATAATTTTGGTGGCAAAGGGAGTTTATCCCTAAAAAGATAACAAATATGTGCTTTTTATTTTTTTAATTGTGTTGATGATATTTCCATCTTAAAAAAAAAAAAAAAAAGACGGAAAAAAGTATGAGCGATGTTAAATTGGGTTACAAAGCTTTAAAGAAAATTGATGCTATACTTGCAATGAAAATTATCAAAGGGGTTTGGTGAAAGTAAAATTTTGGTCCATACCAAAAGTTGAGTGCCTGTGTTATCTGTGTGACTTTGAAACAAACTGCAACTGAGAATGTTAATTTCCTGTAAAAAATTATATAACATCTTGAAGGATCAGGCTCTTGGGCTACCAGAGCCTTTGATTAGGGTTTGGGTTAGGGGAGGGGAGTTGAGCACGATATTGTTTAAAGTAATTTCACTCCCTTATTAAGTATGATCTTTCATGGTATTGTTTATTTAAAACAAAAGTTAAACCAAAGAGAAAGGTAGGTGCTACACAGAAAGAATATGTTTAAATGAATGAAAAAGTTAAGTTGACAATTACAGAAACATCACTATGAGTCTGCCCTCAGAAACTTCCTGCACTGTAGAAGGATCCAAAAAGACAGATTTTTACCACAGATTCTGGACTTTTAAAAATAGTTCCCACATTTTACTGATGTTCAAATTATTTCTTTGATGAAACATTTGAAAAAACATTTTTAAAAAAGCAATTACATATCAGTTTTTCATCCAGTGGACTTCTGGAGAAGGGCCTGAGTTTCCATCCATAAAATAAGACAAAATAAAATCCTAATGAGGTTTGGATTTCAAGTCAACATTTACTACAGGTTTTCCTCAATAAATTAAATCTATGTTGAAAAAGAATTCCTGTAAAAAAGTTGTTCAAATTCTGATGGCACATGCAAATATGAGGTACAATGTCTCCACTGCAGCAGATGTTTCTGCTGTTGTAGTGCTGCTGAAGAAAGCAATATTTCTGAAGTAATGCATGGTTTCAAGCTGATTGTCAATCTGACTGAGTGGCAATATCACTGAATAATGTAAAATGCCCCCTAACAGGAAATTACTTCATTTCTCCATCTAAATGCACATTATCTAGACATTGATATAATCTGAAAATCTTATCTCCCCAGGCTGGGTGATAAACAACATAGCATCTCAGATTTGGAAGCTATTTTACAGTAGAATCATGCTCAAGTCTTCTTAAAATATCTGTTGGGAAAAAAAGAAGAAAGGGAACAGTCAAAAAAACTCACTGAAGAGCATGGGAACTGTACTCTCTTTTGTCCTAAGAGTATAAAAATTAATGTCATTTTCATGGCAAAAGAGTAACCATATATATACATGATATATAATGACACACACACCAATTAGATACATATCTATATATGTGACTTTCATATTGGTATATAAATATATATTTGTATGTAAACATATCTAGTAATGTATGCACATGTTTATGTATTTATGCATATTTACACACATATAAATGCACAGTTATAATTCATAATTAGATTTTTATGTACTTAAGTCAATTTAGACCTCTACATATGATTATATATTATTATTCCTTATATAATTATTCCTATATAATTATTCCTATAATATACCTATGTCTGTATGCAATAAGCATATATACATTAATTAAGCAACCACAACAAAATTTCTCGGAGTAACTTTCTGCTTTAGAGGAAACTTTGGTGTCCAGCTTATGTTTTCAGTTTGATACTGAGTGTGAGACTGATTCTTTCTGGTAGCTGTGAACATCCACTCTAGTGCATCCAAATGGAGCAGAGTATACACACATATGGACTGAAATAAACCTGTATTAAAAGAGCTAAAAGAAAATGCTACTGGTACAACATCTAAAGCATTTGCTTTTATCATGTATGGGCAGTTCCAAACCATTTGAAATCTAACTGCTGTATCCTTGAGTGGTTTCTCAAGTAGAAAAAACTGCTGAGCCTCACGAAGCTGGCTGGGGCGTGATGCGAAGGGAACATTTGTTTCTTTCCATTTGCCAGAAGGCAATTACCAGTTTGTTTTCTGTACAAACTGAGCATACAGAATGCCAGTACTAGTGATCTATGCATTAGCCCAGCAAAGACATCACCCAGGAATTGGCACTTTCACTGAGCAGAAACGCAGATGGGGAACAGAGTGGTTTCTCAACAGTATAAGCAGAAGTTTTCGCATTTAACCTCAGCACAGACCACAGAAGCAGCACAGACCTTTTCACTGGTAATCATCACTTACACTGCAATTCATGTTTTCTCATGGAACAAAAAATGCAAATTGAACTGCATCTCAGAAATAGTTCTCTGGAAGACAATATTGCAGACCTTCTTTCCTGCAACTACCTCTGAAGTCCTGTTCTCAGAAAAACATTTCATGAAATAATATTCCCAGAAATATGCTATGGTTGGAAAATGAGCTGCAAAAAGCATCAGTGGAACTGATACAGACATCAGCAGCCTCCCCCAGAAGTAATAAACAAAAAATCCAAACGTTTCACTTGTGTGTGTGAGCTTAACACGTCAAACTGCATGCACATCTGTGTGGCTTAGCTGTGGCAAAGAGCCAAACGCCCACCCAGCTGCTCACTCCCTCCCACTCCTCAGTAGGACAAGGGAACTCTGGATCAGGATAAACACTGGGGCATTGTTTGTCCTTTACTGTCTTGGGCAAAACACATCTGACTTGAAATTAATTCAATATTTGCCAAATAAAATAAATCTGAGCAGTGAGAAGTGAAGACAAACATCAAAACAGGTTTTCTGCCTTAAATACTTCTTGAAAGAGGCACCCACAGTTGAAGGGTTGGGCTGTGTCCTGTAGGTGGGACTGTTGGAGCTGGCTGGAACCAGCCGGAGCTGGGAAGGACCATCCTGGAGCATCCCCTGTCCTCCTTCCACAGAGACCACCCCTGCAGCCCCACCACGACCAAAACCTCGGCAGTGTAACCAGTACATCTTATTGTCCAGCAAAGGTAGGCAACAGACAAGACATAATCTCCATCCCCACTTCTAGTCTCAGGACAGACAAGTACTTTATAATTTCTTCTAGAACATCTGCAAAATCCTCCCCTGTTGTAGAAGGAGATCAGGTTTGTCAGGCAGGACCTGCCTTTCATAGACCCATGCTGACTGGGCCTGAGCATCTGGGTGTCCCACATGTGTTGCATGAGTATCCCGTTTCAGTATTTCTTCCCTCTCCCAAGTCAACAAAACAGGAAGGTAGTATATGTGTAAATAAATTAGAAGAGATCTCATACTTCCTTTCTGATATCTTTTTTTAACTCAGCCTTCTGTGTTTTAGTGTGTCTTCCATATTAGATTGAAAGTTAAGTACTGTCTTATGTCCTATTTCCACCTGAGTGAAGAAGCTGGAATTTGGAGGTGCTCTCTGGGAACAGCCTGAAATCTTCCACAGGGCAGGACTGCAGCTGAGCTCTTTTGAGTACACCCCTGTAACTGTACCCTGACTGGGCTGTGAAAAGGATCTTGCCTTATGCCCACTTTGGAACAAGAAGGAATCTGTGCTGTTGGGTTGGGTGACTTCTTGTTTCCTTCCATATTTATCTTCTAATTAATCCATGGGATGTCTTCCAGAGCTGAACAACTGGTGTTCCCATAGAGCCCCCATGTGTCAGCAAATAACTTATTATAGTGATGGAGTAATCTTTATAAAAGATTTTAACAAATAGGCATCTAGAGTCTAACTGTAAACTATTCCATTTAAAGATGCTTGCTGAAGATTATGAGCTAACTGAGCAGGGTTTCCCTAGAGGTGTCTGACAACAAAGATCTCTTTCTAGTGATGCTGATGGGTTTTTTTAAAGATCTTGAAGGTTGGCAACTCCTTGAAAGGAGATTCAGCCTCTTTCTCTCTCTGAAATACTAAGAACTAAACCCAAGAGTCTGGAATTCCCCTTAGCACTGAGATCATCTTAATATAAAGCATCTTTTGGCAATTGAAGCTGAGAGATGCTCGTGCACTGTGTTTCCAGTTGGGATTTTAGCAATTTTCACAGACTGGCTTCTCACAGTGGATACTTCAAACGTTCCCAGTGAAGCAACTGAATAATCAGGCTAGGTCTCCTACAATGGAGCAAAGACAATCAGAAAAGATGGTCTGCGATGAATGCTTGCAGGATATTCACAGTATGTGCAGGATATTCAAAGTATGTGTCTGCTGCATACTGTGTGTTCAGGGGCTGATTGCAGGAGGGACAGAAGGGAGAAAATTTCAAGCTGAAAGGTTAATAAATTTGATAACTTATTATTAGATCAAAATAATTCTAGGCCATGCCTAGCAATTAGATATCTAAAACACCCTTCTTCCTACCACCGACGGGAGAGAGTGACCAGTATTTCATACCTTGATATTTGGAAGAAGCTTGATGCCTTACTGGATGGTCCTGTCTGTCTCACAACTAAAGATTCCCTTTTAGCTGAAACAAGAATGGCAATGAATGAGGTACGAGGGAGAGATTCAGGAGAGAACGTATTCTTATATAGTTCTCTTCACCTTCTTTGGTGATGATGCAGTTGATTGCAAGGACAGTTTTGAACTGCCAGTTGGAGGAAATCCAAAGAATTAAAGAAGAAAAGTAACTTCTAAGCTACACAATCTACCAACTGTGATCCTTAGGATATATGACATGTATTACTGCTGATTTGAGCATAAAAACCCCAATGCTCTCACATAGTGAATGCAGAAGCACTATAATTTTTGCATGTCCTGTGTAATGCATGCTGTACAAAGTAGTCTCATGGAAATCGGTGGGACCAGCCTGCAAGAACAAATGTCATTTTCAGTCCCATTTATGATTCTCTTGTATTGAATGCCACATTGCCAGGAAAGCAATCTGGTCACAAAGGAAATGGGTTCTCATTATTTTTTAATTCATAGAGCAATTGCTGTTTCATGTATGATATATAGTGAAAACTCTACAAATTTAACTTGTAAAATGTGGGCAATTCTGAAGAAGTGGGATGCACAGCTGCTTTGCCTCAAAGTCATGATGCTCTATTTTCTTTCCTGCCTTTTGGTTTCTCAGTTGCACCATGATAATGGAAAGAGGGAGAATATTCATCAGACATACTATTTCATGGAAAGATGAAGAAAAGAAGGTAGGTCAGCAAAAGAGAGTAACCTCTTTTGTACTCAGGACAGATTTTTAAAATTTATATAAATTTCTCAAATTAATAATACATTTCCTTTGAAATGGTCCCAACAAAAATAGGAAAGAAACTCTTATTGTCTTTAAGAGCACAATTCTGGCTCCAGAGAGAAAGACAAGGTTTGATATATGTCTGACAATGCTCTTCTGATATATGCAGAGGAGGAGGAGTAAGGTGAAGGAAAAGAAAGGTGGTTGAGGAGAGGAGCAAGAAATAATAAATGAAAGACAGAAAGTATTTTAATGTGTTGTCATTTTCAACAGCACGGTTTTGTGAGTCCAACACAGAGATGTTTGCCTTTGAGGGTATATAGGAAAACATTTTTAAAAAGTCTTGTCCATGTACTTTACACTGATTATGGAAAACACGTACCTAGTTAAATAGGTTTGAGACTGAGAGCAGAAATATTATGGGCAGGAGGAGAAGTTTCTTTCTGAGTACCTCTGAGAACTCTTATACAAAGTATTTTTAGTGTGGCCATAAACACATGCATTTCTGATACAAAACACAGATGTATCTGACTCTGTATTTGAACTGATATTGAGAGTGATTGAGAACAGATGAAGAAGAACTAGTCAGAGGCTGGATGTTTTAACTATTCACAACCCCTCCTTATTTCTTTGATTACTCTACTACATATTTGCAGATCAAAATACCATTGTGTTTCCATCGCATTCATTGTGATCCCACTGAAGATTAATTTAAGCTGTTATGTAATTGTGATACCTTTTTAAAAAAATCATGATGTAAACCAGCTACAGCTTTGAAAGTGTTTTGAAAACTGACTTCAAGTCTGGAGAACACTGAGGTATTCAACTGTGAAACATGATGCATATTTTAACAATTTGCAGTTATTAGATATACTTGAAAAATTCAAGTAACTTACTGAGAATAAATCTCTGTGGAGTAATTGTTTTCATTTATGGACTGCAAGGTACTACAAAGTTGAAATATTTTTGAAGAATTGTCAAAAGTCAGTTGTTGGGAGATAATGGACATGTGAGCAATCCTACACATGTGCACACCTCGGCAAGGACATAGAACAAAGAACTCAGCAACCAACTCCAGGAGATGGGTTGGGCGGAGAAAGACATTTGAGTGTGGCGCTTATTATCTAATCATGAGAAGGCTTGAAGCGCGTGGACAAAGCTAACTGTCCAGTCATAAGGATTGTACCATGTACTGTTCACGGGCACAGGAGAAACCTATAAAAGGGCTTGCTTACCTTCAATAAATGGACATTGCTTATCATACTGGTCGTGTGCGTGTCCATAGCTCCCGCAGTCAGTTATTGCCAGATGATGTCATTCAAAAAGCATTTGCATGACTGGCTGTTTCTGCCAGATGACCCAGACACCAAGTGTCCCTGGGAGTCCACCAGCACCATGGCATTGCTTATGATCACTTCAGCGAACTGTTCTTATGCTGGAGGATGCTCTCCTTAATGGTCTGACATTTGTCTTTCAGAGAGGTCTGCCATGGATCCCACCTACCTGCTCCCACTGACTAAGTCCAACCCAGCTCACCTGAAGTCTAGGCATTGTACTTTGCTGAAAGATTTTTATTTTCTCTTTTTGTTATTTCAACTTTGAAGTGCATGTTCATGTAGGATTCCTTCAGAGGGTTCTTGCCTCTTTACTCATAATGAGAAAAGACTGTACCTATCCATTTATACTCTTCTAAACAGCCTAACTAGCAGCTACTTCTAAGCTTTGATCCTTTCTAGATTTCAGTATGCTAGAGTCCTAATTTTTAGATTAAGCTATATTTATGTTTTCCCACATCAACTTCTGTAAAGTCAAGACTCATCAAAAATTTTTACAAGGGCATGGTAGCAATAGGACAAGGGCTAATGGATTTAAACTGAAAGAGGGTAAATTCACACTAGATATAAAGAAGAAATTCTTCCCTGTGAGGGTGGTGAGGCCCTGGCACAGGCTGCCCAGAGAAGCTGTGGCTGCCCCCTCCCTGGCAGTGTTCAAGGCCAGGCTGGACGGAGCTCTGAGCAACCTGGGCTGGTGGAAGGTGTCCCTGCCCATGGCAGGGGGGTTGGGACTAGATGGTCTTTAAGGTCCCTTCTAACCCAAACCATTCTGTGATTATGAAGAAGTGGTATCAGTTATTTTTTATCAGGTTCTTATAAGCAAAGTCTTCATGTTTCTATTAAGAAAAAAAGCTTCCTCCTTAAAATGATAACTTAGGTATTTTTCATGATGGTAACTTAATTAGATTACACATCTAATTTCTTTTTTTCATGTTTATCCTCTTTACGCTTTGTAGTGAAACTGACCATTTAACTGGCAGTTACAGACATCCATATTTCCCAATAAAAAGAAGAAATCAGAAGCTGAACATTTGTGAGAAATATGGACCTGAATGATATTTTTATCTTTCTTCACAACTGGCTATTTAAGGAAGATTTTTTCAGGCTCGTACAGTGTTTACAGTCAAAAGTGAGTTCATTGTTCTTTCCTTTGATAGCTTCTCAATTTATAGTTCACAGGCAAGTTCACTCCCTAGTTCCTATTTCTAATGTAAATTGAATATATTTAGATGTGTATGGTGTCTGGGGAATGTTTGAAATTAACAAACACATACTGTGAACCAGTATTTTTAAGCATCATGGTAAAACATATTTGCTTCCATCTTTGGAGAATCACATTAAAAAAAAAATAAAATCTTGACTTCTGAAGATGTACTACATGAAAATGTAGACTTCATTACATATATAATGCAATACAAATCACAATTTCTGAAAATTCTTCCTGATTCCTTAGAAAGCATAAGAAAATTATTTCCCCTGCATTTTGAATATTGCTTTTGTTTTCCCTGTCTTACAGGAGGCAGAAATGAGGATGCTGCAGTCCAGGCAACCCAGCAAGGAGGAACTAGAGAAATGACCAGACTAGAGAGGTGTTTCTTGTGTGGTTCTGGTTGAGGCCATATTGCTGGGGTCTCTGCAAAACAGAGAGTAAAAGCTTTTTTTTTTTTTTTTTTCACCTGTTTGGAGGGAGAAACAAAGTCCTTTCCATTTTTTCTTTTCAGATGAAACTATCGAGAAAATTCAGATGGAATTTAGGATATCTTTAGGATTGGCTGAAACTGAAAGTTTTCTCTGAAATATTTTACTGACTCCATATCTTGTTCAAAATTTGTCATTCAAGCCACATGGACTAGGGTGTTTGTAGTGATTTGAGCTCAGAGGACAACTGAATATCACACAGCTGCTCACTCCCACTTTCACCCCCAGTACTGGGAAGGAAAAATTAAAGTAAAAGGCTCAGAAAATTGAAGTAAGGGCAGGGAGGGATGATCTCATCCATTACAGCACAGGAGAAAGACAGACTCATTAGGGGAAGGAAAAAAAGAACATAAATTTTAATACAGACACCAACAATATCACCACTTAACAACCAGAGTAGGGCCATGAGAAGCATTACCACATCTGGAAAACACCTTCCCCCATCCCTCCCTTCTTCCAGGGCTCAGCTTTGCTCCTGATAGCTCTACCTCCTCCACCCCCAGTGGCTCAGGGGGCAGGGAATAGGGGGTGTGGTCAGTCCTGCCATTTCTTCCACCTTGGAGGGAAAAACCTCTGGCGTTCCTCTCCTGCTCCAGTGTGGTCCCCCTCTCACAAGAGACAGTCCTCCACTAACTCCTCCTGACACGAATCACTCCCACGGGCATGTGGGTGACCCCCGTATGTTGCAGTCCTGCCAGTGCTGAACTACAACAGTGGGGGCTTCTTCCCACAGTGTGCAGTCACTTGTTCCAGTGTGGGGGCCCCCACAGGCTGCAGATTGGCTTTTGCTCCACTGTAGACCTCCATAGATGGCAGGGGGGTGGCCCTGAAATCTCACCTCAGGGTACAGGAGAGTCTCTGCTCTGGCACACCTCCTCTTCTTCATCTTCCTTTATTCCACTAACCTCAGTGTTCACACAGATGTTCTCCTTGCAACTTTCCTCACAACTCCAACTCCTTCCAGGCTTTCCTTCTTAAATATCTTACTGCAGATGTGCAGCTAATTGACCTGACCTTGGTGCAAATGTGGGTCTGACTTGGAGCTGGGGGAGCTCTGAGAAGCTTCCTACAGGGGCCACTGCTGTCGCCCTCTCCCCTGTTACCAAAAACCCGGCCACACACACAAACCAGGTCAGTGTTCCTCAACGGGAATTCACTTGTAATTTATTACTGTAATCAGAACAATGGTGGAGAGAAGGGAAACAAGCTGTCACAGTTATTTGCAGTTTCCAAATGTGGTTGAGTCCACCACAAAAGGCTGTTTAACAAGACATATAGTTACAGATGAGATGTAAAGCGCTTTTATAGATTCAAAGCTGAGACATGAAACAAAAACAGGAAGACAAATGACTGCATTTTAAATTGGTTAAAGCTCAACAGCAGCTACTGCTGAAGCCTGTGTCAGATCTGGCTTTGCTTCCTGAATTCATTAACAGTCCACCCACCTCATTCCAGCCCCAACACACAACAAAAAGCAGCAATCAGTGAGATGAGAAATTCTGTACATTCGTTAGGTTTTTAAGACAAGACAAAGCCATTCTGTACATTCTGTACATTCTTTAGGTTGTCCAAGACAAGATAAAGCCAAAACAGAGTTCACAGTATGTTCACTGGATAACTCCATCACCAATTTAATTCAGCACTGGTGAATTTGGTGCAACATAATATGCACTAAAATGAGATATTCAGTGATCAATACTGGAATGAAATATAATCACATAAAGCAAGCTGTGGAAAGCACTCAAGGGCAGGTGGTGAAAATCTTTCTTCACTGTTAAGTAGTGACTGAATAATGAGAAAAAAATGTCAGTGGAGTAGACTACAGTGGCAAAGAGTATGGTAAATATTGTTAGATACTGGATTAACATTTAGGGGGCATTTTTAATGTATATGGCAAAAATGTGAGATAGATGCTAGAAGTAGTGATAAGAAGAGAAGGAAGTTTCTAAGGAAAAAAAAATGACTGAGAAAAGCAGGAGAGGAATGGAAGGGCATGACAAAATGTACAGAATATTGGATAGTGTTTTTTCAGCACTTCAGGAAAAAGGGAGAGTTGCAAATTGCCCTTTCTTGCAGAAGATGAGGCTACCTACATGCCATTGTAGAGAGTAGCTCACAGACCACTCAGGCTTGTATAAAACTGATAGAATATTGCATTTTGCCAGAGGCAGTTAGACCAACTTCAGTATTTGTATCTGTCTTATCAAACAGGTTCTAGCCTTAGCAAGAGGGCTCTTCATTAACTCAAGCAGTCAAGCACCATTTTATCAGAAGGAGAACTTGCAGTAAGTTCACTCTGCAGCCTGTGCATCCAGGTTAGAGGATGTGCATAGCATCTGTGGTATGAACAAGCAAAAGGATTTTGAAGTTACAAGTGGAAAAGTGTTTCTGCTTTGCCTTCAGAACAGACTTTCTAAAAAAAGGGGATGAAAACATTTTCCTCATCCTGCAAGAATTCTTGACATTTTCACTGGTTTGACTCATGATGAAATTTTAAACCTTAAAAAAAGCTTGAGAAGCCAAAATCTGGTTCAAACCCAGTCAAAGAGAGTCAATCGAACACTTTGTTTCAATTATTCTGAAGGCTTGTTTTTTCATTTATAGTATTTGCTATAGATCATGTTTCAACTCCAAGGAAGCATTTGTTTTGTGTGTTCTGAAAGCTGTTCTTGAAATTTAAATGTTCACTTTTACACTTTTTTTTTTTGGTAAAGGTAATCTCACTGAAAGGACCTTTATGCCCAATCAGTTTGTGTTTTAATGACTTGAGTGTTTTCCTCTGAAAAAGTAATTTGAAAAATATTCAGCCAGCTGTGCTTCTATTGATGTGACTGAAGGGTACCTTTTTGCAAGGCTGATCTTCTGAAACATTCATCCCATAATCAAAGGATATTGAAGGGAATCTTGTATATCAAGTAAAATGGGAGGAAATTTAAGTACTTTCTTCTTGGCACAGGCTTTACAATTACCTCATCGTATCTTGGCACCCTCAGAGAGACAGTTTAAAATCACACTACTATCAGGTAAATAAAATATATTTTGATTTACAGAGGTACATATTTGCTTTGGTTGCACACCTTTGTATTGTTAGCAGTCTCTAGAGTACAGCTTCATTTGCTGACATGTGGATATAGCACATCAGATGAGTCCCACAAGAGTTCTGAAATCAAGTGCCATTCACAACAAACATGCCCAAATATTTTTTGAATTGTGTTCATTTTTGCTTGTGTTCAGTAAATTTGTGCTGTGTTTGAAAACACGAATAGGGCAAAGAATATCACATTAACAGTGTGACTGTGTTACTGTAAAGGACAGACTCAGGTAACTTGTAGCCATTCAGTTTTCAAAGAAACATGTTGAGATTATCCCACATCATCTACACTCTGAAGTAGCGCTGCCTTCGTTGCCCTTTCTGACTCAGTTCTTCGGGATTTGTTATTTTCCTCCTTTCAATTTCCTTTTCATTTTCTTCAAACTCAAAAAGGAAGACACTACAGTGTAAGTTACTCCAGTTTTGACCTCAAACATTTATTTCTTCATTTGAATAATAATTATTTACACAACATGGGAAAGTCTTTATAGCACAGTAAAAAAAAAAAAAAAAA
>NW_020799144.1:8601471-8618440 GCF_003259725.1 Athene cunicularia | reverse complement strand
GGGAATACAGTCATTAAGTTTGTTCCTAGGACTTGCTATAGATTGATGTTCTGTTCTAGGAAAATAAATTTATTTTTAAAATAAATTGACTGATAAAACAAACAAAAAAAAAGCCCATAAGAATAAACTTCACATTTACTTTGACTCTGATCAAGAACTCCCTGGGGTTTCTGCTTCCCTCCCTAGAGAGACAACAGGAATTATACAGTTCTGCATACAGCAAAGATATTAACCAGCCAATTAGAACAAGCATATCAAAGGTTAACTCCACATGAGAACTAGCTAAATGTGTCCTAGTTTTTCAAATCTTTGAATTAAAAAAATGCCCAAGCTATGTTTAAGAAAGAAAGAAAAATGTGAGCAGATGATAAAACATACTAAAACAATTTTCATGAGCAAATGATACATAACCGAAGAGGCACATATTATTTTAGAGGAAATTGCAGCTGGCAAAATTTAAGCAGCCAAACTCCTTCACATTTGGAAGTCAATGATAAAATTCTCAGTGGTAGCACTAAGGACAAGATGAGGACAACAGCAGGTCCTTTTGAAAATGGCATCTTACGAGATCCCCACTGGCTATGTGACTACACCATACAGAAGTGGTACCCATTGAATTCCTTGGCAAAGCACTTGGTAAGTAACAGAAGGGTAGGAAAAGAAAAATAATTGGTGAACATCTAGAGAAACAAAGGGCTTCACATATTCCAAGCACTACATCAGGAATGGCTTTCATATGCAGAACCCTGAAGTGCATCTTTCTGACATTTTTCTTCATCCAGGCAAGGACTTCCTGCGTCAGCTGCAGCAGGCTGAAACCTGCCTTGCAAAACTCCCCTCTGCCAGCTGTATGGTGCACTGCAGTCTGCAGCACAAACTGTACATGTACTGCCAGTTCATTGTAGGTCACATTTTGCTCTGTTCTCATTGCTCATTCTGGTCCGAAAAAACTGTACGTGTATAAGGTTACCAGAGCAGAAGTGACAACTCTCTGATATATTCCCCACACCCTCTGCTGATCAGCAACTGTCCTGGTTCAGCTAGGATAGGGTTAATTTTCCCGTGTTGGGGGAAGAGATCTCCAGCCGGGTTATTCATACCATGCTGAGGTCAGGTCCGGCGTCAGCGTGGGAAGCTTTCCCGTGTGGCTTTGGTTGCGGGGAGCACGCGCGGCGGGCTGGCTGTGTTCACTGCGGGGTTTCTCTGCATATCTTTTGTCTTGTTTACTGTAACTGCTGTTTATTGTTGTTGTTATTGCTATTGGTGTTGTTCAGATTGTTATTTATTGCACTGTTGTATTAAATATTTCCTTATTTCAACCCTGGAGTTTGTGCCTCACTTCCAACCCTGACCGGCTGAGGGTGGGGGAGGGACAACAGCAACGTGGTCTCTGGTCCCGGCAGGGCCTAAACCACCACAGCAACAAATAGGGCACTGTTCATCCCCACTTCTCAACCTCCTGGACCAGCATCATCTGTCCTATTCACAAGCCTGAGCCATAGCAGTGATTACCCCTTAGCAAGCGAGCTCTACGGTCATGGATCACATTTGGAGACTGATGCTTTTGCCAGATTGCTCCTTGCACAAATTGGTTCACTTGATGGAGCTGTTTGAGGAGAAATATATTATCCTTAATGAGAAAAAAGGCTCTTGCCCTCTATGAGTAACAGCCTGATCTTTGACAAAATATTGGCTTCCTCCTCAACTTCTGGCAAAGTGCTGTGCTTTTAGTTTATGAATTTGTGTATTTTGTATTGATTCTGCCTCATTCTGATTGCCAGTAATTTTATCTCCTTCATTTTATTATCATTGTGACTGATGTGATCTCTCAAAATAGATGTCATTTATTTTTACTATTCCTATTACTTTCTTCTCAATTTATCTGTTGCTGTGCTAAATAAAGATCACAAAAATATTAAGGTATTAAATTTATATAAATGCATGCCATGGGATTAATATTCCACAGTTTGATGAAATCATAGATCTGTCCACTGAACATGACACTTGTGGATAAAGAGACTTATATTAACTATAACTGAATGATAAAAATTAACATTCATGAAGCACAACACATGTACCAGATGTAGGGGAAAAATATTTATACAATCAAAGCAATAAATATAATTTATCATACTTGAATATTAAAAGAAATTAAGTATACAGAATACTAAGTCCAGTCATTCATGACTATTAACTAATCCCTCTCCTCTTCCTCTGTCTCAGCCTCCCCCATTTCTCTCCATCTCTGTGTGAATTTAACTAGAATATGAGTGGATCTTCCATGTATGTAAACGAATATTGTAGCCTGTGTAAAATGATGCAATCATAACAATAAACAGCTCACAAGTGTGATTTCAGAGGGACAGCAACATAATTGTCCGTAAGTTTAAATTTATGTTTATCTCAGCCACAGTCTCTTATATAAATTACTCCAGTAATTTTAAAGGCTTTCTAGTAAATCTTATGTCCTCGAATATCAATGAAAACTAACTACAAAAATGCTATTGCCACGTCTGAAAGGAAGCCACGGAGTTTTACATCTAACTGCCACCCTTGGCTATGTCTAACTAGGCACAGCTGATCGGTCTTTTTCTAAATCTGCTTTTTGTCAGGAATTTGTTTCCACTGAATTCAGAAAGATTTTTTCCACTGGCTTCATCCAGACAGGATGATGGCTTAACTCATTTTCCTTTCTGATGCAACACAACTAATTACAACAGTATACATTCATTGACTTGGACATAGCACAAAACACAGATCTACACACTTTGGGACACAGGCTAAGGAATTTTTGTGAGTCTCTGTTTTTAAAGATAGAGCTCTATGTGCACTTTTACACATCTGAGGAAGCTCCTTTATCTGCACAAAAAAAAAGGCACGATTAACACCAGAAATAAAGTTTTAGTAGCCTTGATCACAAGCAGTGTATTGAAGACATGGTGCCGTGAGATGATGAGGTTAGATATATTAAAATAAAACCGCTGAGGTCAAGGCTGGGGCATCAAAAAGGAAAACCTCGTTTTATGGGCATAAATCTTTTAATACAAAAGGAAAAAAAACACCTATATGGTATTATAAGCACTTTGGCCATTTTCTCCAGTCCAGCAGATGCCAATCTTGCCTGCATAAAACACCAGAAACTAATTCCTTTGGTTTTGCAGTCTTTCTTCACCAGACCTGGAAAAAAACTGCTGAATACATTTACAATAGGACCAGCTTGTCTTCCATTAGTCTCTGAGTCAGGAAGTCAGACACAAATGCCAGGAGACTTTAATATTCAGATGCTGGAGGCAATTGTGTTAGTGTTTCCCATACTTGCAAAGCTTCCCAAGAGTCTCAGAGTCATGCACACACATCCGCAAGGCCAAGCCAGAATGATCCCCTCCCTCAATTACCTGGGAAATATTAGCTAGCAAAAGGACTCTGGTGTTACTCAGTGCTAGTAAGTGAGATGCAGAACTATGTTTCCTCTATAAGGATATCCCAGATAAACATGTGCGTAGCTTTAAGTATCACTGGCTATGGTTCAGAAAATCTGTAGTCAACAATGCCAAGAAGAAGAATTAATAAATTGCAAATATTGCCCTTTGAAAGGTCCACAGGAACCTGCAAACGGCTGCAGTGAGGCACCAGTTACGGCAAGCTCCTTGAGAAGATCCTTGAATGCACTATCGAGTGAAAGTGTTCTTCTCCCACTGAAAGCAGCTGATTCCTCCTGGGAACTAATGACAGCAGTGTCTGTCACTTTGGTGAGCAGGCTGCACAGGGAAGAGTTTCAGTAGCACAGTCATGTGTGAGTGTGGGCACAGACTCCGATCTCCATTGATGCCACAAACCTATGAGTAGTCCAGTGAAAATCTTCAAGCTCCTTCAGAAGTATTGCATGGTAGACAGCAGCAGAACCTGACAAAAGGGTGAGCAAAACTCCACATAAATGCAAGTTTCCTGCAGTGCACTGCTTGTTTAATGAGAAACTGACAGTATTGCATCTAATCTGCCACAGTATATGGATGCCTCGTGAAAATGAAGACTGACCAGTGTAAGGAAAAGGTTGTTAGGAAGAGTTTCCTACTGAAACCTGTAAAGAATATGAATGGCAAACCTGTAGAATTAGAAAATGCTGCTCTGGCTAAACAACACAGGTACTCAGCAGCTGTGAGGCACTTTCTAGCTGGATTGCTACTGAATGTCTGGAAGGCACCAGGAAGGTCATGAGCAGGAGGCAGAAGTAAGATTAAGATGAAGTGTGGAAAGGAACTCCCAGCTACTGAGCAAGTCTGAAGTTACTTGTATGAAGGACAGGTGCATTACAAAACCCTTCACAGAAAGCACACTGTGCTCACCAGTGGGTGCAGCAGCCACTGTCACCAGGATATGCTAAAGCCCTGTGACTTAACTAAAGGCTGAACAGTCATTAATTGCACTCTAATATCTCCTGCTAAACATGGGAAGGCAAGTAATCTCCACGCAAGAAGAAGAGGATCAGCCATGAGCCACTCTCGTTTGTCACCTCATATCATATGTCTACACAGAACGAATCAAGCATGACAACACCATTAGACTGTAAACTTTTAATGCAGCACCAGCGAAAAAGTGTGTAAGTACAATCCTGTGCCTGGGAATATGAACAAGAACTGTGTGTTGTGCAAGCAGAGGAACTGTAACTGCTGCTGCCTGTGTTAGCAGAACAGCACGTGATTAGCTCAGTCAGTGGATTTAAAATGGGATGGGTAGAAAATTTCACAAAATTACTGAGAGGAATGAGAAATGTGGCAAGTGCAAGTATCACCTGAAAAAAAAAAAAAAGATTGCCTGCTATGAAACAAGGAGACTTAAAAAGAGGCACAAATGGACAAAAGAATGCCAAGGGAGAAACACATCACATATATCTGGTACCTCAGTTTTCCCTGAAATTGCCAAACTCCCTGTGAGAAAAAGAGATGCTGAATGGGAAAACAAAAAAAAAACAAACAAACAAAAAAAAAAAAAAAAAAAAAAAAAAAAAAAAAAAAAAAAAAAAAAAAAAAAAAAAAAAAAAAAAAAAAAACAGATTTTACGTTTATACAAGTTGGAGGGTTCCATCCCATAATAACACCACAGCTAAGACTTAATCACATGCAGAAATTATCAACTGAAGAGAAATGAGTACTAAATCTCATTGACAAGGGTTGAAGCTACATCCAGCTACTATGGATTTTCAAAATTGTAATATCACTCTTCAGGAAAATGGTCTGACTATAATAAGTGCTAATATGGAAATTTCCTATTCCAGTTACTCATTTTTGAATAGTTATGTCATAAATAGATGTTCACCACTTCTGACTTCTTTAGAGAAGAATGACTTGATTATTCAGCAATACCACAAACAATTTCCACCAAAAGCACTGTTCAGAAAACACTTCAAACATCTAGAGGATTAGAAACATCATCTGAATAATAAACTCAGTCTTAGGAAATGGACCACATTAAACATATATTTGTCAGTGCTTTCCAGTTTTCTGAACCGCACCATGACTGAGTGCACTTTTGTAAGGGGAAAGTGTTAGACAGCTAACCTTCAGGACAACTTGTTGAGCACCTCTCAGTTTCCTTTGGGGACATTTTTGGTTCACACTTTCTCATGTAACAGATATTGGGATACTTCCCACCCCAGCACTAACTATTGCCACTTCAGCAGAATCAGTTGAATTATACATTCCAAAGTTCATCCTCTGAAAACTTAGCAGCTAGTGGTACAACTCAAGAGAAAAGAGAAAAAAAAAAATCCTTTTTTAAAAAGGCCTTTGCTGCTCCATGCTCTCAAAGGTGCAAAGCATTGCAAGACTAAGGGTGAAAACAAAACTCTAGTATATTCAAAATTGTTTCCCTTTTTCTTCACCTCCAGAAGCTCCAGCCAATGCTCCTAAGTGGGAAAGACATAGTCAGGCATGCGAGTGCTCTGTCTTTGTGTGAGTCCTTCCAGGCTCTGGCAGATTTTGTGCCATGTCCCTCCTCCACTCATCTTCTTTAGAAGCAGCAGTATCTTAGCATGTGAAGACTAGCCAATGCTGAGGTGCTTGTGTCCTTTTTCATGGTGCTCTAGGGATTACTGGACAACTTGCATCTTTTCCACATGATTCCTTTCAGGAGCTTTTCACAGCCTGTTTTGTTTAATTCTGTGCTGCTGAGTGAACTAGAGACATTGCCTGACTCGCAACACACACACACACACACACACGCGGTTTCGTGAGGTATTTTTAGTGTGAACTATGTTTCTTTAGCGTGACCTCTTAGAAGAAAAGCTCCTCATGTTTTTTTCTCTCCAAAAGATAAGTAAGGAGGGGAAAATCTCTGTATCTTTTACAAGATAATAGAACTGAAATTAATTCTGAATTAGCAGAGCTCTTGGTCTTCAGGGAAATTTAGCTAAAATGGCCTGTAAGTTTCACAGGCACAGCTGCTTAGCTTGTGTTCTGAATGTGTTGCACACTGATCACCACAGAGTGCTGCATGTGTACTATGAGACAGGAGTCCTAGCCTCATCGCAGCTTGGAGCTTGGAGCTGTATCTTTCTTTCTGCTATATTACCTCTCTGATGGACAAATCCTGATGTTGGTGCAAATCTGAATGCATTTCTTTTTATTCAGAGGAAATCCTCCAGACCTAGGGTTCTGGACAGAGAATTTGGTTTTGTCATACACTATTTTTGGAAGTAGAGTCCACCATGCTTGAAAAAGCTGGGAGGAGAATTCCTGAGTCTAGTTCCAGATTGTATTGCCAGCCAGAGGATTACTGTAAACATTTTTCAGCCTTTTTATTGTCCCGTTAAACACATTGCAGAGCTCTTATGAGAGATACAGGAGATACTTTTGATTATCTGGTTGCAACAGTCCTTTATTCTTTTAATCACTCTACATGTTAAAGGATTCTTTTTTTTTTTCTTTCCTATAATGGTATAGAGCAGAATAAAATATAACTACAGGCAGCAAGGCAGGATCCTGAATTCACTGGTAGATATTACCGTATTGGACAGAGTCAGATGAGATCTTGTGAGATACTTAAAACTTCTCTCCTATCCAGTACTGGTAAAGTTCAGTTCAACACACTTTAAACTGGTGATGGTGAACCAACTGGGGAAATCCAGAGCAAGGACTGCTCTGCAATATGTATCCCCTGATGAATTGCAAATGAAGCAGGAGAATCTTTGTCTAGAGAGAGAAAAGCCAGAAATACAAGTCTTCGAATATGCAGAACATAGTTTCTGATGAGAAAGTAATAAACTTTCCTGAATAGTATAGCTTACTGGAAAATAAATCAGGAACTAAAACTGGAGTAAGGAAGGTCTAGGAAAGAAATTAAGGAGAAGCACAGGGTATAATTACCTACAGAGTCTGTGGGATTGCTGTTTCTGGAGAAAAGTGAAGAGTCTCACTGGCTGATGTCTCAAAACATCCTCCAGCCTTCTTTTACACAATTGCAATTTCTGAAGCTATTGTGAAGCTATCTTTTTCTCTAGAATCAGAATCACAGCTAGTTAAAAGAGCCTTCCATAAGGCTCAATAAGAAGTAGCTTGGGGAATTTTGCTGCAGAAACTCGATAGTTTGCTTATCAACAAAAAGTGCTGTAAAACTACTGTCTCACCTCAGTATTTCATTGCAGGCCAAAAAGAGTTAGCAAGGAAATAAAGAAGTCTATAAATCTTCCATTCTGTAGCACCTGACATCTCATCTGGCTCTGCAGAATAACTCATTTGGAGAAGATTCACCTTCTTGTTCATCTATTTCACACCCTGGAGGCCCAAAAGGCCAGAGAAGTAGACCAATGGTTTGAAGCAGTAAAAAATAATTTCTCTAAGTTCACTAGTAGACCTACGCCATACAGACATCAACCAATCACAAAGACCTCAATCTTTGTGAATAAAACAACCTTTTCGTCTAGCCCTGTAGCATACTGAAAGGCACAGACTCCCCCAGATGATGGAAAAGGAAAAGGGAAAGAAGGGAAAGATGGGAAAGACGGGAAAGACAGGAATGACACTTTATTGTTACAGCAGTACATATTTATGCTTTTTTGTTAAAGCTATTACTACCTAGCTAGCAAATCAACAATTAAGCAGTTATCCACTTTTATCCTATCACTATAAAGACTACTTAAAACACGCGTCACACTGACCAATCACCCTCTTGTTCACATGCTGTTCATGCAGTGATATTTTCCACAGTTCAGATTCCTCCCCTCCCCCAACCGTTCTGGGGATTTTCCACATTTTGGTGTTGTAGCTTTCCATTGTTTTCTCCAGCACGTAGGCACAGCTCAGCGGCTCCTTACCTTACTCTAAGTATAGCTCTTTTCCACAGTGCATAGCTGTCTCCCAAGCAGTTTCTTATCTCACTCCCAAGGCCTGCTTTTTATCAAGGCTTCGCTGATAGCCCAGGGGCCACACAGGGCTCACAGGCCGATGTTGACTTGCTTCTTTCCCACATAACCCCACTGAGAAGAGTATGTAATGAGCTGATGAGGAGTTAGTACATCACAGGCCTGGGTGAGCTCACTATTCTTCTATTACACCAAGCCAGGTGGGAGCCCACAGGTGCAGAACTCCATGGAGATCTTGCTGGAGATCATATACACTGCTTCCCCAGAGAGGTCATTAACTGGCGTATGCTGCCAACCAAGTCAGCGACCTGGTCTCTGGGTCCTGCTCCTCCTCGCTTTCCATGCAGATGCAACTACATCCAGGATGGGGTACAGAGAATGTGAGGAGCAGCTGACAAAGCCAGACACATTTCAAACGCCTGCATTGCTTTTCTAGCAAAGGGAGCGAAGCATCATCTCCTGGGAGATGCTTTCTCATTCTCTAACCTTCAGAGCAGCTGAGATATATACATGAAACACTGATCTCTTGTGAGAGGCCAGCACTCTATCAACATGGCACTCTCCTACCAGGAACAAAGTAACTGTAAACCATGAAAATTCAGGGCCTCACCTCAACACTAGACCTACTGGAAAGAAAAGACAAAGCCCAAAGAAAATGCAAATCTTGTAAGTCTGTAAGCCTGAATTTAGAGCATATTTCTAGATCTAATAGCGTATGCCCACCAAGATGCCAGTCTGGTCTTTGCGTCTGCTTTTCCTTTGCACAGAGTTGGAACTCTGGAAGAAGCTGACAAAAGGACAGATTTTCCCTGGTTCAGATGCACTTATTTGCTGGAAGACCCACCCAGACACAGGAAAAGCCCCAATCTCCTATCATACAGCCATGATTGTTCAGCCCAGAGGTAAACTGCAAATTCATTTCAAGGCAAATTAATTACCCTGAAACCTAAGCTGTGTCACAACTTTTGGTAGCTACATTCTCTGTTTATTTTATAACAATATTCCTTCCAAAACCCACCCTGGGTGACACAGCATCCTTCACTTCCTATGAAATGTTTGTCTGGGGGTGGGTCATTACAGGGAAAGCTCTTCTTCAGAAACGACAGCACTGCTCTAGTATGTGGTCATGTTGTAAAAAACGTGATACAGAGATCATGGAAGGAGAGTGTGTGTTATTGACATGTTGACAGGAAGGAACAAAAAGAACAATTTATCTTCACAGTTAATTTTCTGGTCCAGCAGTAAGAGCATTAGTTTCTGTTAGCTGCTTATGCTCCTGATTCTAGTGCTTTGTAGCACTGTTCATTTATTGATTGAAGGCCCTTTTAAGAGACAAGGCTGACAGAGTTGCAATGCATCTCTGAAAGTCTCAAGCAGACACATCAATCATTGTCACTGACCTCAACTAGGTTTGTTACTTTCTTCAGTTCAGAAATGATGAGTAACATGTTCGTTTGTGCCTGTTGTCATATGCCCCAGACACTTGTCATGCTATAAAAACAGTAGCTTTCAGTAGCAATCTCTTGTATAATCTCGTCAGCCCTGTTCCTTAGTGCATATATGCCTTTCTTCTTTTTTCTCCAAATGTATTGAAATGAGCACAAATTAGAACCACAGTAAAACTGGTGGTTCAAAAAAAGGGTTGCTCTTCTCAGACCTTAAATATTACGATGACATTTCATTAAACTGCATTTTGTTGCTTAGGGCACCAGTTTGAAATAATTCCTTCATAAACTCTCATGTTAGGAAATCAGTTCAGCAAAATCTATTTTCAGCTGACAATTCTGAAATAAGAGATCAGAAATTACACTCTAAATTCAAAAGTCTAATAATAGTAAAAAGATAGATTCATGTGAAGCTGATCCAAAAGTCTTGGCTGTATAGTTTTTGTTGTTGAAAAATACCATTGAGGAGCAAGAAGTAATATTTATTTATTGGACTAAATGATGATAAAGATAAATAAATAAATAAATCAGATTACACTTTTTTTCTGCTAAACATGAAAGGTTAAGAGCAGGCTAACTGGACCCATAACCTTGTGTGCTCTTTTCTGGCTCTCAGCAGTGAATCTTTTGAAAGACAATTCTTTTCTGCAAGCTTTACCTCTTAAAGCTTCTTAGCTTTGTTACTGTATGCCCTTGTTAAGAAGCAAATGGAAAATCCCGTTGGATTAAGTGCTCTATTTTATCTCCACATCAATATTTCGTAAGGGAATTACACTTAGTATGTTCCACTCTTCTTGCTCATTATGCATGGACACACAAGGAGGAGCAGGTCAGTAACTCCTATCCCACACCAATGTGCACCAAATAGCACTAACACTAGCTAGTTCTTGCAAACCACCATTATTCCTCACTTGTTTCCTGTTATCCTTGGCCTTCCCACTCTCCCCACCTACAGAGCATTAAAAATGTAACACTTCGAAATACAGCTTTGTGGATCTGTGGGTTTTCCAGCAGCATATTTTGAGCAGTTGGCATTTAACGTCACCAGCACTGAAATAACCACCTCTTCCATAGCACTTTTCTCGGCAAATCCCAAAGTCCTTAAGGACACATGACTCTTTGAGGTTTTTAGACGAGGAAAATGAGGCACCAGTGGATGTGAGATTCGGCAGTTCAGGCCAGTGCTGAAGTTGGAGCCAAAACACAGTTTTCCCTGCTCCTGCCCCTGCACTCCTTGCTGTACCTCAGCTCCTCATGGGCACAGCAAAGGCAACTTCTTCCTGAGGTGGAGCCTCACTGGAAAAATTGGTGTACAAACTATGAACAGCCCTGAATGATACTTGCAAGAAGTAGAAATGGTCCTTTCTCCAAACCAGCTGTTCTGGTAAAGAGATTGAGACTTCTCTCCTCAAGACGTTCCCTGCCCACCACAGGCAGAAAACCCTTCAGGACTCAGCGGTATTTTTCCTCTTTGTTCCATCTCAAGTAGCATGCTGAGCAAAGGGACTCTCCTCTGGGATTTCAGAATCAGGCACAAAGAGATCTTGTTCCTTTTGATCAAACACAGCCATACGGCACATAACCCTTCTTTTTCCTGCTCTTTTCCAGGGTTGCCAGCTTGGCCCTGCTGCTGAGACACCCCTAAAGAGTTCAGACGAGTAGGCAGGGACAAAGCACTGACAGACATTGCTTATTAATAGAAATATAAGCAACGATGGTGGGCACTGATGGAACACCTCAAATGGAGCAACTATATGAAGTTTTACCAATCCCCATACTACCTGATCTCTACCTGAGGAAAAGCTGTCACATGCACAGCTCACTGCCTATTGACTTGAAAATGAACAGCTCTCAAACTAGAAAGTTCTTAGCCACCAACACACTGCAACCATTGACTGAAATGGTGTCCACATGCAAAATGTACTTTGCCCTGTGGCTTGCAGGGAAAGCTCAAACCTGTCCTTACTGAGAGGCAAACCCTCAGCTACAGAACTGCCCTCAGAGAGCTAGTACAGTTTGTGGATTAACTTCATCATTAATTGACTTAAATTCTGTTACTGGTTTCAATTGCTTGCAATCATGCATGTGACAAATTAGGCAAGACTGATGGAATTAAAAAAGAATCAGCTCTATGAAATGCAAAGTAACCTGTCAAAATCTGGACTGCTACCACATCCCAGTGAACTACAGGTTAAGTGTCTGTCACAGGCTGGCAGACTGAAGGTTTGCACAGCTACCTTTTGGGTGCACAGCAAGTACTGCCTGACTGGAATCCTAGAAAATTATCACAGTGAAAAAAAAAAAAAAAAAAAAAAAAAAAAAAAAAAGACCAAAAGCTACATAATTGTATATATGGTGTGAATCAATGACATGATCCATGCATGGTTAAAAACAAGCATGGATATTGCTGCGTATCAGTATGCAATTGTGAAAGAGACTTTCTATCTTGAAGATGTTTAAATTGCATCTGACTAGGATTTGTCAATGCAAAAGATGCCATGTGAAAATGGCACTATTTTATGGAGCAAAGAGACACCTGTGAAGAACTGCACAGTACATAATGTTAATGGTCTGGCTCTTCTTGAAAGACCCCTCTAACACCATGAACTATGCCAAAGCTGCAAATCGGAAAACAGAAGTGACCAAGTCCATGGAAAAGGAAAAAGTAAAGGAAGGCCCTAACAGAAAGCTGGTAAAAAATAAAAAATAAAAAAAAAAAAAAACCCACACCACACACAACACAAACACAGAGCAAAATACACTGAACAAAATACATGTGAATTATTCCATAAGTTAGTCAACCAAAGTTTAAACCAGAGTTTTCAAAATGCTCATGCTTTCCAGCATGACTTCTTTGTTACACCTGACACCGAAGCACAAGTTTTGGTCATGCAGGTAACAGCTGGTGCCAGATCAATAACAGATCAAGGTAGCTGCCTTTGAGCAGAGAATGGATGTTCCCCCCTTCTGTAACTTCTTTCGAGGTTGTATTCAAAGCAGCAATCACACACATTTTCCAACATGTGAAAAACTGAGTATCCAAGTAAAATTATAATTATCTCCTTTCTGCAGTCTGGAGAACAGCTCTCAAGACAAGATACTTTACTCCAGGGTTGTTTTGTTGCCTTGTCATCATCCCTCCTATAAGAAGTGGATCCCTGAACCCTTGGCTGCATTAGACATTGATATAACCATCTACATAACACCACACAATTAACAGAATGCTAATTTATACCATGAGTCCATATGTTCATGACAACTGTTGGATTTGATGGATTTTTAATCCAGCAAAAAGCATCTAAGATTTTTTTCAGTGCTACGCAAAGGTGCCTGATTAGCTTTCTATACTGTGAAATGAAAAACAAAGCAAGATATTTTGTTCCTTATTTTGTGCTAATGGATTAATCTCAGTGGAATATCTGTTCCACAAAAGCTTTGAAAGGCAAACAAATTAATTATATGTATCACAGAAACCATCACAACTTCAACATCTAATTAGCACAATGCGGCAACATTCACGGTGATACGCTGTTCACCATAATCTTCCTTGCAAGAGTTTAATTTCTGCTTTCACAGTAGCATTAAGGAACACAGTTAATCTCACATTCTGCACAACAAGCCATAAACATTTATCAAGGTGTCAGCAGAGAGTAACAGTTCTAGGTTGTCAATATTTAATCTGCAGGAAAATTAAATCATAGGCCATTAGACCCAGTTACCAGGTCAAGAGTTCAGGGCAGATTCTGAACTGGATGTCAGGAAGCTTCTAAATGAAACCTATGCAATCTTCTGCAAGTTTTGACCATGAAAACACCACGCAGTATTGTATATGCACACTACATATGCACAACATCACCCCAGCAAATGTTCTTGTTTTTAAAAACAGGCTGCATCGGCGCTATTACTCCTGAGCAATCCACATTGCACTTGTGGACATGTTGTCTTGTCCCCATCGCTTACATGACAGAGTCCAGCACAGGATCAAACTTCTGTTCATCACAGATAACTCACAGTCAGGTAGCATCCACCACTGCTCTCATCGGAAAGATGCTCGAGTAAAGTGCTGTGGACTCTGGAAAGCCCCCTTGTCAGAACTTTTCCCTTTTCTACTTTTCCCTTCAACTATTTCTTTTTTTTTTTCCCTTATTTCTTTTTCTTTTTCCCTTTGAAAGGTCAAAATTAAAAAAATAAAAAAAAAGGGGGGGGGGAGAGAGATTACTTAATTATTTGTGGTTAGACTTCTCTTTTGCAGTGGATGTCTGTTCGTATTACAACATAATTTTCACCTGCTTAGCATATGCAATATGTGCCTTCCAATTTGATATTTATTTTTTTTTACCATGTCAGGAAAGGAAATCTAGAGCTGCTTTCTCTGCTTATTCTATTAATCAGCCCATGCCCTGCTTATTGCTCATACCTCTAATTTGGCATAAGGTGACACACATCCCTGGTGCAGGCATTCGCATTTTTACATTACTATGGCTTGGTAGTTTATTTTTTACTTAGGTGTATCCTTCCTAAATAGGCAAGCTAATGGAGGAAATTTTCTCATTTCATCACTCATTTAATCTCACGTCTCAATTTGTCATATTTTGCTGTGTCTGTTTCTGACATCTCACTTCTGGTATCAGGTAGACATATATTCTCCTTCGAAGTATTCTTTTTTTGAAACTTTTTTTATTTGAAGTCATCTCTTTGAAACAGCCTCACATTTGTTATCAAGACCTCCACATACCTTCCAGCACTCAAAAAGGAAGCACAAATGTAAAGGATTGTGAATTTTGTAACTTGGCAAATGTTCCTGTAATTTGCTAATAGCTATTGCTTTCTCAGGAAGCATTCACTCTCTCTATAGAGTGCTAGGTGCTGGGGACAGTCTGTAGGGAACTTGGGGAAGCTGCCAAAGGAAAGTTTCAACAATAGCTCCCTACTTTAAAATCATCATATCCTGGGATCGGTGCAGAACTCCTGATGCCATTTTATCTAATTAAATCTTTGAGAGAAAGACATGAAGTGAATTTCAAGGGGAATATTTTTATTTGGTGGAGTTGGCAGCATAAGGAAAACCTTTGCTAAAATGTGTGCAAATGCAATTTTACAGAAAGTGATGAATAAATATTTGGTTTTGCTCTTAGAAACCTTTGCTCAGTGATACTTGCAGGAAGGATTCACCTGTACCAGGGTCTGCCTGGGATCTGGGAACTGTATGGAAAAACAACAGTCTGTTACAATGCCAAGTAAGCAGCTGAGAACAAATACAGAACACTTAAAGATACTGTCCCTTGTCATATTCAGACACCTCGATCAAAGCCTTATGCAAATGTTCAAAGGCACATTGCCAGGTAAAAGTAAACTCTTGAACAGTTCTGGATGCAAAAGCAGCTTCATTCCCACACTTCAAAAATCCAAAAGACAGTGTTTTTTTAATCTCTTTTAAATTCTTGAACAAAAATATTTATTTTAACCAAACCAATGATCTGTTTCAGCTTCAACTTCCTTCAACATCATTTCCTCCTTCTACCCTTTATCAAACTCTTGTCACTTTGATCTCAGAAAAGCATAAGAAACTAATCCCACAGCGTTTTCTCCTTCAGCACCTTTTGGGTAAAGCAGTATGATGAAAAATATCACTGAATCAATATTCTGGAAGAGTAAAGACTATGAAAAATTAATTCTTGTAACTATTTCTACAACTCTTGTTAGTGGAATGTTAGATTATTCCAAAAGTACTTCCTGAGAAATGAATACTATACAATGTGAATAATGTAGTGAGACAGCAGAAGGAACAAGGTATGGGGAATTTAGATCAAATAGTTTTAAACGTTAGCCTGTAGTGCTTTGGAATTTCTGTAAGACTAGTTCTATAATAAAGTTACAACTAAAAAAGCCTTAAAAATAGTGAGAACTAATAGTGCAAAGTGAAGTTCACATTATTCAGTTCACACAAGTCTTTCCTTAAGGCCAGTCATCAACACCTTGTTTTCAATCACATTGAAAGGGGAGACAGCACCTATGTTACACCTACTTACGGACTACACACAGGTTTTCTGTGCTTGCAAGGAGTTCCACTGGTTTTAAACAGAGCTTGCAGAGACTGACAGAAGCATCAAACCAACATAATTCAGCTTATCCCATAGCTGTTCTGCTGAGATAATATGAAAAGCTAGAGGACATGTCCAATCCAAAAGTGGCATCTGCATTAGGTATCTGGAGAAGAAGGAAGCTCTCTGGAAATATAACAGAATCCCTCTGAAATAACAAGATGCAGAACACCATAGGAATACTAGAAGAAAAAAAACACTATTTAAAAAATCTGGTTGCTTTATCATCTAGCTGAGATTTATTTCCTCGCAGCCTCCTAGCCCAAAGATAATGTTCATCTCCAGACCATGTAATTTTATAAATTTTTTAATTCTTGTCATTTTTTGAAACTATGCCTGAGAAATTATTTTCATCTTCATCAGAAGTATTTCAGAAGTAGCTTGAAAAATAATGTTTTAAGGGCTTCATAGAAAGAGATGTTTCACGGGTTGAGAAGCTTCCCTTTCCAATATGTATGTACCAAATTATCTAATTTTTTTAATCAGTGGAGCAACTTTTCCACCTAAACTGCTATCGCTTCCTATCACTTTGCCCATTTTGAACTCCTCAAGCGTATTCGTTCACTTATGGGGCATGACCAGACAGCACTAAAAAACCCATCTTAGGTTTCAGTAGAAAGTTTCCATCAAGACACCATTTTTATTCTGGAGCCTTCCTGAACAACCCAGCAATAACAACTGAATGAAGTTTCTGCTAGACTGCTACAAATCTCTTTTTTTTTTCCATCAGAATTAAGTTTATTATCACATATTCCAGAATTTGTCTTTCCTTTCCTGTACCATCGAGAGCCATCTGAAAACCACTGATGACCCTTTCAAGTCAGGTTATTAACCCCAGTTACAGAAGGTTAGGGGTATTATAGTTGTATTAGATTAAATAAAGAATGCATTAAGTAGTTCTAAACCTGCATCCTAGTGAAAGTTAAGATTCCAGATTGATACTATTATTGATAATTATTGTACTTCTTGTTCAATGGCACAGAAATCCAGCTCCAAGATGAACAAGGTATATCTCTGACTACTCAAGTTAGAGCAGTCTTTTGCATTATTTTGCAATACACTTGCAC
>NW_020799144.1:8536892-8601421 GCF_003259725.1 Athene cunicularia | reverse complement strand
GGAAGGGAAGGGAAGGGAAGGGAAGGGAAGGGAAGGGAAGGGAAGGGAAGGGAAGGGAAGGGAAGGGAAGGGAAGGGAAGGGAAGGGAAGGGAAGGGAAGGGAAGGGAAGGGAAGGGAAGGGAAGGGAAGGGAAGGGAAGGGAAGGGAAGGGAAGGGAAGGGAAGGGAAGGGAAGGGAAGGGAAGGGAAGGGAAGGGAAGGGAAGGGAAGGGAAGGGAAGGGAAGGGAAGGGAAGGGAAGGGAAGGGAAGGGAAGGGAAGGGAAGGGAAGGGAAGGGAAGGGAAGGGAAGGGAAGGGAAGGGAAGGGAAGGGAAGGGAAGGGAAGGGAAGGGAAGGGAAGGGAAGGGAAGGGAAGGGAAGGGAAGGGAAGGGAAGGGAAGGGAAGGGAAGGGAAGGGAAGGGAAGGGAAGGGAAGGGAAGGGAAGGGAAGGGAAGGGAAGGGAAGGGAAGGGAAGGGAAGGGAAGGGAAGGGAAGGGAAGGGAAGGGAAGGGAAGGGAAGGGAAGGGAAGGGAAGGGAAGGGAAGGGAAGGGAAGGGAAGGGAAGGGAAGGGAAGGGAAGGGAAGGGAAGGGAAGGGAAGGGAAGGGAAGGGAAGGGAAGGGAAGGGAAGGGAAGGGAAGGGAAGGGAAGGGAAGGGAAGGGAAGGGAAGGGAAGGGAAGGGAAGGGAAGGGAAGGGAAGGGAAGGGAAGGGAAGGGAAGGGAAGGGAAGGGAAGGGAAGGGAAGGGAAGGGAAGGGAAGGGAAGGGAAGGGAAGGGAAGGGAAGGGAAGGGAAGGGAAGGGAAGGGAAGGGAAGGGAAGGGAAGGGAAGGGAAGGGAAGGGAAGGGAAGGGAAGGGAAGGGAAGGGAAGGGAAGGGAAGGGAAGGGAAGGGAAGGGAAGGGAAGGGAAGGGAAGGGAAGGGAAGGGAAGGGAAGGGAAGGGAAGGGAAGGGAAGGGAAGGGAAGGGAAGGGAAGGGAAGGGAAGGGAAGGGAAGGGAAGGGAAGGGAAGGGAAGGGAAGGGAAGGGAAGGGAAGGGAAGGGAAGGGAAGGGAAGGGAAGGGAAGGGAAGGGGAGAATAATAGATCAGCTGGAAGGGACCTATAACAATCATCTAGTCCAATTGCCTGACCCCTTCAGGGTGATCAAAAGTTAAAGCATGTTATGAAAGACATTGTTCAAATGCTTCTTGAACACTGACAGGCCTGGGACATTGACCACCTCTTCAGGAAGCCTGTTTGACCACCTTCTCAGTAAGAAATGTTTCCTAATTTAAACCTTCCCTGCTGCAGCTTTGAACCATTCCCATGCATCCTGTCACTGTATCCCAGGAAGAGATCAGCATCTCCCCCTTCACCTATGTAATTGCAGGAGAGGAAGAGCTATTGAAGCCTCTGTGAACATTCAGCATCAGGAAGGAAACAGACGTCACATCATTATGCTGAAATCCTCACCACCCTAAATCCCACAGAGTTTTTCTGGGTCAGGTTTTACCCAACTGGAAAATTCCACAGTGACATTTATGTCAGGAATAGCAGATCCCTTGCGTACATTTTCGGAAAAGCACAGTCACTCAACAAGCAAAGAGCCTTTCTCTTCCTTTAGGTAAAGTTTCTTTTCAACATGAAGTCTGGTGTGCAGAGCACTGTAAGTGTTTGATCAGTCTCCAATAACCAGGTTATTGATAAAACCAAAGCCATATTACATTTGAACGAATCAGTAAAATAACCTTATGCTGTCTGAAATGCTTCTAAAGTTTCCTGTTAGATACATACAATTTAGCAGTTAATAATAGACTAAATATGTGGAATATTAAGTACATTTATTTTGTTACATTTTTTCAGTTAAACCCTAATTTCAAAATTGTGCTTCCCTTGGGTTATTTTTTTTTAACACAAATAACAGTAGGAATTTTCCACCTACAAGAGACAACTGCAGGGGGAAAAAAAAAAAAAAAAAAAGCTTTCAAAATAGCAAAAAAAATTTCAAGATTAATTTTTTATTAAAAAAATAAGGAGTTTGTTTTAGTTTGTTGTTTTGTTGCATGCTTTTAAATCTTTAATTCACATAATTGAATTCTGGCCTAAATTTTAACTGTTTTCAAATTCTAAACTGTTATGTGGTTGTTTTGACTAGAATTGCTGCCTTCAACTTCAAAAATCACAGCTTTTTCTCTAATACAACAGGTATAAAGTGTTTTACAATCCTTTGGGTTGAAAATCACAATGTAAAGATATTTTTGAATTCCAGTGTTTCGTTCAGTGAAAGAAATCAATTTTAATTGGAATGTGATTAATTACCCCTGGGTGAAATTAAGAAGAAAATCAATGCCTCACAATCAGATTTTATTGCTTGAATATTACACTCAAGTCACTCAACATAAGGACTATTTTTGGATTCATACTAAAAGCAACAAAACCAGCAACAACAAACCCCAAAAAACGCAAGAGAACAAAGGGTTTCATGTAATCCAGTGTTCTGTATTGGTTGCTGTCCTGGTTCAGCTAGGATAGGGTTAAGTTTCCCGTGTTGGGAGAAGGGATCTCCAGCCGGGTTATTCATACCATGCTGAGGTCAGGTCCAGCGGCAGTGCGGGAAGCTTTCCTTTGTGGCTTTGGTCATGGGGAGCACGCGTGATGGGCTGGCTGTGTTCACTGTGTTCACTGTGGGATTTCTCTGTATAACTTCTGTCTTGTTTACTGTTATTACTGTTTATTGCTGTTGTTATTGCTATTGTTGTTGTTCAGATTGTTATTTATTACACTCTTGTATGAAATCTTTCCTTATTTTAACCCAGGGTTTGTGCCTCACTTCCAACCCTAACCGGCTGAGGGTGGGGGACGGACAACGGCAACATGGTCTCTGGTCCCGGCAGGACCTAAAACACTACACTTGTGCAATATCATAATAGACTTTATCTCAAAGCAAGATTATAAAACCCTAACCTTAAATCATAATTTTGTTAGAGTACATTTTATTTGTCATAAAAATTATAATTGACCATAATATTCTTCACATGGATATCGTCAGAGCAGGTACTGCTACACACCTGTCTGTCTGCACATGTAGCTGTAAGTTCCAGAACCCAAATAAACTGATTCAACATCTTACCTCTCATACCGTTAAAGATATGTCGTGCTCTCATCATCCATATAATGCATTTTCCATTGTCTCATAGTGACTTTTCTTTCCTCTTTAGAAACATGCTGCCACCTAATACACACTTAGAACTTAAGCCTTCCATTATTAGCAAGAGATTAACGTTCCCCATATGAGAGGGACTAGAATTTCTACAGAGGTTACACATCAGTCAGCATAAATTCAAAGACTGAGGCCCACAATGCCATTCATTAAAAAGTTTACATGTATTGTAACAATCATGTATACCTGTTTGTAAGGACTCAGGTGGGGCTTTTTTGTTTTGGGTTTTTTTTTAATGGTATGCGACACAATCCCATGTATAAATTATATTGCTCCACTCCACTACCCAAAATTATGTAAATTTATGTCATGCATATGTGCCTGATTTAGATGCACATTCTAGCCTGTCCTGGTTCAGCTAGGATAGGGTTAGGTTTCCCTAGCAGAGAGGGAGGGGGAAGGGATCTCCAGCCGGGTTATTCATACCATGCTGGCGTCAGGTCCAGGGGTGGGAAACTGATTTTTCTTTCTCTTTGGCTTTTTTGTGGCAGGGAGCTGCTCCGTGACCATTTGCTGTATTTCTCTGTATATTGTTTGTCTTGTTCACTGTTATTGCTGTTCATTGTTGTTATCATTGCCACTGTTGTTGCTCAGATTGTTTATCACACTGTTGTATTAAATTTTTTCTTATTTTTACCCAGGTTTGTGCTTCACTTCCAGCCCGACCAGCTGCAGGTGGAGGAGGGGCAACGGCAACGTGCTCTCCGGTCCTGGCAGGGCTTAAACCAATACATAGCCATGTATCTCTACTTCTCAACTGCTAAAATTGTTCCAATGTCTAAACCAGTTTTAAAAGCTCAGGTGTTTTAATTCCCTCAAATAACCTGGCGAGGTTTCAGGATCCATGGTTATTAGACACATCCCCCTGCCTGAAATAATTTCAAGGTGGTGAGTGGTGAGTGAACCTGGAAAGACTTAAAATCTTCATCAATGGTATAGACGGTGAGATCGAGTGCATCCTCAGCAAGTTTGCAGATGACACCAGGCTGAGTGGTGCAGTTGATACACTTGAGGGAAAGGATGCCATCCAGAGGGTCCTGGACAAGCTTGAGGAATGGGCCCATGTGAACCTCATCTAGATCAAAAAGGCCAGGAGCAAGGTCCTGCATCTGGATTAGCAGGGATTAGCTACTCAGACTTCACAGTAGCAATTCAAACTTCAAAGTAAATCGTGATTTGATGAAGCTAAAGAAAAGAGCCTGTAACCTCAGAGGGACTGGGATAGCTTTTCTCTAGTCTGCACCTTCAGCACAGAGCGGCCTTTCACACAAGTACCACTCAAGGACTTCTCCAGTGACACCAACCACAGAGCAAAGAAAAATTCTTCCTATGGACAGTGATTTAAGGTAGGTCAGAGAAACAGACACAAAACTGAGGTTCCTTACTGGAACAACAGGAATAACTGACATGTTTACAGTGCTGGCCTAGAGCTGCTATGGCCCACAGGTGCCTGTGTATTTCACTGATTTCCATTTTGTTTTCAACTACATAGCTGTTTTAATATCTTAACTTGGACTTTCCTCTTCCATTTTCCCTGTCCAAAGACCTCCTCATATGCACTCCTGCGTTTTTTACACAGCACTTGATAAGCAGTGCTCTTGCTCAGAGGATGAATCTTGGGCAGTTCATGGCAGTGGTTGGTGCTGTTCTTTGAAAAATGACTTCCTTTCAAAGCTGCTACTTTGAGAGCCCTGTGCTACCACCTGTTGGGAAGTTAAACCCTGGGACTTGGGGGCATCTTAAATAATTATTTAACCAATCTCTCCTATTGCACAGGGCAGTTACTCTACCCCTGTCACCTTGTCACTAATTACAGGCTTGAGTGTCTGATGATCAGGTGAAAAACTTGACCATAAATGCATATCTCACAGCATGATCTGTGAGCTGAAGGAATGTGGCAGGAAGATTTATTTGAGGCAATTCCCTTCCGTTTTTTTCCCTTATACACTTACGAGTCTCCTTTATAAAATGTAGTTATAGGACAATAGGAATGGAGTTCCCTTGACAGCTTAATCCTAGAAAAAGAACCCTTGAGAAACCATTTGGTTTATGCTTTCTCCATATTTCTGTATCACAGGCCTTGGCAAGAAGGCAGAACATAGGCAAAATGGTAATTTTCAGTGATATCTCCCTATTCTGCTCTACAGAACCAATACAACACCGTTGATAGAGCTTGATTTCATCTTTAAACTGGATAACTCAAGACACACTCGTAAGAGAACATATCTATATCCACTATTTTAAATTTAGGACAATGGGAATGGAGCTCCCTTGGCAGCTGAATCCTAATGAAAGCACTCTTGAGAAAACTTTTGGTTTATACTTTTTGTGTAGGAAAAACTATGGAAACAATTGAAAGGAAAAAATCTTTTAATGAACTGGATAACTTCCAATGCATTATGTGTGAATTAATAATTCTTCTTTTAAGCTTGGTAATTCTAATGAATTAAAATTCTTACTGAGAAAGGACAGTATCCTGCCTTTTATTTGTACCTTCTATTTATGAACTTGAATATTTCTAGAAGCATTTAATCTGTCTAAAGTGTGCTAACAATGCTTGTTTCAGTGATGGATTTGCTTTCCCATGGTAGAATTCAGTATGACCTTTGGCTGCTTATTGTGAAAAGAAATATCTTATTTGAAGTACAGATTTGTTATAAACAAGCCTCTCAGTTTAAATTCTGTTTTCTTCAGTATGAAATCCAAATGGAAAAGCCACAACTATTTTTTTCAATAAGGAGCATCTCTGTTACTAACGCTTGAGGAATACAATAACTTATTAGGGAAACTAGAGCATATGGATGCTTGTTTTGTACCAAACTTCATCTCTGTAGCAGTTCCCACATTTCAAGGTTCAAACAAATTGTTCTTTGTCCCCTCACAAAACACATACAAAAACATTTTATATGCCACGATGTGAGAATATGTAGTTTCCACATACAGAAACTACACACATTTTTTTCTTTTTCCTTCCCCTCTTTCTTCTCCCTTTTTTGGTCTTCTTTTCCTTCTTTTCCCTTTTTTCTATTTTCTTATTTACTTTATGATAATCATGATAATTAGGACAAGTTTCATGCAAAATGGGGGAAAATCTGAAAGGTTTCTTGAAAGTCTGCTATAGCTCTTCTACCTTGTATCTTTTAAAGACTCTGCTGAACAGTGTCAAATAATCATCATCTGATCAGCTTGCTATAGATCCTGAAATTTTTTTCATATTCAGAAAGTCTTGTGTTTAAACCATTATGACTGAGTACTGTTTAGTTTGGACCCTGTTGTCATTTAAACCCGGCTGGCAGCCAAACACCACACAGCCATTCACTCACCCTCTCCCTCCTGGAGGATGGGGGAGATAATTGGAGGCATAAAGGTAAGGAGGCTTGCACATTGAGACAAAAACAGTTTAATAATCAAAATATAATTAAAAAATAATAGAAAGTGCAACAGGTAATGCACAATGTGATTGCTCACCACCCACTGACTGATACCCAGCCCATTCCTGGATAGCAATCCTGAAATACCAAGATTTTGTAATCTTAATCCTGGAAGTGAGAGAGAACTCCCTCCTCCTTTCTGGCCACACCCCGTTTCTATACTGATCATGACATTACATGATATGGAATATTTCATTGGCCAGTTTGGGTCCAATGTTCTGGCTGTGCTCCCTCCCAGCTTCTTGTACACCTGTACCAGGGACAGGATATGGGGAGTTGGAGAGTCCTTGATCTCTTAGCAACAACTGAAAATATCAGTGTATCATCAACATTCTTCTGATTTACACTGAATCCAAAACACAGTACTACTCTAGCTACTAAGAAGAAAAATTAACTCTATCCCAGCCAAAACCAGGACAGTATCCACCCCTTAATCCATACCGTTTATGTTACACTCCGGTTCTGTATTTTCCAATACATTCTAATTAATCACCATTGCTTTCCCTGGTTTTTGATATGTACACACAGATATGATTCCCTTAGGATATGTGCCATCCCTCCAAAATGTGTAGTGAGTTCATTTACTACATTATGGACTAGGGGAAGGAAAAGAACAACCATTTAATTCAAATACTAAAACCAACACTTAACAGAGTAGGACCATGAGAAGTATAAACAAATCTTAAAAACACCTTCCTCCCACCCCTCCCTTCTTCCCTGGGTCAGCCTTGCTCATGATTTCTCTATCTCCTTCCCAACAGCGGTGCAGGGGAGTGGGAAATGGGGGGGGGTACAGTCAGTTCATTACACATTGTTTCTGCTGCTCCTTCCTCCTCAAGGGGAGGGCTCCTCACACTCTTCACCTGCTCCAGCATGGTTCCTCTCTCACAGCAGACAGTCCTCCATAAACTTCTCTGTTGTGGTAACGCATTAGCTGTTTTTTTTCCATCTGCTAAGCCACAGGAATGCAGCCTTCAGATCACAGCTAACCCTTGCAGGAGGTTAACCTCCATGGTAAAGAAAGCACAATCACCAATATGGTGGATGCTATCTGTTCAATTTATTAACTGCGCAATTGCTTTA
The DNA here is from genome assembly GCF_003259725.1 of Athene cunicularia. Classification (NCBI taxonomy): domain Eukaryota; kingdom Metazoa; phylum Chordata; class Aves; order Strigiformes; family Strigidae; genus Athene; species Athene cunicularia. The sequence continues at coordinate 8,593,728 of NW_020799144.1, read as the reverse complement.
TATACCCCATTCTGTACATCGCGAGATGTTCAGTTCCCTGTTCTTTCCGTGCATCATGAGATCTTTTCATGTGCCTCTATTTTTCCCGTACATCGCGAGATCTTCCGAGCGCCTCCCCCTACACTTCCCCCTCCCCATGCTTTATCGACCATGCGTCAGAAGTTGTATAAAACTGATGCCTTCCAGATCTTCCCTTTCTTTGTTTCGCAGCAGCGCCTGCAAGACCCGTCTGAGAGCTGTCTCAATCAAGGGTTAGTCAAACTTCAAAAACAAAGCACACTTAAAATAGTTCCACAGAAGGCTAAAACAATACAGCAGTTATGATTACTAATTAAAAGATAAGCTAAGTTCACTACTTATAATTAAGGGATGTGACTAATTACTACAAAAATAAACAATGAGGAAAATATGAAGTAGCACACAATTAATAGAAATACTAACGTTCAGATCCGCAATTGCTAGGGAACCCTGGACACAGTGAGAATTTATAGTGCACTTCCTCACAAACTGGAAATCCTACGCGATGCATCCATCCGTAGGTGAGGCATCCAACGTTGCTGCAAGCAGGTCCAGCCTCCAAATCAACAGGCCAAAATAACTGGCACTTATTGAGCGGAAACATCTGATTTCATCCTCCTGTTGGGTTCCACCCAGAGCCTGGCCAGTACTCCAAGGGGAAAACCAAGGGAGTTTCTAAATAAGGTTAAATACTTGAGCTCTTAATTCTTAATATTACTAAGCAAAGAAAGTTCAATACATGCATTCTTATAGCATTTCATCCTTATTAATAACTACATTTCATCTAAACTACATCTTCCACTATTGAATAATAAATCTAAATATTTCATTAAGGCAACTGTAGTGTAGTTTGTTCTGTCGCAGTAGCAAACATTACCCAGACATTCTGCTTAAAAAGATCAGTTGAAGAGATTGCGAACACTTGGTACAGATGCATCCACAGCACCCACAGCTGGATCCTGAGTGCTGGCTGCCTCTCATACCTCAGGTGTGGTTGCACACACCTTGTCAGTAATCACCAGGGACTGTGACCTGTGAACACCAAGCGTAACCTCTTCTCCAGGTTATTAAAGAAAATGTTCTATTTGCACCACACCTTTCCATCATCCATTAATTTAACCTTACCAAATGTTTGTGGTGTTGCCACCAAAATTAATATTTTGGGCAATGGTGTTGACCTGTGATAAACAAAAGAGTTATTTTCCCATTTCATTTGCTATAGTTACCCATATGTTAGGTCTGGGCGAGATGATTTGTCTCACAAAGGATCTAAGTAGCCAAAGGCCACAGAAAATCTACAAAACTTTTAAGAAGTTGTTATTTCAGGTTTTATACGTCGTGCAGGTATCCATTTAATTAAACCATCCTTTTCCACTGCTGCATACCCACGCCCAAACACTCTCAGCAACCGGCCCGATTCCCATGTCATCGCTCCCGGTTCCTTGATCTGAACCAAGGGATAATTTCTTGTCATCTGGATTGGCATAAAGTGTTTCCACTGGGGAGGTGTGGACTCGTCGCCTCTAACAAAGTGATATAGAGCATAAAGGGCGTGGGACAAAAGAGTCTGCTGTCGGTCTATGGGTATTGTCCCCTTATGACCTTCCCCCTCCCCAAGCTGTTGTAGTTTCGCTTTTAGAGTGCAATGCGCACGTTCCACTATTACTTATCCTTGACTGTTGTAAGGAAGGCCGTGTACTAACTTGATGTGTCATAATGCACACCATTCTTTGGTACTTTTAGCGATGAAACAAGGGCCATTATCTGTCTTGATTTCTTGTGGCTTCCCTAATAAGGCAATGACTCCCTCCCAATGAGCAGTAATGTGTTTGGCTGTTTGTTTGCGAGCCATCGTGGCTAATATTGTAGAGCTAAAGGTGTTAATAGTTACTATGAGGTATTTATTTGGTTTCAATGGGTCACATTCTGTGATGTCAGTTTGCCATATCTGATTGGAAGAAAGACCCATTGGATTGACACCTGCTTCCCACAATGGGCCCTTTTGACAGTAGGGACTAAGTGCCACTATGTTTTTTACTTGTGACAGAGAAATATGACGTGTTTTCACTAAGGCTTTTGCTCCGAGGTGTAGAAAGGCATGTAAATGCTTTGCAGCATCTAGTGACCATACACCTCGAGCCGCCTGGTCAACGTTATGATTGCCTTCTACAATTGGACCAGGTAGGGATTGGTGACTGTTCACATGTGTAAGAAAGACCTGCCCTATGCATTGTTGTAGAGCATCATAAAGTAAAGTTGACGCTTCTGTCCGTACAAATCTTAGTGTTGTCATTTTGTGTACCAGTTTATAAACATATAAAGAGTCTGTAACAATATTAATAGGATCCTCTGTTTCCTGTTGAAGTGGCATCTGGACCGCTTTGGCTTCCAACCATTGTACTGATCTGTCAATCTGAGTCCACAATTTCTTTTGCCAGTGTCCATCAGCTTTCTATACGAGTGCAGCTGTTTGGGATTGTGATGAGGCATCTGTAAAGTGTGTTGTGCCAATAAGAGGGTGCATGACTAGAGGTAGTGTAAGTTGTGGCTGAAGTGCTTTCAAGTGTGAAACCCATTGTAGACCCTTTCCAGTTACTATGGAGACCGGAAAGTCAAAGATGGCACACTGTAAATCTTACGAACGCATAACTATGTCATCCCATAATTGTTGCTTCCAGGGGATAAGTATTGTGTCAGGTTCCTTTCCAAAGTGTTGAAGGGTCATATTACATAGGCGTCCGATAAGGTCTGCTATAACAGCGACTATGGTAACAAAGGTGGACTTGTTGGTATTTTGGTAAGCCCAGGCTAAAGGCGCAGGCTTGCCGTCCGTGCCTTGAAATAGGATGCCTATTGTGCCATGGTCAGAAATAAAACACCCTGCTATGATTGGATGTTTTGAATCCCATCGCTGCAAAGGTCTCTGTTGTCATAAAATAGTTTGTGTAAATGCTAAATTGTCCTGGCACTCCTTTGTGAGTTTCTTTGGTTCCCATAAGTGTTCTCCTTTCAGCAATTAATAAAAGGGTTGCATAAATCCCAAAGGAATACAGATAAAGGTGCGGAGCCACTGCAAGGCTCCTACTAATTTCTGAACATCATGTAGAGTGGCAATGTGTGGAGCAAGAGCTATTGGTTGTGGACTTATGTCGTTCCCAGCTAAAGTTATACCCAGATATTGTAATTGCGTACCTCGCTGGATTTTTGCCTCGGTAATGCTCAAATTATGTTGTTGCAACAAGGCTTTGGCACGCTGGAACAGGTGTTCCACTTGCTGCTCTGTAGGTGCTGCTAATAAGATGTCATCCATATAATGTATCACATGATAGTCAGTCTTACCTTCTCTCAATGGTGCGATGGCTTTGGCCACATACAGCTGACAAATGACAGGTGAGTTTTTCATACCTTTAGGTAGTACAGTCCGTCGCCAACATGAACTGGTTGAGCGTGGTTCACAGAAGGCACGGTAAAGGCAAATCTTTGTTTGTCGGTGGGATGTAAAGGGATGCTGAAAAAACAATCTTTGATACCAATAATCACAAGGGACCAATCTTTTGGTATGTGGAACCCCAGAGCAATCCAGGTTGCAGGGCACCCATCGCCTGCATCTGTTGATTTACAGCCCTGAGGTCATGGAGTAAGCGCCACTTAGTCTTATCTTTCTTTTGGATAAGGAACACAGGAGCATTCCAAGGGCTTGTAGAGTGTTCCAAATGACCCACCTGTATGTGTCTTTCTAATAATCGTTGAAGTGCACTTAGTTTTACTGAATTAAGCGGCCAGTGGTCAACCCACACGAGTGAAGAAGTTAACCGTGTAAGTTTTAGGGCTGCTATGTGTTCGGCAGTGGCCTCTAATCTAAATTTGTAATGCCAGTTTTCATTTGTTGCATGCAGTCAAGGCCCAACAAAACTCCCTGGAAATTTGGTAATACTATAGGCTTGAGTATTGCAATCAAGGCCCCTTTCTTCCGGTCTTGGATTTTAAATGTTGTGTCAGTGATTGCTTTGTACATTGGTTTTTCTCCCCCGACACCTGCCACAAATCCCCCAAATGTAGTTTGCCACTGTCCTGGCCACTATTTTTCGCCCACTAATGTTATATCAGCTCCTGAATCAATCATGGCCTGCAGCACTATTTCTTCTGCTCTTCCTGGGCGAGGCTGGCTTATCCAAACGATGACCATGGCCTTATCGCTACAATCTAAAACAAGAGCCACAGTTCCTGGCCCTGAGACACGTCTTGTGGACATTTATGGGCATACTCGACTGTCACTTGGGGAGTATAGGAGAACTTGTCTCTGATTTTTGAGGGCTACTTGCAGGGCATTGGAGGAGCCCGGCCCCCATTCCTGGCTCCTCCCCTTTCACTTACCTAATGTTTATACCAACAATCTCGTGCCCAATGACCTGTTTTGTTGCAAACCCATCAAGGTGCAGTTATCAAGGAACGTGGTTCTTGTCGCTTCATCTGATGAGATCTTTTATCAACACCAGAGAGGCTGGTTTTTCTAGATGATATAGGTTTTTCTGCAAGATGGATGTCACCTGGGGCATGTAGCATTGCCTCCTTTTGCACCACTTGTTGTAAGAGGGTGGCTATAGGTGTATTCAAAGGAATATCCTTTATAATATCCTTGATCATTAAATTAGATTGCTGTCGGATACATTCTATTATTACAGCTTCCTTAGCACCATCCGGTAAGTCTGATTCTGTGACCGCAGCGTGGAGCTTATTAACACATTTCAAGAACGGTTCATTTTGTTGTTGCTTAATAGAGGTCCACAGGAGTTTTGTCTTTTCTAACTTAGTTATTTCCATGAAAGATTTTTACCAGCTTCAGTAGTGGCAGTAAATTCCCTGGGTCTGAGTTGTAATCGAGCAGGGGTTGTTGAAAATGCTCCCCGTCCTGTAAGGCGGTCGAAAGCTGTCTCCATGCGAGGGGTGTTGTAGATCTACGGTTGTAGAGTGAAGCTTTACTCCTAAGATTATACAGTCTTTCGGTACGAGCTGCCAATCAGCAGGGTGTTTTTGTAAACAAGAGGAAGCAGCCCCGCCCAGGATCAGACGTCTGTTTTCCTGGGTGAAGGCTTCCAGTGTACGTACAGCTGACGTCAGTTCCGCTAGCAATTTCGTAATTTCCTTTTTTTTTTCTTTTTCCCCCCTCCCTTTCTAGCAACGCCCCGGCCTTTCCCATGTGATTGGATTTAGTACCGCTGTCGTCTGATTCGTCATCTGACTCCACCTGAGTTTTTTGATGTCGGCAATGAGCGAACTGACTGCCTGACTGTTTTACATCGCAGGGGTCGGGGGGCTCTGCCACACTCCAAGGGTTCACTTCCTCCAGAGGAGGGGCTGCACCCGGAAGCCAACCGAGCAGGGGATCCGGCCGGAGCCGCCCCTTTTTGCTCTCCACTGGTTTTGAAATGCCTGCATTTCTTGTTTACATTCTTGGATTTGTTTTCTCCACTCCTCATCCTCTAAGTCAGCCAGTTGTATTGCGGCTTTTGCTTTTTGTGATGTTCCCCGAGGGTATTCGGGGGGGGGTGCGGACGAACTGGAAGGGCTAGTGCCACTTCCGCTCCCTTTGTTCTCTTCAGGGGGTTTGCCTGCTATAGGCCACGCCGCCCCTAGCTTCATACCTTCCTCCTTAGAGGAAATATCTGCAAGGGCCTCTGTCTGAGTAATTTTCTCTGAGGAACCTTGCAATGCCCTATGCGCATCCTTAGATGCATGCTGTTCGGCTTGGGTGGCTTTCATCAATGCATTTACTTTATCCCAAGTCATCAAGTGCTGCGGATTTCCCTTTTTTTCCTGCTCTTTTAAATCAGCTTTTATTAGGGGCCACAGCTCAGGCTTCATACAATCCATCGGCTCAGTCAGAATACCGAGCTTTAATAATCTTTGTAGCATCTCATTTAAAGCACTCGACTTCATAGAAGTCTTATAATTTCTACCCCATATTTTTACCTTTATTGTAGCCTCAATGGCGCGCCATGGAGTCTCCCGTCCTGCGTGGAGCTCCTTTGCCTCCTGCCGTGTACCGCCGACAGCCACCGTCCGTACACCGGGGTCACCACTTGTTGTGGTAAGGCATTAGCTGTTTTTTTCCATCTGCTAAGCCACAGGAATGCGGCCTTCAGATCACAGCTAACCCTTGCAGGAGGTTAACCTCCGCGGGAAAGAAAGCACAAACACCAATATGTGGATGCTATCTGTTCAATTTATTAACTGCGCAATTGCTTTATATACTCCTTTCTGTACATCACGAGATCTTCAGTTCCCTTTTCTTTCCGTGCATCGTGAGATCTTTTCATGTGCCTCTATTTTTCCCGTACATTGCGAGATCTTCCGAGCGCCTCCCCCTACACTTCTCCAACATGAGTCCTTCCCATGAGCTACAGCTCTTCATAAACTGCTCCAGCATAGGTCTCTCCACATGTCACAGTCCTCCCAGTACAGACTTCTCCAAAGGAGGCTTCCCTCTGAGTCCTGGCCTTCTTCAGGCACTGCCACCTGCTCCAGCTGCATGGAGTCCTCCATGGGCTGCAGGTCAGCATCTGCTCCACCAGTGACGTCCACAGGTGGCAGGGGCACAGCCTGTGCTCTCACCACAGGATATAGGGGAGTCTCTGCCCCAGCGCGCCTACCCCCCACCTCCTCCTTTCTTCCACTGACCTTGGTGTATGCATAGGTGTCTCCCTCACAACTTCTCTTCACAGGTCCAACTCATCCTCCCAGGTGCCCCTTCTCAAATATGTTATTACAGAGGCACAGCCACCATCACTAATTGGCTTGGCCTTGGCCAGAGGCAGGTCTGACTTGGAGCCAGGGGAGCTTCAGGAACCTTCTCACAGGGATCACCACCACAGCCTCTCCCCTGCTAGCAAAACCCTGCCACACACACACACCCAGCACAATAACTTTGTGTTCCATCTGTCATGACAGTTTTTAAGGCAGGAGGGGTGATGCAGAGTTGGCTCAGTCAGTGGAGTGGATGACCTTGGTCGCAGCAAGGGGAATGGTGTGGAGTCTTCGCTACATCTGGAGCTTGTAGCAGTCCATGCTCACAGTCTGTGGGCTGAAGATGTTATTTTCAAGGAATTTGCTGAGCACCAATTGCTGAAATCAGTCCTGACTTTTTTCAGTGTGATGCCATTAAAATAATACATATTAACTGTAGCAATGATAATATGCAGTAACAGTTATTTAGCAACTAACATCATGCAGTCAATTCATGAGCTATTTTCACACAAAATCAAATCCCCTTGAGGCATACATTGTACTTCTCCATACTGCATTACCTCCAAGTGCACCCCAGTCCCTGAGCAAAAGTAATCCCACGTATGGGGTTACCTTTATTTACCCAAGGCAGGAATAACCCAGACTGTCTTCCCCAGCATATCTTTAATGTGCACTGCAGGAACATTATCTCCATCTATAGTACATAGGAGGTTTGACTGAGCAGGGCCAGACTGATTGGCAGATCCTCTGGTATTGACTAACCAGGTGGCTTTTGCTAAATGCATGTCCAGCTGTTTGAAACTTCCACCACCCATCGCTCTCAGTGTAGTTTTCAGCAACCCATTGTATCATTTGATTTTCCCAGAGGCTGGTTCATGGTAGGGAATGTGATATATCCAGTCAATGCCATGTTCTTTGGTCCAAGTGCCTAAAAGATTATTTTGGAAATGCATCCCATTATCTGATTCATTTATTTCTGGTGTGCAATGCCACCAAAAGACCTGCTTTTTAAGGTCTAAAATAGTGTTCTGAGCAGTGGCATGGGGCACAGGATATGTTTACGCCATCCAGTGGCTGCTTTCACCATTGTGAGCACATAGCGTTTTTCGTGTTGGGTTTATGGGAGTGTGATAGAATCAATCTGCCAGGTCTCCCTGTATTTATATTTTAACCATCATCCTCCATACCAAATAGACTTTAACTGTTGGGCTTGCTTGATCTCAACACATGTCTCACATTCATGAGTAACTTGTGTAATAGTGTTCATGGTTAAGTCTACCCCTCAGTCACGAGCCCATCTGTATGTTCCCTCTCTTCCCTGATAGCCTGAGGAGTCATGGGCCCAGCAAACCATAAACTGTTCACTCTTATGTTGCCAGTCCAGATATACTTGACCACCTTAATCTTAGCAGCTTGATCCATCATTTCTACTGAAAGAACCGATTTGTAGTTTTTCTTCCTTCTAACTCGCATATCTGCTCTTCTAGTAGGTAGGTAGGCTTTCAATCCCATTTTCTCATGTTTTCTCCACGATCATGCCAGCAATACCAGTTTCCCCCATGGTGTACACAGAGTCTCTTGAGCAGTGGAACACTTGCTCCTAATAGCTGATATTGGTCTGTACAGGGGGGCAGAACTTACCCTCAAATCACTGGAACTCTCAGAACAGTTTCTCCATACTTTTCTCCAGGATTTCTGGAAGTTTCTCCACAGCTGAGACACAGACCCATAGTGAAGAAGAGACACTCTGAATTGCCAGAGTCCAGTAGCCACTTCATTCGCTGTTGGTGCCCCATCATCTCCTCTTAAATCTAGTACTGCCCATGAGTTGGCATACAATGATGGTGTGTTCCATACAACCTTCCACCACATGGCTCATCCACACTGGACATCATCTGGGTTTTCAGGCAACCGTGTGTTGGTTGGATCATAAATAAATAACCTCCCACACAGTTAGTTCCCTCAGGTACTTGATACCTCTCTATATATTGACCCATTCGCCTGGATTACACACAACCTCTGCCTTGTAGGGATACCTTTCCTTCACACCTGACAAGAGTCACCTCCAGAGGCTGTAGATTTGTGCCCCTTTTCCCATTGATTTATCAATGCCCCCTTCCCTAGCAAGGAACCCGAGGCTACTGGGCCCATTATCCCAGGATCTGAGCAGCCAAGTGACAATGTGTTTGTGTGGACAATAGCTAAACTGTTTTTTATATCCCTCAGCTACACTCAGGGATAGGGATCAGGTGGAGGTGGTTACAATCTGTCCTGGTTCAGCTAGGATAGGGTTAAGTTTCCCGTGTTGGGGGAAGGGATCTCCAGCCAAGTTATTCATACCATGCTGAGATCAGGTCTGGCAACAGTGCAGGAAGCTTTTCTTTGTGGCTTTGGTTGTGGGGAGCACACGTGGCAGGCTGGATATGTTCACTGAGAGATTTCTCTGTATATCTTTTGTCTTATTTACTGTTATTACTGTTTATTGTTGTTGTTATTGCTATTGTTGTTGTTCAGATTGTTTATTACACTGTTGTATTAAATCTTTCCTTATTTCAACCTTGGGTTTTGTGCCCTACTCAGTCCGAGCGTGGGGAAGGGATAACAGCAACGTTGTCTCTGGTCCCTGCAGGGCCTAAACCATGACACAATCTCAACTTCTCTTTCCTCCTCCTCATCTTCCTCCTTAGGAGGACCATCTTCATCCCTTTCTAAATGTGATTACTTTCATGTCTTCTCCCATATGGGGGCAACTGATACCAGCACAGGTTACTCCCCTGGTTCAGCTGCAGTGCCTGCCATGGGGATTGGCGTGGCTTCAGTGTCTGTCATTTTGTTATCAGACTCAGACACCTTTTATTCTCCTTGAGGCTACTGAACAGTGTTGAACAAGGCTCAGTAGGCATGGGGCAAGCCCCAGCTTACTGCAGTGATTTGTGTATCTCTGGAATTGTGAGGGTGACAGCATATTTTTTCCAAATATTTTATTAGTTTTTCAGGATTCTGCACTTGTTCAGGGGTGAGGTTCCAAAACACTGGAGGTGCCCACTGTCCTAGGTGCTTGCCCATGCTATCCCACACCCCCTGCCACTCATAACTCTCCAGTCCTGGGGTAGATCTCTGGGTGATGCTCTTACATAGTTGATTAACCCTGAGCAAAACCTGAACCACATGCAGAAACATGATGGCTGCTAGCAATAAGACAACCATGTTTATGTCAACATTCCAAGGGTATTCAAAATTTTCAAAATTCTCAAATGTTATTGTAAGTAGCCTGGAGGAGAAGGGGAAGGTGAAGGAAGGTTTCTCCCCCTTGGGCTGCCTCTCTAAGGAGAAAAAGAGAGTGTGAGAAACTGAAATGTGAAATAACTGTCTCAAAGCTTGCTTGTGTCTGCAAATCTTAAGGACAAGCTGAACCTTTGGATTAGTCTAAGGAATGTCACCCAAGGAAGCGGGAGTGTATCGAAGGATGCACCCTCCACTCCCTTGCAGTTGCATTGTCAGATTCCTTAGATGAGCCTCAAAAGGGAAGACATGGACTGAGTGAAACCAAATGTTTATCACTGTCCCATCCTGTAGCCATTTTGGCTCTATTGTTTACACCAGACACCATGCATTCATTGCTAATGAACTGATAAGAGGTGAGCATTTTTCCCCCAGAAGCTGAATGATTGCTCAAGAAGCGTGAAGTCAGCAAAAACCTGTGGGACCAGAGGAAAAAATTAAGGTGGGCAGATATGTTAATCAGCTGATACATAACTTAAAAGGCAACAGAAAACTTCACTCAGTGTGCACCCACCACTGGAGAACTGAAGACTGAGGACCAAGAGAACACCGCTGGATCCATGGTGGTGACAATTCTTGCCACTGTGTTCCTGATGCTTGCTTGATTTCTGTCTTTTCCTTCCATTCTGTCCTATCATTACCACTCATCACTTTTAATAATAAAAGCTGTTTTGGGTGTATGTCATTTGACCTCGTTGTGTCTTAATCTCACTCTTGGGATCATATTGAAACCTCATGCAATATTGGATCAGGACAGGGAGTAATTGTTAACTCTTTTCACTAGATGAGACCTGAAGTACAGAGATGACAATACCAGACTAGTCTCAAGACTAACAACTTTATTGTGCCATAAACCAGTGTTACATAGTACAGCAAAGCAAAAATTTTAATCCGCTTCCCATGGGTGATAAACAGCAGCATAGGAACTATATATGGCAGGTGAGGTGATACGTAGCAAAACTCTAAGAACAAGTGCCACAAATCTTACAGCTAATAAAGCGACATTATGACTAGCAACTATTAAAGCAATAAAATGAATTATTATAACAAATTAATTGTAATACAGTCTGGCCAGATCTGACATTATCTCAACCTTTCAAGCCCCATGTTGGCCACCAAAAAGGACTGTTATGATTTAAACCTGGCTGGCAGCCAAACACCACACAGTTGTTCATTCATCCTCCCTCACCCAGGGGATGGGGGAGAGAACTGGAGGGATAAAGGTAAGGAAACTCGCAGGTTGAGACAAAAACATTTAATGATTGAAATAGAATAAAACAATAACAATCATAGAAAGTACAAATGGGTAATGCACAATGTGATTGCTCACCACCTGCTGACTAATACCCAGCCTGTTCCTGGCTAGCAATCCTGAAAAAAACAAGATCCTGAAACCATAATCATGGAAGTGAGAGGGCTAGTTCTCCTGTATGTACTGAGAATTATGTTACATGATATGAAATATTTCATTGGCCAATTTGGGTCCGGTGTTCTGGCTGTGTCTTCTCCCATCTTCTTGTACATCTGTGCAGGGACAGGACATGGGGAGTTGGAGAGTCCTTGATGGCAACAACCATAAACATCAGTGTATTATCAACACTTCTCATACCAAATCCCATAAGTGAATCCAAAGCACAACACTATTCTAGTTACTAAGAAGAAAAATTAACTCTATCTCAGCCAAAAGCAGGACAGACCCATTCAAAAGTATCTGTATCCTGAAAGACTGAGAGTAAAGTACATTTATCACAATGTGGAACATAAATGATGCATACATACAGTTATCTCTGTTGGGCTAATGAAAGCTATTTAACATCAGGATGCTGTGAAATTATTAAGTCTGGATTTGGCAAAGCAACCAGTGGTTGGGGGAGTGAAGGCAGAAGGAAGTAAAATTTAACTTGAGACAACTGTTATCTTACAGAAGAACAGTGTGCCGCATGATCATGTTCTCACTATCTTCTGTGGAATTATTTTCATCTGCGGATTTTTTTCCCCACTTAACAGCAGTTATTTTTTCAGTGTCTTGTTACTCATTAGAAATTTTGACACTAAGCAAAGTTCATGATGTAATGTATACCTCAGCATATATTTAAGTCTCATGATTCAATTAATGGACATACTTTTTATAAAATAGACAAAAGTTACATATGATATCAAACTGTCTTACAAGTTCTGCATCACCTTTGCAACTGCTAGAAATTGTCTCTGGGTATAAGAATCCAAGGAAAGAGTTCACATTCTTCCCAACTGTATCCTTACATACTTGGCCACTTAACAACTTAGGTTTCAAAATAGCAGTTCTTACTGATTTATTGACCTAAAGGAGTATTTTTGACACCTGCTTCTGGAAAATGATGTGACAGTCAATAGCTCTGAAGTAGGGAGGACATTGTCCCTGTGTTCTCACTCCTTCCAGGAAGGCAGGTGAGGAAACATCAGGCCTTTGGGGGATGGCACAAGAGACAGACCAGGTGATGGCACAGTTCAACTTCCACTGCTTCTGTCAACTGTGCAGTTTTTCCACTGTTAGGTCAGAACAAGCCCCCAAGCATGTTAATTCTGGCTGTAGGCACTGGTTTTGAAAACCAAGCTGGAAAAAAAAGAACAGATCTCTCCCCAGAGGTGACCACACATACATTTGCAAAGAGTGGGGAGATGAGAAGGCAGTGCAGACCGATTGCAGTTGATGTGGGTTCCCATGTGATCAGAAGCTTATGCCAATTCCTGGCTCTTCACGCACCACAAAATGTATCTGCACCTGGGCTCCACACAGACCTCCCTAAATCACTTGTAACACACCCAGATCACGCTGGGAAGATGTTTCCAGTGAAGACAACCTTCACTAAAGCCAGAGCATTCCCAAGCAAGAGTTTGGTGCAAGTCATTCCCAGCTTCTCCCAGGGGGTATGAAAACAGAGGGGATTGTGCCTCTGCTCCTCCTGGGAGCCCCACTCTGCCTTCCATACATATGCCCAGAGGGGTGCTCCTGCACCCCAACTCTTGAGCCCTGTAGCCCAGGAACAGCGCACAGCCATTGCCAGCAGCAGGGCACAGACTCTGCATGGGGTGTGTAAAGCCTCCCGGTTGACGCTGCTCAGGCCTGTTCTGCTAGGATGTAGCTGGGCCAGCCTGGACACAAGGGCTGTTGGGCTGTTGCTGGGCTGAGCAGCAACAGCACTTCTTACTCTGCTGACCAGGCAACCATGGTGCCTACATTACACTTTGATCACCTCAGTAGGGTACAACCGTGTTTTACACTATAGTGATGTCGTAGCAAGCAGTGAAGGCTGGCAGGAGAACAGAGTACCAAGACATCGGGGCAGAGGGTGAGGCCTGGAGGCATCTACAGTTCAGCAAAGGGCTGCATGGCTGTACCTTCCCCCACTAGATGGGCCCCGTCAAGTTCAGGCTGCAACAGACTCATGAGGGGGAAGGTGAGCACAGCACCAGGAGAAGGAGGAGAAAGCATGGGTGGTTGCGGCAGGCGGAGGAAGCAAGCAGCTGATTCAATGTGAATGATAGAGCAAGCTTCAACATTATTGAAAGAAATCACACCTTATATAAGCACTCTACAATACACTACTTGTAACTCTATTGGATACATTAAAAAGCTGCATTATAATATCTCAGCCATTGGGTACATCTAAAAGGTCACATTGTAATATCCCAGTCCCTTGTAGCATTTCTGGTATGCATAAACATTTTTCTTGCTTTGAACCTGTTTCCCTCCCAGAGCTTGTTTTCTCTCACCCTTGAGGTCGTAATGCGCCCCAATTTATCTCTTTGTTCTCACAACAGTCCCTGTTAGCATCACTGAGCCTTGAATCTCCTTCCTTATTAGTATAACTGTACCCTGGGTTTTTTCCTCTGTTTACCTCAGGTGCTGTGACCAACTTCTGCAGGGAGCTATGGCCTTGCTCTCTGCAAGCCGTTCTCCAACAATTCCCCCTTTTTCTTTTTGTGCAGGCTGTACAAGCATAAATTTACTAATATTTCTCATTATACAACTATATGCCATCTTAATACTTACTACAATCAATAATACTATTCCTAATCACTGCAATAAACTCTTAAAGGTACCCTATTAAGTACAAAGCATCCCATATTGCCTATATTCAAAGGATATGACTAAATACTACAAAATAAACAGTGAGGAAAATATGGAATAGCACACTTAATTAATAGAAGTACTAACATTCAGATCCGCAATTGCTAGGGAACCCTGGATACAGCGAGAGTTTAGAGTGCCCTTCCTCACAAACTGGAAACCCTATGTGATGCGTCCATCCGTAGGTGAGGCATCCAAAGTCGCTGCAACCAGGTCCAGCCCTTAAAGCAACAGGCCAAAATAACTGGCAACTTCCTTTGAGCGGAAAACATCTGATTTCATCCTCCTGTTGGGTTCCACCTGGAGCCTGGCCAGTACTCCAGGGGGAAAACCAAGGGAGTTTCTAAATAAGGTTAAATGCTTGAGCTCTTAATTCTTAATATTACTAAACAAAGTTGAATACACACATTCTTACAGCATCTTATCCTTATTAATAACTATATTTTATCTAAAGTACATCTTGCATAAGTGACTAGTAAGCTTGTATATGTCATTAAGAAGTTACAATTACTGTTAGCATTTTCTCTTAAAAGTATTGGCAACTGTAGTGCAGTTTATTCTGTTGCAGTAGCAAACATCACTCAGACATTCTGCTTGAACAATCAGTTGAAGAGATCACAAACTGTCAGCACAGGGGCACCCACAGCACCACAGCTGGATCCTGAGTGCTGGCTGCCTCTCACGCCTCAGGTGTGGTTGCACACACCTTGCCGGTGACCACTGGAGACTGAGACCTCTTGTTCCTTGTTCCTGCCTGGGCAGACTTCCTTTAATTCCTTTCCTGTATCGTAGCTTGACGACCTTCAGTAATATCTGATCAGTAGCTAACGACAAGTGCTGGCTTTTCTTAGGTTTCCCCAAATTCAGCATTCAATTTATAATTCCTTATGGCCTTTCCTGGTTATACCAAATCGGCCTATTCCTTTGTAGCCCCCTTGGTTCGCAATATCTCCTGAAGCAATATTGTGGATCCGCTGCTCCAATGTCAGACTTACAAATCCCGACGCTTCAGGAGACGGCACACATCTCCTGCCATACTGCCGTCGACAGTGACCTTATCGTCTTCCTGCTCCGAATTTCCATCCTGTCGCTTCCCGGGTTCCATCTGGTGGAAAAGCAGAGTTCGGGTGTCCCTGTTCGGGCGCCACTTGCGGCGGGCGGAGGAAGCAAGCAGCCGATTCATTGTGAATGATAGAGCAAGCTTCAACATTATTGAAAGAAATCACACCTTATATAAGCACTCTACAATACACTACTTGCAACTCTATTGGATACATTAAAAAAGCTACATTATAATATCTCAGCCATTGGGTACATCTAAAAGGTCACATTGTAATATCCCAGTCCCTTGTGGCATTTCTGGTATGCATAAACATTTTTCTTGCTTTGAACCTGTTTCCCTCCCAGAGCTGTTTTTCTCTCACCCCCAAGGTCATAATGCGCCCCCAACTTATCTCTTTGTTCTCACAACAGTCCCTGTTAGCATCACTGAGCCTTGAATCTCCTTCCTTATTAGTATAACTGTACCCTGGATTCTTTCCTCTGTTTACCTCAGGTGCTGTGATCGACTTCTGCAGGGAGCTATGGCTGACCAGCTCCTGCAGGGAGCTATGGCCTTGCTCTCTGCAAGCCGTTCTCCAACAGGTGGTAGCAATAGCAATGCCAGCTGCACTGCTTCTGGTGAGAAACTGACTTTTCTTGCAGTTTTCATAGTTTTATTTCCTTCGTTCATAATGAAATTAGTACCAAGTGCCTCCAAGTCCCCTTGGGGGCTGGCACACATCCCAGCTGCTGGCCATGTTGCTGGTGGTGTGGCCACTGGCGGGCTGAAGAGGCCTGGGAGCAGCTGGCCCTCCTCTTTGGGTCGTGCCGGGGGCCCCCAGGTGAGCAGTCCCTGCCCTGGCCAGCAGCGGAGGGATCTGCCACTGCCTGCCCCAGCTACTCACAGGGCTCCTCCTGCGCCCCAGGGTTGGGGGCAGGAGTGTCCCTCAGGGAGGGGACGGGGCCAGGGGTGTCTTCGGGGCTGTGCTCCTGCTCCTCAGCAGCCTGGGGGGCCATGAGCTCCAGCTGCTGCAGGATCTGCTCCCTGTACTGCTCTGCAGCAACGTCGATGAGCTGGCGCACAAATGACCCTGTCTGCTGTCGCAGGAAGGGCTGCAGCTCCTGAACCAGGGCCTCCTCATCCAGCCCGTAGCGGCACAGATGTGCAATGATGGTAGCTTGTGCCACACCTAACTCCCACCAGTTGCTCCTGTAGATCTCCAACAGCTTCTGCCTCAGCCAGGGCATCAGGGTCTCCAAGATCTCCATGGAATCCCGGAAAAGACCCGCCCAGACATCAGGTGGAAAATCACCCATGTAAGTCCTGGGCTCTTCGTTCTCAGCCTGCTGGCCAGTAACTGATGCATCCAAGGGGTATGGAATAATAATCTCCAAATAATCATCCTCTGACCGCACAGAGTAAACGATGGTGATGACAGCCTGCCTGCAAAGGGGGCACGACTCTTGCCTCTTTGCCCACCGCACAATGCAGCCCAGGCAGAACTGGTGGAGACAGGGGGTCACATAAGAGAAACCATCTTGTGTCTCACCACAGATGGGGCAGTTCCACTCACTCGCTGCAGCCATGGTTGCTTCTTGTGGCAGGTTGTGGAGAGCCAAGGACAAGAATCTGTTCCCCATCTGTGGCACCAGCACTGCTAAAGGGTGTCACGTGCTGCAAAAGTGAGAAAGGCCCCGGTCACTCGCTGTCCTGGAGAGGAAGAAATGCCCAGGCCCCTGGCAAAGGACACCCTCCAGCTCCCCTTCACCCACCCCACAGCCACCCCAAGGGATGCTTCACCTCACAGCTCACCTCCACTTCCACAAGCACCCAGCAGTGTGCCTGGCTGCCTGAGCCAGGCAGGGCCAGAGAAATCAGGGGATGTTTGTTTGGAAGCACAAGTAGTCTAGAGGCAACATGACAGAAGCATGACAGATGAGAAGCCATCAGTAGTCCATGCTAGGATGCTCAAAAATGAAGGCACAGTTTTCACAGAAAATGCGCTGGGTACGGCAGAAGCACAAATCTCACTCAGAGAGATCTGTGGAGAGTTGCTCACTACAGGAAACTAACATCCAAAACATTTTCTCTTGAGTTTCTCTTCCTAGTTATCACCCTGTAGTTTTTTACTCCAAACAAAT
This sequence comes from Athene cunicularia, assembly GCF_003259725.1. Classification (NCBI taxonomy): domain Eukaryota; kingdom Metazoa; phylum Chordata; class Aves; order Strigiformes; family Strigidae; genus Athene; species Athene cunicularia. The sequence goes on along the minus strand of NW_020799144.1, from coordinate 8,576,390 downwards.
TAGCAGTTTGGGATGAAACATGGGGAAAAGGGAGAGTACCAAGAGAAGCTGTGTATCTGTAACATGGTTAGAGGTTGAAAAGATCAGTCTTTCTTGATAAGTGTATTCATACACACAGAAAAAATGACTTGCAGATGACTGAACAAATGGAAATTCACTCTTCAAAACACTAGTACTTCAAAAATTTCAGATAAACCATTTTTTCTTTAATCCAGTACAATCTTCCCTCAAACAGTTATCTAAAACACTATTCAGCGAAGACATCTTTTGAGAGGAGTGGAAAACCTGACCTTCCTTTCTTTGGGAACAGGACTATCTATGGTCATCTGTGATACTTAAGGTTTCTAAACACTACAATATTTTTAAAAATAATTTCTATTAGCAAGGGTTATATTTTGCTGCCAGCAATTTGAGTTTATTTTCATAACATATCTAAATGAAAACTCTATATGCTTCTAATTCATCTCTTCAACCACAGCATATATGTGTAATTTAATTCAGATGTTAGTACTTATAATTAACACTTCCAGAAAAGTTTTAATCTATTTCCTGTGATTTGGAATGTATTACTTTTAGTAGGGCTTAAACAAAACCTCGGGAGTAGGTTCAAGTAAAACACAAACAGGAAATTACATCCCTTCTAGCACTACTGAGACAGGCAAACAGATCACATAACAGCATAAAATGTATGAATTTGAAAAAGCTTCACTTTCTACCAAGCTTCTGTACAACACTTGGTAATGAGAATAACAGTTAAAAGATTAGGTAAGGTAATGGTTCACAAAACAAAAGACAACATAATACTGAAGGATCCCTTCCAGCTGGGCCAAGTATTAAAATAGGTCTTGGAGGGGACAAGAACTGAAGCAGTTGTTCTCTATGTAGATGACTTCCATAGATTTTTGATGGAAAAAGTGAAATGCTGAGCCCAAAATCAGCTGTAGACAGATTTCATAAGGATTTTAAATTTCTCTGCAAATAGCCTGACATATGGTGAATAAAATTTAATGTTGACAAATGGACAGTGATACACAGGAGGTTCAAAAAAAAGAAACCCCAAACATACTGGAGTAGGCATGAATGATCCGGGATTCATGAATAAACTGGGATTCATTGTCAAGGCCATCTGGGAGCATGAGAAAATAACAGTGGATTTCTTGTTAGCAACAAATCACACATTATAAAGCTGCATAACCAAGCTGGTGTGAGGTATTTTGTAACTCAGATGAAGATGTCTGGAATACCAGCACACATAGCTTCACTGCAGCAGCTTGTAATAAACAGAACTCTCACATACTTGGAATATTGTATTTAAGCCTACTCACACAAGTTCGCATGCTATTTTCCCATCACAGAAATTTAGCTTTATGTGCATGTTTCAAAAGCTGATAGCAACCTCCCCATGCTATTTAGGAGTTGCTGGCTTTGCTGGTGTACTCAGAAGGGGTGAATTTCTTGCGCCTCACAGGGAAATAGTAATCTATGGCCATGCTTCTCTCTCCAAGTGTTAAAGTCCATCAGCTAAGTTCCATATCAGAAATTGAGGGGTTTCCAGCCTAATAGTATGGTTTTCATAACCAGAGGTGTTTTCATCAAACTATAGAGAAAAATAGTTAAGTTCTAACTCATTATTCTCATTATTATATGAAAACACATTCAAGATGTATAATGGTAAAGCATCTTAGGAGGAATCCCAAAGGCACGTTTCAGCTTCATTCTGTGTTTTCAAATGTCTTTAACAGGAAACTAGCTATTCAAAAGGTGCCTGATTTGTTTCACCTGAAGAAGACAAAATAAATTGTTGATCTTACTCATACTGCTTCTTAGAATGACCTGAAAAGAGTGGCTGGGACGCTCAGGACAGCTTTTTTTTTTCCGCAAGTTGAAGTATTTAACTTACGTTTTTACAGCTTGAGATGGTCTCTTACTCGTTCCCCAGGTATAATTTTCATCATGGTGAAAGTGGACTAAAATAAACATGCTGACCACTGAATCAGTTGCTGAATATGCGCTATTCTTCAGTAATGTTCTGCTACAATACCCATTCCCCAATACATGGGATGTGTCTACCATACAATTACCACTTGCTATTTTTCCAATTCATATAATCAACCAGAACTCTCTCCAGTTCTTTTCTGCATTGATCTGCACCATCTGATTTATAACCAAACCCCACAAAATCAAAAAACACTGTGTAATTTACACTCCATGACACGATTATCCTGATCAAATACAAGAAATAATGGTATTTTACTAATTTTGCTATGGAGGCATGTTGTAGATGCATGTTCTCAAGAGCACCAGGGACAGAGAAAGTTTTGTGCATTAGTGATTTACAAAAGTTGCTAGTACTAAAATGGTGAGTTACACGGTGTATATCTAGATCTTGAAGAGAACTTGTGCTCGAGTAAATAATTGCCAGAATTGGCTTGTTACACATTAAATTTATTTCCCTTTCTGAGCAAAGGTACCCATCAAGGAAAGTTCTTTCCTACTTACATTCATCACCAAGCTGGTAATTTTATGATTTCTGGTATGATAATTAGTCCTGAAAATAAATAATATTATATACAATTTAAGGATATGTTTGAGGCAAGTAAGGATTTTGCTGAGATCAGGAAAGTAATTTCACCAGCCCTAAGTCAACTGCCAAACTGCCAAATGAGAGTCTGTCTGAAATTTTGTTTGGGTGACAACTCTCTTTTGGGAAACAACACTAAATATTTTGTGCCTGGAAGTCTTAAACCAAATATAATATGTTGTTCTGACCTGGAAGCTCCTGTCTCAACTTTCTGAAGTAATCAGATTATCTAGGATATACCCAAATCCATTCTGAGTAAGCTCTGAGATAATACCAAATTAACTTCAGTCCTGCTGCCATATATCTAAACTTCAGAAATTTACTTGCACATTACCCCTGTAAGCCCCTATGGAACAAAGCATTTAAGTATATGTGTCTTAAGCAAGGCAGTAAACATACCATAGCAATGACACTTGAACTTCAAGAACACAATGTTGAATTGGAATTTTGAATTTATTGTACAATCCTTCTGTGACTGGCTCTCAGCAGTGGGACACATTTCTCACAGAGAGAGACTGGATAACGCTCCGGTTCTATAGTCAATAGCCTACCTTCAGAAACTAGTGGAATCATTATCAACACCCCTGACGCATCTCAGACAACCAATCATCATTACAATAAATACTGCCAAAGGTGTGTCTTTCATGAAGTGCTGCTACCTATTACAAGAGTAACTACTCATATTTATTTAAAAGCAAACTAAATATTTGCATAAAACCTACATAAAAATTGAAGTATGAGTTCAATTCACCTGTTGGCACATTTTATTCATGCTGGGTAGGTGTCTTGATTATTTTCCTCCCTAGCTGTTTTAAAGAATTTTGAAATGCATAGAACAAGTGCTGATTATTGGAGTGAGGCATATTTTCTTGTGTTATTGACAGAAATATGTAGTTATTGTTGACCTTAAAATATTAAAAAGTAAACAAATACTTCCAACTCTTTCTTACAAAAATACTATAGTACTCCATTGCAATAACCAACCAAATAGCCTGCCAAGCAAATAACTATCTATATTAACATACCATGTTTGGTGCAGCAAAAAGGCTTCAGATATGGAAACTGTTACAGAAAATTTATTTCTTCTCTCCTTATGAAATATATGTGTACAGCACTTTACATTTTGTATTGGGTTTGTGTGGTGAGGTTTTGGTAGCAGGAGGCTACAGGGGTGGCTTCTGTGAGAAGCTGCCACAAGCTTCCCCCGTGCCCAATAGAGCTTATGCCAGCCGGCTACAAGATGGACCTACCCCTGGCCAACACCAAGCCCATCAGTGATGGTGGTAGTACCTTTGGGATAACATGTTTTAAAAATGGGAAAAGTTGGGAAGCCCACGCTAGAGCAGGCTCCTGACAGGCCCTGCGGGCCCATGGAGAGAGGAGCCCAGGCTGGAGCGGGTTTGCTGGCAGGAGCTGTGACCCCGTGGGGGACCCACGCTGGAGCAGCCTGTTCCTGAGGGACTGCACCCCGGGGAAGGGACCCACGCTGGGGCAGGTCCCGAAGAACTGCAGCCTGTGGGAGGGTCTCTACACTGTAGCAGCGGGGGAGCATGAGGAGCCCTCCCCCTGAGGAGGAAGGAGCGGCAGAGACAACTGACTGCAACCCCCCTTTCCCATCCCCCTGTACCACTGGTGGCAGAAAAGTGGAAAAAATCAGGAGTAAACAAGCACAGGAAGAAAGGACTGGTAAGGTGAAGGTGGTTTTTTAAGATTTGGGTTTATTTCTCATTATCCTACTCTTATTTGATTGGTAATAAATAAAACTAATTTCCCCAAGTCGAGCCTATTTTGTCCATGACAGTAATGGGTGAGCAATCTCTCCCTGCTCTTATCTTGATCCATGAGCCTTTATCGTATTTTGTCTCCCCTTTGCAGTTGAGCAGGGGAGTGATAGAGCAGCTTTGGTGGGCACCTGTCATGCAGCCAGGGTCAACCCACCACGTATTTTCACCAGAAAGCAACATTTTGTCATTCTGCTTGGGGCTGTAAGCACAAACAGCGTAACTGCAATGTTATTCTCTTTTTTGCACCAGCACATAGCCTTCCTCTTTCCATTTGTCATGATTATTTCTGTCAGGAATTGAAAGGTAAGTGGTTTCTTAGTACCCTAAGGCAGCTAAGGTATATGCAGAAAAGACTGGATACACTTTAAACTCAGAAACTTTCACATGCACTTTGCTATTCATTGAGCTACCCTGCAGAACCAGCAAAAGCCCACAGAAATATAGCAAAATAACTCCTTGGCAATTAAGATAGTGACTGGGACCTGCTTCCTTCCTCTCTGATCCTGACACAAATCCACAGGGGTAGATCTGAAGCCATAGGGTTCTTATAACACCAGTGTCAAGACCTGCTCTTCTGAAGAAAATATGTTAGTTAAATCCCTGTTAGAGAGAGACTGTGAGTAAAATACCTCTTAGAAAATTTTACATTTTACACCATGTTTCCCATAGGGTTCTTTGATATACTTTAGTGCAGGGCTGTCAATAAAAACTTACTGATCTCTTTGATAAGGGGATTCAGGAAAGTAAATTCTACCCCACAAATCAATTCTATATGCTTTTGCAGCTCCACTTCTAGGAAAAAAAATTGTTCCCATGACTGTAAATACAGAATTCCTTAACACAAGGCTTGATTTGTCCCTATGTAGTATTTGGAATGGGTGTGTTAATATACAGATCAAGACATCTCAGAAAACTCTCTGCATTGTAAGGTAGGTGATAAAGGTACAAAAACACAGCCAATGTAAAATAGGATTTCAAAACAAGAATCTGGTGAAACAGTCTCCAATACAAACCTGAATGGGAAATATATTAGCAAAGACTGAAGGAAAAAAATGTCTTATTAGTACTGCAAAGTTATTGCCTAGTACCCCCATGCTCAGATTAGGGGAAACTCGAACATTTTTCATATGGAACTGAGAAGTTACAAAAATTGCCATCCTGCATGACCAAAAGAGAAGCATTTGCTATAAATTAGGGTAAAGTTATTTTTACATTGCATAAAGGAGAGACTCAGGGGCTTACGTCTAAAGCTATCCTTTTGCCATTGTTTAACCTGAGTCCTGGGCAAATCCCGAGTCCCACAAACCTGATATCAGAGCATATTAATCTCATCTCAAGCATGAATATGATGTGCAATAAACTAAGTTAGGTCAAGGTCATGAAATTTAAGCCAGCATAAATTCAAACTGATTCTGAAAACAGTTCTTCTACCTCTCTCCTTCCTCCTCTTTTCCCTGCACCAACATTTGCATGGCTGGTCTTGCTGATCTGCTAGAACCTGGTTAATAATTTATTTTGTACTGTTTTTCTTTTTTAAATGAGATTCATTTTTTGCCTGATGATTTCTCTGATCTAGTTCAGCACATGGTCATGAACACTGAATGGAAGGAAAATGGAAGCTGGAGAAATGAGTTCCCAAATCAAACAGGGACCAGGACTTCTATCTACTGTGTAGTTACAGCACCGAGCCGGTGTCCTGTCCATGCACTCTCCCTCCACCATTTTGTGCCTCTCTGCCAAGAATATGAGCCAAACAACAATAACTCCTCTACCTAACTCATATTCAAGTTCCCCTCTTGGAGTTTTAATTTTTGTGTTGGCATATAACTGAAAATGAGCAATAAAGAGGCTTGTAAATGAGAGTGAAAATGAATGAACTTTGGATTAAAGTTACCCCTTTTTCTCTCTCATACACAGCCAGGGCTGGCCACATAACTTGCTGACCCTGTGAACTCAGTGTCCAGCCCACTAAGGTAGCAATTAGCTAAAGAGAGTAATAATTAACTTGCTGGTAAATACTTTGGCCAGAATTAGGCCTCTAAGGGAAAAGGAGGGAAATCAGACAGCAGTCCAAGTACAGAGTTTAGCTGCATCTAGGAAGTGCTGGCTGGGAGAGACAGAGGCTGCTGCATGTGCAGCACTGGCCTCTGCAGCTGCCACAGCATCAGAGATGCCAGGAATTGCAGCATCTCTTTTGCAGGCTGCATCTGAACAGCAGGTTCAGGTGAGGCAGAGCTGGGGCCTAGGGGTTTCTCCACTCCCTTTAATTATTCTTTCCTTGAACTTCAGTGATAGGTTAGGGGCAAGTCAGTTATCTTGTCCAGGGCTGCAGTAACTGCTCACAAGTCCCTACAAAGGCAGGAGAGGATGGCCTCACTTTGCCTCAAATGATCATCTTTGGCAAAAAAAATAAAAACACCGAAGATCTTTTTCCTCCAGAAGTCATATGCCTATCTCACTCTCTATAGTAGTTTGAAATAGTAATCATGCATCTTCATCAACAGCTCTGAAGAGATTGTGCTATGTTGCGCTACACACCCACAAATGCTGTTAATGAGTTTACAGCAGTGATGGTTAAACAATGTGCTGGGTGAAACCAGACAGTGGGATATATCTCATCGAGCACATGTGAAGGTAGACCAGCAAGAGGATACATGCACTGACTATCACACAATTTCTGAGAAGACTACACAAAACACTTCAAAAATAAACAAAACTACCTTTCAACAGCTAAAATTTGAGTGGATCACAGCAAGAATATGTCACCTCTCATTGTTACTAAAATATTTCAATTAATGTGTGAACTGCCTTTAGAAGCCTTGAAATCAAGTCATGCCTTCCTGAACATCACGTTCCCTTTCGCCCCTTTTTTCTGCTGCATCTGCGTTGCAGATACCTCGACAGAGAGCAGCCATTGTATAACTAATTACACCTAGAAATCAGTTGTCCTCATTTTCCAATGTTGCTAATTTGTTGTATGCCTAAAAACTATTCTGAGAAGTACATTAGAAAGACTCTTACTACCTAGATAAGCTCTTCCTAAGGTGTGGCTGAAAGGCTTAATGGTACACACCAAATGTTCAGACAAAATTTTCCAACAAAAGATTCAGAAAAAGTCTCAGAACTGGAGACCAACCCGTCTTTCTTTTCTGCGGCAGAAGGAAATCACCAGAGCTAACTGCAAATTTCTGTTGGTGTTTCAACCATCCACTCACAACAGCTTTCCCTTCAAAATGAAAATACCATGAATGATCAGGAATAATGATACTTAGGGCCTTATTTATATAGGCCCAGTGACAGTCCACAGAAGTCACAGGGAATATGACCACAGAATCCTTCATACAAGAGCCTGTCTCTGGCCAGCAGTCACTAGGAGCACTTCTTGGCTGCTGAACCAAAAGCAGCCACATGATTGAATCACATCAGGTCACTTGTCTTCCTTTGTTGCTACTAAAGTGGATTGAGATATTTTTTTGCTTTCTTCCATCAATTTAAAAAAAAAAAAACAAAAAAACCACCAAAACATTGCCTTGAGGTTGAGAACCAGATGCTAAAAACTGCCATTCCTTTCTCTGATCATTAGCATTTGACAGAAGTTTGATATTATGTTTGTACTATATTCAGGGGATTACTTAATACGATATAAACCTAAGGCATAGCATTTGAATACATTTGAAATGTCTGAGTCTTTTTTAAAAATTAAAACATCACCATTGAGAACATTAAGTAGGTTTTTAAACAATGGCCTTAATGTTTGTCCTATGTACTACATCAGGACAGCTTTATGCTGATTTTTTCTCGCATTAATAAGCTAGCTGTTTGAATGCAAAACAAGTCAATCTTTATCATAAAGTCCAGTGTTTACACAGTGTTGAAGGAACACAAAGTTGGATTTCTCAGGTTTGCAAAAACCTGAAAATACAAAAAGCCTAAATCTAGAAATATATTTTTTAAAACATGAAATGCATCCATTTGAATTTGAAGCATTTGATATCTATCATACAACTAAATCAGATCTAGGAGAAACAGTTATCATAACTGTGTGTTAAACACTTCTCTTACACTAAGAAGTTTACATCTCTCTATCTTCCTCATAGTAACAATAATGGTATCAGGAAGAATACCTCTTGGCTTTTGGGGTTCTTTTTTTGGCTTTTTTTCCAAAATTAATGAAATGGTTCTTCCTTTTTTTTTTTTTTTGCATACCAACATAGAAACAATGATAATGCTCTGAACACTGCTTTGAAGTGTTATTTAAGTATCACTAAATGGTATCACATCGCAAACTTCCTTTCACTAAATGAAAATGTATCCTTAGTGATTTAAAGAGATTATATTTATTGTAATGGAATCACAGAGCAAGTCTGTGATGCTTGCATTTATACCTGTGTTTTTAAAACTCAGTGACACAGTAGGAGCCATGTGAGACTGAAATAAAGGAAAGGACAAACTGGGTTACAAAGGCAGTGGGTCTAGGCCCTCATTTTGACTCAAGGAAGCCACATTCTCTGGTTTAGATAAGCAGAGGACTCCAAATAGGTACCAATAATATGAGAGTTTAAAAATCTTTTGGTGGAAATCTTAAGAAAATCAAAGCAGCTGTAGCATTTCTAAGTAAATCTAAAAAATATATATGGGGGGAAGCACATGTAAGCAGGGTTTAATGATAGTCATCATAGCCATGTCCAACATGCCATGAATCAATAATTTTATTTCTTCGAGTAGCCCAAACCAAAATTTTATACATCTTGAACAAAAATTAAAACACTTTAACCCATTTAGAAGATGTATGCAGCAAATTACTGACCTGACACACACTGTGTGTCAGAAGTTTCATGCCATCTATGATAGAGAAAGAACAGTATGAATCCTTCACGTAGGGTTCAATTTCAAGTCTCCTGATATAGAAGAACGCAATGCTAGATATTCTGAAGCTCATATACATAAGGCAAATCTATGATTCAGTGAGAATACAGAGATGGGATGCTTTCAGTTTCCCTTTTATTATTGGTCCATTTTGCATATTATGAATATTAGCAACAAGCCCAGAACTCTAACCCCAGTTACTAGCCATCAGGTCTTGGGTACTCCTCTTGGAAAAGTGCGTCATCTATCTGGACACCCTCAATATGGAAGAGATCTGAATTTGGGTATTCACTCATCCTGCTTGCATGCACTGACTCTACCTTAAAAGGGTGGGGGGGAGAGACGCCAATAAGTTTAACTCACTATTATATACATTAGAAATAATCAAACAAGCACCCCTCCTTAACCACTTAGTCCTAGCAGTACTGTCCTGTAAGATGGCCATGTGAAAATCATGCAAACAGTCACATCAAACATATTAAAAACTGGGCAACTTCTTTAAATGAAGTTTTGTGCTCCAAAGGAATTTATAAGCATCTCATACATATGTCATAACATCCTTTTAATTAGAGTACTGTAACATAAAAAGGACTGTCCTTACTCTGCTGCCAATATCTTCCAGGTTTTGGAAGGAACAGGCTTTGAAATAAGGTCTGCTGATTAAATAAGACTTATATGTTACCATAACCACTATGAATATTTGCTGAATCACAATTAGGCTTCAGTGCTCTGTTTGCACTTGCACTTTCCAACAGAGATTTCTCTCCACTAATGTGGCATCATCCCTTAAATTTGCCCCTGCAAAGACATTGGTCATGTCTTCTTGTTCATGAAATGATCTGTCTTTTCCTCTCCACTGAAACAATTTCACTTTCTTCAAGGAGTCTTTTTTTTCAATTCAGGTGTTACTGCCTGCATTTGTTTGGTTAATTAACAGCAATTTCACCCAACAAGTGAAAATCTCTCCTTTTGGTAACTCATTCTGTATTTTCCTATTGAAATGTCTTCTCTGCTAAACCTCTAAATCAGTCTATGATGACAACAGATCTGGAGTGATCCCCACCAACACCTTGCATCTAAGCATACTGTATGCAACAGGTAGTCCGCAGCTCTTCTATCTTTTGAGGTCCACACCTTATTTTCCTTTACAACAAGCTCATTCCTTCAGAAAAGGTGGTAAAATACATCTGATGAGGGACACTATGATTACCTTTCAAAGGGTTCAGAAGTTAGTATTAAAGTTAAGCTCTCTTTGGCATCTCTCATTCCCACTCTCATTTCCTGTGCACTATCACATCGGTTATAATTTCTTGGCTTTATGTTATCTTTTTTCTAATGAAAGATCTGAACTTCAGGTGCATTAGAAGACAATGTGTTTCTATGGAAATACGAGTTTTAGCTGTAAGAGTAGCAGTGTGTCTTGAAGAATGTCATCTTTTATGCCCTCTGGCTCACAGCTAATTACTGTTCTTTTCCTGTATACCTCTCCCAGTTTTGAAAAGGAATAGATGTCAGAATGCACTGAGTAATTAGGAGGAAGCAGAGGGTCATTAAAAATGTGATCTGAAATACTCCAGCATGCCCTTTTTATAAAGTTCTGTGGTGTGCCTGGGACAAACTCCAGAGATATTATCAGGCACCAGCAGTTTAAGAGGGAGAAAAAGCAACTCCCTAAGACAAGAATTAGATAAGAAGCATGAAGACATTAAAAGTAAATATGTTATTGCTTTTTCTACCAACCAACCTGGTCAATTCCATACCAATGTGAAGGCTCCTGCTGGATAATTTATGAAAGTTCACAATCAAGGAAGGGAAATTCTGCACTGAAAGTAAGCTTAAAAATTATAATAATCCTGAATTTATGCTGAGGAGGTTCTGAGAAATGAATACTGAGCAGACCTAGCCACTACATGTTCAAACATTAGAGAAAGTTCATCCCTTCAACAAGGCATTTTGCCAGCTCTGACTCATGTAGAGCCAGGTTCAGACATCTTGGAGTAATCAGGGCCATTTCAGAGTAGCCCTCTTCAACTCTTGTGGCTGCTCATTGGAACAGGTGGCAGCTGAGCCTCTTGCAGAGCAGGTGATAAAAGAAGACAAGTGCATGTGAAGTGGGTTCTGTTGGTGCCAAATGCATATTAAAACCCAGAGAGCTGCTCTGGGGGAAAAGTGGCATTTGCATACCTCAGGCAGACCTGGAACACCGAGGTAACTACTGTCAGGGGAAGGGGTGCTACCGCTGAGAGATGGTGGGAGAATTCAGGATAAAGTTTTTAGGAGAAAGCTATTAAGTGAGGAAAGAATTATGCTTAAGAATTCTGAATCTCTCAATAAAAGCAGATCAGTATTTTCAACACAGCAGGATATTTTGTGGATAAAAACATTTGGGTGGTATTTCATGAAGAACCTGATCTTCTTTTCTTTGTTACAAAAGGTTTGCAAGAACTCTTTGCCCAACTACAGGTTAGCTCTAGTTTAACATACCTAGACAGCTGGCATCTCATGATTGTCCCACTCAAAAAAAAAAAAAAAAAAAAAAAAAAAAAAAAAAAAAAAAAAAAAAAAAGCTCATCAATAAAGTTCTAGCAAAGTACTCTTTTGTTTTTTTTTTTTTCCCCTCACGACTTCCTTCTACTTTTCCATCCTTGATGATAACAGCAAAGATCATTATATTCTCACAGCTGCTGTTCATCACATTCTGATCTACAAAGTGATGTTGAGAGTTTTGGTATAGGTCATTTAGAAACTTAAATAGAGATTATGATGAAGCACAAATATTCCTAGCCCATGGATTCTGGAAGGGTTTGTTGATTTTGTGGGGTTTTTTTGCATTCCCCCTGTAATTAACCTATTTATACACCATTTTACTCAGACATAATGACAGAACTGTGTTTATTATAGATCAAGGCAATGGAAACCTGAACAAAATGCAAAGCAGGAGTGTCATCAGGTACAGCATGACCGGTTTCAACTTCTCATTTAAAACACCTTGTATAACAGTGTAGTGACACAGAAAAGGAGGAGCAAAGATAGGGGGATTTTCTCTTAAAAAAAAGGTGCAAAAATCCACGGGAGTTCTGGACAATTCCCAGGTTCCCATGGAAGGCCTAGTACTACAGCACAGATATTCTAGATAAAGGCAGAGTAGAAAGATGCCAACACAGTAGAAGTCAGTCGGCTGAAGAGACAAAAGAGAAAGGTTTTTGCACACCATATCTGAATCAAGTACATGGAGGACCTAGAATCTTTAAGGTGAAGTTTGGGCTGGGGGGAGTTCGGCTATTCTTCAACACATTAAACTCTGACACCTTGGCTTTCAGATCTCAAGATCATATCCTTGTACCTAAGAGTAGGAAACAGAAGGATGACAGACACAGGTTACTTAAGTGTTTTGTAACTTTACATGGATTTCAAAAGAATGAACAAACTGCAGACATGGTGTTAAAACAATTTTCATGCTCTAACAATGTACATAATCAAATAACATTCACTGTTCCCAGACCTTTGTTTACTGAACATATAGAGAACAAGGAATGTATTCTGTTTTGCATGATGTCTATGAACCATGTACTTCCGAAGGCAATCTGGTATGCTAAACTCCAGAGAGGACAGTGATACATAATACAAAACAATCCCAGAGGTTTCTAAAGGAATGGGCAAGTGAATCTCACATGCTCAGAAATGAAAAACAATCCTTTAGCAAGTAACACAGAGGGCTTGTGTCAAATTTTAGGGAGTCTAGAGACTGTGCCAACTTCACAAGAGCAGGAAGGCCACAGGCTCTGGGAAGAGAACCCTAAAAAATGTCAAAAGGCTTCTGAATGCTCCCTCAGGGAGAGCTCTGGAGGATAAGCCTGCTTCCTCTTGGACTAGGGCAGACAACAGTAGGGCTGCTCACTTGCAGGAAGGTCTGAAGAGGTTTGCTTCTCCAGCTGAATCCTTAGGAGAAAATGTCGCTAGCACTGCTACTCTGCTCTGAAGTTTTCCCACAGAATAGCTGTTTGACCCCTTGGCCTCTTCAGTTTTCCTTTTTATCACATGACAATGACGATGTGTGCCATCTGCTTTTTTTCAGTGTGGGCTATGTAATTTTCTGAGGGCAGGGCAAAGCAGAGCCCTTTACAAAGGGAGAACACCTTCTTCCCTTTTCTCAGAGAGAAACAGAACCTGTTCAGGGCAAGAACCACTCTGCAAAACATGGCAGTCACATGAGAGAGAAAGTCGTCACAACTCTAGGAACCTGCAGGTCACATAAATAAATCATAACACTGACAGGAAACTAGGAACATGCAGCCAGGCCTCACAGATGAAGGAAAAAACATCTCCTTCGGACTGCAGTCAACTGCTCAGGGTTCAGCTCTCAGGCCTGACGCCAAACGTGGAAGCAAGAAACTCTTCTAAAGACACAGTGGGCAAGGACAAGTGAGATGGAAATTGCATTTGGTTTTGTTTGGACTTTATCCCTTAAGAGTCTTCTGTATTCATAAAGCAAACTGTAAATCACACTTCATCCAGATTTAAAGTGTTTGATCTTTTGGGTGAGCTCACTAGGGGACAAGATCTAGATAGATCTATCTGAAAACCTGAAGTCCCACCACAGCTTTTTTCTGACAACTGAATCCAGTTCCTGAGGTACGCAGATCTGAGAAGAACTTGGTATCTAGTGCCACAGAGGCCTTCATCAGGTCAGCTACAGTTTTATTAAGGCAATAATGTTGATATACCTCTTTCAGACTTCATTCTCCAAAACTCAAGATTCTTTATCTAAATGAAAACAATGATACTTCCCAATTACACAGAACTCAAAGCACTCTAGAATGGCGGAAGGATCTGATTTTCTGTTTTCTCTGTAATGCAGCAAAACTATACTGCCCATGCTTGGCTAAATAGATTGTAAAATATTCATTCTCAAATGCAAACTTTGGTTACTAACCTGCTAGTTGAATTCATACCCACAGATATTCAAGCGGTTTTTATCCCCCCAAACCCCAGATCACAGCTACAAATTAGAGCTACAATGAATTCAGTAATACCAAACAATAATTGCACAATCAACGACAATGGGTATTTGCATCAGAAAAAAATATATTCTGCAAAAAGGTATTGTTGCATCCATTACATGAGCTATCTTTATAGAATTCCTTGATTTTAACAATCTGTTAAGCATTTCTAAATGTACTAAATTTAATTCTCCTTTAAATATTACATTTATTACTTTAGTTTTACTGGATTTATTCACTGAGTTCTGAGTTTTGAGTGTTCTGAACAGGTTCAACTAAATAATTTTAAATAAATGTATATGGTACACTTCATTTTCTTCAAATCATACTGTTTGTTTCAATATATTATGAAATAGATGTTTTTTCCTTACTCTGCTATTTCTGTTTGTCTTGTATGGATTTAGCTGATTAATAACTTAAATATAGTGTTTACATTCTCCCAGTTGAGCCCTTATGTTTGATACATTTTACATTTGAATTTACTTGCAGTCTGCAGAGAAATGGAATGTGTGCTTCAGAATTGTCTTCTAGCATTTTCCATGTTTTTTACATTTATATTACCACTGCTAGTTATTAACAGCTTTTTAAAAGAGGACTTGGACGTTTCTGTTTTATTATTATTATTATTTTCTCAATTGCAAGAAACATAGAAATCTTTGATTTATTGCTGTTTGGAAGAGCATCTTTCCTGCCCTATGAGCTCTGTGCTAAACCATTCCTTAGTCCAAAAGAAAAGGATAATGATATTAACACTGAGCTGACAATGTGCAGATACTTCTCTGCTTTTTTCCAAACAATTCACCAGACAATCAGTGTCTGAGGGCCGCTAACAGCCATGTGACAACCAGTCAAGTCAGCACTTCCTAAAGGTCAAAATTTTCCATATAGCTCAAATCAAAGCTGAGATTTTCAGTACTGCATACAGGGGGTTTATTTTCAAACACAGGCATATCTCTAGATAAACTAGTAGAGGCTGATTCCTATCATACTGATGTGCACCTCCATCCCTCCTGCCTGTCTGAACAGACAAACTGTGGAGCATACCCGTTTCTCAGGGAAAATCCTCTTTCACCTGTAAAATCAAAGAGGTGTTTGGATACCACAGCTGTATGCTCAATTGCTCTGTGCCCAGTAGCTTCTAGTCCAGTCACTACAAGCCACAGCATGTGGGTTATATGGCTCAGGTCCCTCTCTTCAGAGTAGTTTGCTAAGTATGTATAAGGACATCTAAACTCTATAGTTTGGGGAAGTGCAAGGGCCTTCCTGGTCACACCCCTATCACAAGGGATTTCTCTACCATCCCCACTGCTAACAGCTTCCATATGTCAACAGTTTGGTTATACTGTAGCAGAGGCAGCTAATGTATGACTGTGTTATAGATTAATAGATTTTGTAGGCCAGGGGAACTAAATAGATTACCTCAGATTTCCTTCATCTCAGAAGTCATCCATTTACTTGCTGGCATAATCCCAGAAGTAGTTTAGGATTGACGAAGCCTGAATTTCAGAAAAACATCCAGACTTTTCATCTAAACTAACATTTTGGAAACACACACATATCAGTACAGCGTAGCTACATGAAACTTTAGGTTCTTGTTGTAATATTTTATGTCCTATTGACCAAAAAGCACTATGAAGAGCTAGACAGAAACGATCTCGTCTCTGAGTGAAAGCTGAAAGCAGGAAACATCACTTAAGAGGAGTCAGTTACAGCATCTACATATTCTGTTCATGAAACCAGAATAGCCTGAAGGAAGAAAGTGAAAACTGTGGAGTTACCACAGGAAGACAAAGAATCTCCTTTCTCCTACATCCTCAATAGCTTTACACAGATCACTAGCTCCAAGATGCAGCTTGTCACCTTTCAAATACTTTTTTGGGGTTTTTTAGTACGGCTTCCACCTGACAAATGGCTTCTGGACATGAACAGCTCAATCTCTGCATGCTCAGTAGTTTCCATGGCAACAGGCAAGTCCATGGCAAAACTCAACAGAGCAATTAGAAAGTAAATAGTTATTGCATATCTGGGATCCTTCCACTGACAGAGGGCTTCAAAAGAAAAGGTGGATCCCTCCCAATTATCCACCTTTCAGAAAGATCTCATGAGAAACCATGGACAGACAGAAAAAAAAGAGCTTTGGGTTCTGAATTTCCAGCCATGTTTGTATCTTCATTTTAGGCATAGGGAAAACCAAACACAATTCACATGCACAGAGAATCCCACCATCTTAAAAACCATCGCTAAAACTGATCCAGAAAAGACCGAATATCTTGCAAAAGTGAGGAATGAATTGCCTTTCACTTAATTCTGAAAGCAGTACATGTGCTCTTACTCCAACTATGGCATGTGAATAGTGGCAAGGTGCAAAACACTCTATAGAAGAACTGAAGAACAGACTCTTCTTTTCCCCATAGTCATAACAGTTACAGAAATGAAACTGTGAAAAGGAGAAAGACATGAAAATGAAATCTTAGTCTAGCAGCCACTCACTACTGGCATAAATGGAAGCAGACTGAATTCTGTGTCTACTCCCCATCTAACCACTAGCAATAAAATGTAGTCAGTATGTCTGATTACTTACTGATCTCCTGGACAGGCAAGTTTCTTGCTGTGCATACAGATAGTACCTCATCACCAGGTACAGGACTGGCTGATGACTGAGACAACACAATGATAGTGTTAATAATTTGCATAGATACAAATGCAATAGATATATTGTTTAAAGCCTTTTACAATAATCCAAAGGCACATGCTCTGAGGCATGAGTGAAAAATCCAGTCAGATCAAGTGTATGTATAGAGTATTTTGCAAAATAAATTCTAAAACCGGGTATCTTAGAACAAGGATGGCCTGGGAAGGTATTAGATCAGGCAGGCAGCTGAGAAACTGTAAAAGAAGTCAGGAAGAAGCATGACAAGTAGCTCTTGGAAGAAACAGAGAAGAAAGCAGTGACAGGAGGTAGATTCAGTTGTTCCCTGTCGTTTCTAAACCTCATTACAATAAAGAGTGTAAACATTCACGGTGAGAGGAAGACCTGCTCCATTGCCTTGGTTTGTGAAATGGGGATTTGCAAACCCAGAGGAATGGGTCTCTCAACTCAGCTGAGATGACTGCTGCTGCTGCTGCGATTTGAGTGGTCTTTAGAAATGCTCTTCTGAAGTGAGGAAGAGGAAACCATTTCTAGTGTACTTGGTCAAAGATTGTTCCATGTTTGTTTATACCAAACATACACAAAAAGTCCTGTTGAGACCTACCAGAAGGGAAATTTTCTTATTTCAAATGAAATTTAAAATCTTAATGAATTTGCAATTAATGCTCTCTGTTAAATTTTACAGGTAGTCCAATGGATTTGACAGTATATAATCAGAACAAATTAACACCTGCTCTCCCTCTTTATTAATTTCTATATTTTATAGTAACTTTTCACAGCTCAAAAGGTATTTACTTTCTCATCTGAAGTCAAAACTTTATTGCTAAGTCATTCTGTCCCTCCATTCCTCTTACAATACATGACTTTTGTCTTTTTGTCAACCAGCTGGAGGCTACAAAAAAGATTCTTATTGTGCCAGCACAAAGCAAATTATTTCTTCCACAGGGAACTCTCAGATCACCACTGTCCTGTGTATGTACAGAAGAAGATCCTATTGCCTGAATTTTCTTTGCCAATGAACTCTTAAATCTCTAGCTAACTTGCTACATGACTGCCAAATAACCTTGGAAGATAAACTAATAAAGATAAACAATGTCATTCAAAAAAGGCTGTTAACTCCAAGTAGCTCTTTAAGAGTGATTATTTATCACCTAAATAACAGGAAAATATTAAAAGGTTACTGAGTCAATACAAGTGCCATGAGAAGTTGAAGCTGTAGGAATTGAAGATTTTGATTTTTCAGCATGCCAATCTACTGCTTTTTTACATTTTTAGTTCATATTGCCTAGGAAAAAAAATCCTCTTCAAAGACAGACATTTATGAATTTCACTATGAACTTAAATATTTTTCCCCATAAGATCTTTTCATATATTACTTGAAGTGGAGCATTTATACCACCGACATCAGATACTAATTATTTGTTTTCCCTGTGGCAGCACATCAAGGAATTGAGGCAACCATTGATTCCTTGTATTCTGCTCCATTCAAACCTGATTAAAATTTCAGTGCATGCCCCAAAGGCTATACAATCTAAATCATGAGAGTTTTTTCCATTAATTGGAGTGATCTTTGCATCAGATCCTTGGACTTCTTTTCAGATAAAATGGGATTTTACCAGCACAGGGCAAGGATCTGATTGTCAAAAATGACTGTAAAGAGTAACAGGAATACAGGTTTAATTCTTCTTAACATTTTATCCTCACAACGCATTTCAAAGGGTTATTCTGCACACTTACGATTGTTATTTTATAGACAATTACTGACTGATGCAGCAGCAGCAAAGCGATCCAGTCAAAACATGTGCTAGTACCACAAGATACTAAACACTCTGCAGACACAAAAGACTGTCCCAACCTACAAACTTGTAATCTCTGCAAGGTACAGGCACACAGTTTGTAGTTTTCCAGTGAGGTAGCCAAACTAATGAAGATTTTTAAACTGACCCTGACCTTAAAGCATGACACTTAACAAATTAGCCAGGAGACACTGACTTGTAATGATTCAGCCTCAGTGATCAACCTACAAGGAACACATCAACCTATTGCAGGTTGGTTTTGAAAAAAATTGCCATGAACCATGTGATTGTTTGCAAGCACTCGGAGTGTGTGAGTTAAAAAACATTCATGTGGAGATAGCACATGATCAGTAACACTCAATATCAGTCAAAATTAGAAAGACCTTTTAATAGAGAAAAGCTGGAGAGTTAAGTTAGAGATTACATTATTCTGAAGTCAAGAAATGCTGCTGGTCAAGAAATAAAGCTGCAATCAAATGAAAATATTAGAAGAGAAGCTAACCAATGCAGATGAGAGACAATTGAAAAAAATCTTATTCAATTGTGATCTTTTTTCCAAAACAGTTTCAAGAATACATAAAAGAAATTAAAGCAAAAAACCCAACAGACCTCCAAAAAGAACCAACTGAACAGTTTTAAGATAACAATATATAGGGCTGGATAAGCCAGGTCAGGGAAACCTTGAGAAAGGTTATCAAATTGAAAGAAAAAAAAACAAAATAAATTATGATGACAAAATTATTGCAAACCAGTAACTAGAGTGATTTGGTCTGGAATGACCTTCAGAAGCTGCTTTTAAAAAGCCCTGGCCTGTACACCCCACAGATCGTATTAGCAGATACTCATGAACTCTGACTATCATTACCAAAACCAGTGCAAGAGTCAGCAGCATCACAACAGGATTTTCTCTTTTGGGCACTTGATTTGAGCCAAAATAAACCATTTATTTATTCATAGTAAGCAGGTTCACATCTCAGATGTAACTTGACCCTTCAATAATCCATGTTCAGCCCCCAAAGGACTACACAAGACCGTTCTATTTAAGCAGTAGTATGCACCTTTTAGGGAGAAAATAATGTTGAGGAACAAAACAATCAAAACAATATGCAAAGGGGACACAAGATTTGGGATTTGGAGCATGGCAGTTAAGGAAGCGATATCATTTCAGGCATTTAGTCTACAAGGACAGAGGGCAGGAACTGAAACAGTTTTCTCTTCCCAAATGTGAAAATGCCTGAAAAGTTAAATAACTAATAAAAGAGGTAAGAGAGAGAAACCTCTGTAAATTAGATGTACATACTAGGAGTTGCTGCATCTGTCAGCCCAACATGGGTGAGGCTGCCACAACTTCATGCCCCAGGTCCATCAGGTAGTGAGGCTGACCATGCATTTCCAGTAGGTACACATGTGGAAACACACCTGTAAAATGCCTGCATTCGTGTATGTACAGCACACAAACACGGACAGAAAACAGCCAGTCTAAGGAATGAGGGCAGGCTGTCAGAGGGAGTTAAGTATCACCACCCTTTCATGTGTGGGGAAGAAAGAATAGTGTCAGTAAAAATACTCTGCAGGATAATTTAGAATTCAAAACCACAGGGAAGTACACAGCCTTTTATATGCTTGCAAATCATTACCAAAGCAACAGAAGATTCATTTCCAAGTAAAAAACAATGTTTCCCGTGGAGTTTCCTTTACAAATTAAAAACCTTTATGGGACATTGGGATACAGGTTGCAAATGCTGCATGGAAGATCACTGTATTTGCCTGTTAATGGCATTTTTGACTTATCAGAGAAATCAGTGCTCTTTTGAAAACCATATATGTTGCCCTGGCAGAGGGGGGGATCAGATGAAAGACTCAGCGTGTTCAGAAAATCTGGAAGAGGAGTGGGTATGAACACCACCGCCTTGGTATCTTCTGAAAAGGATGGGTGGCTCAGACAAGCTGCAGGGTTTCATGTCTTTGATGCTGGTTTAACAGAACGTAGTTCTACAGCTGTCCCAGTGAATTTTACTAGCTTAATTTTCAAATTTCCAATAAGTTAAATTAAATTACAAAATTTCCAACTGATTTCCAATAAGTACTAATAATTTTTCCAAATTCCTCAGAAAGCTTGTTAAGTTACACTCAGACTGTGAAGAAACTGTTAACATACCCAGTTCTGCTCCCCAACCCAGATGTCCTGGTTCAGCTAGGATAGGGTTAAGTTTCCCCAGCAGAGAGAGAGGGGGAAGGGATCTCCAGCTGGGTTATTCATACCATGCTGGAATCAGGTCCGGGCGCAGGAACTTTTTCTTTGGTGGTTTTGGTGGCGGGGAGCTCACGGCAGGCTTGTTCCGTAACCATTGCGGTATTTCTCTGTATATCTTTTGTCTTTTTTACTGGTTTTGCTTTTTATTGTTGTTATCATTGCTACTGTTGTTGTTCAGATTGTTTATCACACTGTTGTATTAAATTTCTTCTTATTTTAACACGGGGTTTGTGCCTCACTGCCAGCCCGACCGGCTGAGGGTGGGGGAGGGACAATGGCAAACCTGGTCTCCGGTCCCAGCAGGGCCTAAACCACCACACCAGAAAAGAGAGAGTATCTGATGAAATGACTGACAATACAATAGACTTCAAATGGAGACAGTGAATTGCTATGCTTATGCATGAAAAACATCCTGTAACTATGAAGAGGGCACTACCTCCCTCTCTGAGCTCTGGATTCAGCTTCTCTCACAGAGGGGTGAGGGAAAACAGCACTTAGTCCTGCTCAGGACCTTCTTTCTCTTCACAGCACAGAAAACTGAAAATATTTTTTTTGTTTGAATCTTACTTACTACAGATAGTGAATGATACAGGCACCAGAGGCATGCCAGCATGGAGTGATGTATTTCTGCAAAGCAGCTCAGAGTGGTTAACGAATGTTTCTCACAGTTTGTTAATGAAATTACAATTACATTGACCGTTCTTTCTTTTCCCTATCAAGTCTGTAACTTCAGCTGTGTAAGTCACAAGAGCAGGCTCAACTCTGACTTGGCAAGGGGAGGTATGTATTTTCACAGGCAACCTGACTTTGTCTCTTGTCTTGTCCACCTATTTTTTGATTTATGCCACATCATCCTCGTAAAGAACTACTTGCAGTATTCTTCTGGCTAGACTTTTGGGAGCTGCAGAGCAGCCTCCTGTCAGGTGCACTGGTAGTGACAGGGTGCATATCTCAGAGAAATTATGGGTAACATTAGTCAATAAGTCAATGGCTGACCTACCATGGAAACTGTTATCCCAGACATTGCATGAACTGGGATCCAGGTTTCTTCCAAGTTGGCCATGTCCTGTATGACATAGACTTCATAACAGCCCTTTTCACTGGATCTGCCTAATAAATGCAAGAAAGACTTCCCTACAATCCCCAATCTCTTGATTAACAATCAAGTCATTACACTGAAATGGCCAATTCAGAATGACAGTCTGGTATTCATTTCTTGTAACACGGCAATCATATGTGGGGTAACCACAGAACATTGTATGTTTTATGGCAGTTTCAACTTCCAGGGAAATATGATCCTAAAATACAGGAGTGACAAAAAATATTGCTGAAGGAAACACAAAAAAGTCACCATGTCATAGCATGCAGTCATCAGTTTGTGCAGTGTTCAGTGACTTGTACAAAATGATGAAACTTTATTCCCTGGTGAGAAGTTAAAGTGGTACATGCCTATTTATAGCGCACGCACACACAGAAAGAAAACCTATCAATTTGTACAGGGCAACTTTCATCTTATTTTTCAGTCATCCTGAATATTTTTAGTTACAGAGAACAGAAATAAATGGCACACTAATTAACTCATTGACTTGATTCTCCAGCTCAAAATGTTGCCATCTTTTGAAAATAGCAGAGGACACAAAGGGTCATCCCTTATTGCAGAACTCAGTGTATTGCATGTATTTCGGGTTGCACTTTGGTCACCTTGGGTGGCTTTTTTTGTTATTAAACCCCCCCTATAAATGCAATACATATAAATGATGTTCAGTTCCAGAAAGTTTATGCTCACTTTATGCAAATATTTAATCCTCTATTAAATAAAACATGATCTGATACTGTATTTATTGTCATAATCACTTCATTAAAAACACTCTTGGTCATATTTAATGCAGTAGAAATTGGGTGCTAAAGAAGCAGATCGATTAGCATCTATTGGCTTAAACTTTACTATCCCTTTAGCCAGGCCATGTAAACAATTTTCAGTTTGATAGTCAGACATAAAAATAGGAGGAAAAAAATCCTAGAGAGAGCTCTAACAAAGTTACTCTTGAACAAATTTTGGAAAAGTTTTAATTAGATATCCAAAAATTCAGTTCCAAAATGCAATATTGTAATATCAATTTTAAAATGTACTTGTAGATGTTTCATTCATTAAATGTGATTAATTGCATACACAAAAATGGCAACAGCACTTTTCAATAGACTAACAATTTAAATTTTTCCCCAAGACAGTCATCCAGCTAAAGAGTCACACATCTCTAACAAGGATTTCACTAGAGTCATTCTTATTCCTCCAGGCCAGAGAGTTATTTCCCCAACTGCTCTCACTCCAGGAAAGAACTGGATTCTGAAGAAACCCTTCTGCTCTAACTGCAGCCCTCTGACTCTGTGAGGACAGAGTGAATATTAATAGGTGTGTCGGTACTCTAGATGAAGCAGAGGCCTGTCTCGCCTGCACATCACAGGTAATCAGGATAAAATTAATAGCATCTTGCCCTGAATTTGAATATAGGTGTACTAAAATGGTAAAACAATAGCATGTAATTTTTTGTAATACAGTGAGCCAGGCACAATTTTAGATATGGATTTGAGCGGTGTGATCATCCAAAAGGTAATGGTTGGTAAAGTTATACAAGAAGGATAAGTGGGAAGACAAAAGAAATCAAAATAAGCAAAACAATGAGCAGAAGATAAATCCTCGCCCTTGTGGAAAAGAGGGTAACAGCATAAAAACAGGTGTGGGGAAGGAGAATCTGAGAAGAAAAAAGACAAATTCAGGTTAGTTCTGATTTTTATCACTAAGGATCTCTCAAGCCTGCTCACCTTGACCTCAAGACAAGCAACCACCAGGAACTCCAGCCATATGGACTCACTATACGGCATCAGCGTCGTGAAACGATAAAACCCATAGCTAATTTAGGACACAATTGTTTAACTTAATACTTTCGTATATGTACAGGTATTGATTGTTGTGTAAGAACTGCTCATCAGCACCAAGTGCATTGTTAATGAATGAATTCAACAACATTTAAAACTGTCCTGATTTGCCAGTCATCTAATCACTCCCATCACAGCAATTCCAAATTCACTGAGTTATGTAGATAGATATATGAGATACAGATATATACACATATATTCTCTTGCAACCGCAACAGTAAAAATATGAATAAGCATTTTAGAGTGGATAAAGGATCTCCTAAAAAAGTAACCAAGTTTATACTGACTTCCAGCAAAAGCTGCTGCAATGGGTAACATAATAATACTACAAGGATTTTACTAGCAATTTATTTTATATGGTAAGACATAATTTAATTTTTAAAATCCACATGAAAATCTTTTTTCTTTTCTGACTTATCAATTCATTTGTTTTTCATACCAGAGCTTTTGAGCAACCTTATGTACAGAAAAAAAAACTGCTGATTCAAAGAGCAAGGGAAAAAACCAAAACAGCTACTCTACAGTATAGGGAAAGTGGCGTAACAGCAGGTTCATGTTCTCTCCACCAATTTTTGTTCTTCTTGTTCAGACAAAACTGCCATAAACATTTTGCTTACCAAAAAAAAAAAAAAAGCCCCGAAGATTTGTATAAAAAGGTTTACTTAGGTCAGGGGGAAAAAAAAAAAAAAAAAAAAAAAAGGGGGGGAAAAAAAAAAAAAAGAGGAATGCAAAAATGAGGAGACAGTTTCTCTTGTCCATCCAGAAAAGGGGGGAAATGAGGAAAATGACAAGTGGAATATGAAGTGAGCTTGTGACAGTGCTCCTCGATGATATATTTAAAGAAAAGTTGCATAGGAGAAAACACTGCTGGCAAAGGGGAGTAGCAAACCTCCACCAATGGCCATAACCAGAAAAGGACACTTGCCTCCAATGACAGCAGTTTCCTCTGTGGTCACCAGACACAGCACCATGGCAAACCCCTCTGTGCCAAGCTGTAAGCACATGAGACTGTTCTTTAGAAGGTATCTGACACAAAAAAATGGATGGGAACTTGCTATTATTTGTCTTTGAAACTCTTCTTGAGGATCGCAGCACTCTCTTGGGTTTCTGATCACATACATCATTTAAAAGAGTCCTTAAGGATATGGAAAACAGAGACAGGAATTCACTGCTCTGCTGTCACCAGTTTGAAAAGTTTTGGGTTCCATCTAGAGCCCAACATAAAGCCTGATTTGTCTGATCAATCCCATATGCCAAAGAAGACTCAGTGGTTTTATCCTCTTGTAACTGTAAAAATACATCCTTGTAATAATGATCAGTTTTCTCTAATGCCTAAATACATTGAAACGATCCTTCTATTATTACATACAACTATAGAGTAGATTTAAAATGATCCATGAAAACAAAGCAACCAGACACAAATCTCTTAAGGCCCCAGACACTTAAGACTGTTAAAATTGGACAACAAAGTTGAAGCTTCCAGAGACATGCCTTTTCTAATACTTCGGCATCCAAGACTGCAAATAAGTCATTATTTAAAGAAGACCTATGCTCATCTTTCTGCAGTGAAGTCCCTTGCAGCTGGGACCCAAGCAAGTCTTGGAGTAATGCAACTCTCCATTACCAAGTCAGACTCATTGAGAACCTTTAATGGGGTATTTTTCTAAGTGCTATTTTATCGGCAATAAACTTTCAAGCTATAATTGATATATTATTAAATATTTTATTCTAATTTGTTCTTTGATCAATCATATTGAGTTCAAATAGCTGGAGCAACACAGAAATAAAAATGGTACCTCTAATCCTTAATATGCACACAGTCAGAAACTGGAATACACAGTCTCCAATCTTCTGCAATTCTGCAGAAGAGGTTAGATTTCACAGAAACCTCTAACAGAAAGGGTTAAATGAAAGTCATCTAGGAAAGTAGGAAAAGGTAAATATTCATTTCCACATATCAATGCAAATATCTTAAAAAGAAACACAGATGAGTTAGAAAGCTTAGCATCAAGAGAGGCTGTATGTAAAGAGGTGTTTCCAACGCATGATAGGGTGACAGTAATAAGTAATTATTTTGTGATAAACATGAAAGAGCTACTTCTAAAACCAGCCATTCTGGTGGGAACCTCACCCAATGGAGGTGCTTCCAACAAGGAAAGTGCACTTTGTTGTGTAGTCAGTGGAGACAGGGGGGTGAACCACAGTGGAGAAAAGAGCAGCACCTGTCTGCTGGCTACATCACAGCTCTGGGTGTGCACTTTGTTCAGAAACTCTACTGTAATCCAAAAGACCATATTTTCAGAGAGACTTGGCATCTGTGGCATTCAAAATACAGTGTTCCCACCAAGTGCTTAAAAGCCCTTGAAAAATAGGATCTACAGTGAAAAAAATAACTTGCAGATATTCAGTGATTTTCTACTTTTATTTTACTTTTAGCTTCTCTTTAGAAGTATAGGTAGATGCTCCAGATACATATTAGAAGCCTTTCTGAACTGAAGTGTGTTCTGCAAACTTATAGCCAAAATAACACCTTGATGCTAACAGGAATGGGGTCATCGACTAAGGAGCATACAGTGGGACTGAACAAACAAAAGGAATGCAAAATGTTGTCACACCCTTTCTGACAGACCTGGCTGAAAAATATCACAAAACCTGCTGTATCAGAAACTTCAGTTTGCAAAGAATCAAACTGTTTTCTGGGAATGATCCGATTTTCATCACATGTCAGCATACTGAGGCCCTTTTGTATCACAACAACACACTTAATTCTGAATGCTCTGACAACAGTTCTGAAAACAAGGCATTGGAAACAATGTTTTAGTAAGGATATTTTGAGTTTCTTGCTCCTTGAAATCATTGAATGTGTGCTGGGTTTGTGTGGGTGACAGGGCTTTTGGTAGTGGAGGAGGGGGCTACAGCAGTGGCCGCTGTGAGAAGCTTTTCAAAGCTCCCCCAGCTCCAAGCTGGACCCACCTCTAGCCGAGGCCCAGCCAATTAGTGACAGTGGCCACACCTCTGCAATAATGTATTTAAGCAGGGGAACCTGAGAGGAGGAGTTGGAGTTGTGAGATTTTTGTGAACACCGAGGTCAGTGGAAGAAAGGAGGAGAAGGTGGGGGAGGTTCACTGGCGCAGAACGCCCTGTATCCCATGGTGAGGCAGCAGGGCCACCCTCCTGCCACCCATGGAGGTCACTGGTGGAGCAGATGTCAACCTGCAGCCCATGGAGGACGCCACACCAGAGCAAGTGGCTACACCCAAAGGAGGTCGGGAAAAATAAGCCCTCACTGTTGTCATTCAGCACTAGGAGGACTGCAACACACAGGGGTGACACATTCTGGAGCAGCTAGGGAAATGCTGTAGCCCAGGGGAGTGATTCATGCCAGAGAATGTTAGTGGAGGACTGTCTCCATGAGACGGAAATCACAAGGAAGCAGGGAGAGAATACAAGAAGTCATTCCCCTGAGGACAAAGAAGGAGTGACCGTAGCCCCCATTCCCTGACCCTGTGCCACTGGAGGTGGAGGAGGTAGAGCTATCAGGAGCAAAGCTGAGCCCTGGAAGAAGGGATGGGTAGGAGGAAGGTATTTTCAAGATGTGCTAATGCTTCTCACTATCCTACTCTGTCTGGTAAGTAGTGTTGTTAGTGTCTAAATTAAACTTACATTCTTTCTTCCCCTAATGAGTCTGTGTTTTGCCTGTGACCATAATGGATAAGTCATCCCTCCCTGTCCTTATCTCAATTCCTGAGACTTCTGCTTTATTTTCTCCATCCCAGTGCTGAGGAAAAGAGGAGAGCGAGCAGCTGCATGGTCCTCTGTTGCCCTCTGAACTCATACCATGAAAAATTTTAGAACTTCCACTGAATAACACATTTCAAGCATGTTTGTGTTCCAACTACTGATGACAGTCTTTCAGATCTCATAAACTGCTGTATGCTCTGAAGCCTGACTGCTTTTTTCTCAGAACATTGGTTTACTAATGGAAGAAGGAGATAGAAGCTCATTAAATAAGATCCTTACATGTAGCAATATTTCATTACATACATAGTATCTTGGTGTCTTAATGAAGGGAGCTTTGTATATACTCATTTTGTCACAGACAGCAGAAGCCCATGAAACAGTAATTTATTGGGAAGAGAGGGATTTGCAGGTTTACTCAAACATTGCACTAAGCAAGGCTCAAAATCAGTTTTGCATGAGAAACCTATGGTGGCAACTTCAGATCTCTTTTTGTCCCATATAAACCGTGACCTTTGAGTTTACAGTTCTATTTCATATGCATGTAACACATCAGTTGAATTACAAAATATTTTCACTTATACTGAGTGTTTAACTTACAACTCAGTATTAAACAAACTGTGACTACCGGTAAAGTAAGAGTAATTTAGAAGTCACCTGTGAAATGAATGAGTAAAACAAGAGGTTTAGCTTAGCTGTAGCTTCATCTAAACCACCTCTGCCCCAACAAATAGACAGCATCTCCCTCCACTGTCCCCACAGTTCCAGATGGAATCTGATTAGCCCTTTGTCCTCATAAACTCAAGAGACCTCAATACCTAGGTAGAGAGTCTCCTTTTTTTGTGGGATCTAGAAACAGTCAGTGCTAAGATGTGTCTGTGCTCTGCAGATCACTACTGGACTTGAAGACATTTCACCTGACACATGCCAGCCAAGCTTAACCTGGCTGACAGCCAGCCTCATTAGAAAAGAGCAGGAGGTCATCAAAAAGCTGTCCCATTGGTTTCCATCTGCAGTGGGGAATGAACAGGAGTCATGAAGGAAATACCGAACCTTGTGATTTCACTAGCGTTCTATCTTTTTAAGCATCCTCTCCATCTATCGCTTTCTCTACACACCCCCATGTGGCTAACATCGTTCACTGCAGGTTAAGCTAGTAAATTTAACTTCACAGCTGAGACAGCGTAACAGTGCACGCTCAGTAACAGAAGTTCCACTTTTAGGATCTTACTAAATGCCCAACCAGGAGTCTCTGTTTGGCCGCTCAGCGTCATAACACCAAGTCTGAGGAAAAAAAATAATGCTGTCAGGAAGTCAATAACTGGAGCTGCTCAAAGCTAGTGATTTTGTACTTTGTACCAAGTTCCTCTGTTTTCCATTCCGTTTTCTTCCTCCTCCCCTCTTCCTCTCTCTTCCTCTCCCCTTTCCCCTTCCCTCTCCCTGCTACCTTACCCTTCCTTCACTTCCTCCTTTCCCCTTTGCCCTTTTCTCTTCCTATCCTTCCTCATTCCCTCCCTTCTCTGCTTCCCTCTCTCCTCCTTTCCTCCCTTCCTTCCTCATTCTCTCTCTCCCTCCCTTCTTCATTCCCTTCTCTCTCCATTCCTCCCACCCTACTTCCTTCCTTCTTTCCTTCCCTCCTTTCTTCTTGCATTCCTTGACTCATGAAATCTGAAAATTCTGAAAACAGCAGTAGAGAAGCACTAATTCCAAGGCAATAAAATAAAAATAAGAAAAAAGCCCAAGTACTTAAGAATCTATTGAAATTTCACACCTGCATGACAGGTGGGTAAATCAGTTAGTGCTTTGAGTCATGACTACTAAATTCAAACCAGTCCTGCAGAAGGCTTTGCTGCTGTGACTTCCCATGTCCTTTAATCCAGTCACACATACCAAATCCTTCTTCAGTTGCCCATGGACAGAATTAGACTGTCCTGTGTGGAGGATCAGAAAACATGAGCACCAGAGCCCATCTCAGAAATGTTCTGAAAGAAGCTCACTGTATCTGCTAAATCTGGGTAGGAATCTAGCTTCCTAATTTAGTCCCTCCACTTTAAAAGTCTAAAAGCCATCTGATGCAAGTACTTCCCATTCTGGACTTTCTTCCCCTTTTCCTCACTGGATTTAACATGCTGTGACTGGTCACGTATTTAATCTCAAGGGTGGAATCTTGTAACACTCCATCTCACAAATTAGGATTTGCTCCAGTGATATCTCTCATTGCCATTTCTAAAATAAAGCTTCCCATTTCATGGATGATAACTATTCAGATAACATTGAATTGGAAACATTACTGAGTAGTTTGTCGGGTGGGGTCTCTTTAACATCTCTACTGAAATGAGCTCAATTGAATGGGTTCTTTTAAATGTGACAGAACATTTTTTCAGTGTAATTTTTGCCAGCTATAGGGAAATCTATCTACAAGAGGCTAGAATCTTCTAGTTCCCCTATACTTTTAGCTGACTTACATGAATAGCATTCTACTTTTGACCAGAAAATGTTTTTTTACATTTTCTTGAATTTTAATTTGATTCTATAATTTCTATGGAAATTATCCTATATGTTCCCCCAAAAAAAGTGTCATTTATATATTAAAAAGTATCTCAGGGAAAACTGGAATAATTTATAGTTTTACAAAAAGTGTTTTTCTACAGGGTTAAAGATTGTTGTTGAGCTAAATCTTTTAAAACTGTATATTTATTTTCTACTACATTGTCTCCCGCTGTTTAATACACCTAGGTCTTCCATGTTAAAATAAATTAATGTCCTTCTATAGTCCTTCTAGTGAGTCCACTAAACATTACAGTAGATACAAATCTCATTAGAAGAGGGAACTTGGAAGTATAGTGTTGCATTACCTGGATTTAGTTTATTCAAAGCTAAAACACAGAATCATAGAATCATTTAGGTTGGAAAAGACCCTTAAGACCATCAAGTCCAACCATAAACCTCACATTGCCAAGTCCACCACCTAAAACTATGTCCCTAAGTGCCACATCTACAGTTGTCAGTGTTTGTACATTTGGAATGGATTATTCAGATTCCTTGTAAAGATATTCATAACCAACCTGTCACAGGTGGGGAAAAAGCTGTTTGGTATGGTGTTTTGGATACTATCTAGTAATACACTACATAAGAAAAACCAATACACGAAACAACAAATACATTTGATTTGTTTCATTAAGTACAAGACAATGTCAAGATATGTGCTATTTGTATTGCCTGGCATCTTGGCACATACCACAAAATAATGGAGTTTAGAATTCCTTAACCACTTAAGTGTCTAACACTGAAAATCTAATACTTTAAATCCCTGGTTCACATATGAATGAATGAATGCTGAGAGAAGACATAGAAATACTTCAGCTGATGCTGTACTGTAATAGCCAGTGTAATAACATCTGCATGTTTAAACTTTTAAAAATAATCTAAGATCTCTTTACTAAATTTCCTAGTTTAATGTTGGAAATGCTTTCTCAACTATTGAAGTAAAATGATTGTTAAAATACACTTTAAAACACAGAGCACGACATATTCCTTCATATCACAGTTTAGAGGATTAAATATTAGGGATTAAACATAAAAAAGATAATGCCAGAATATTAAAAAATATTCTTAATCTGCAAGATTTAGCAGCAGATTGATAGCCCTTTTTAATGGGGAAAAATATAAATGAGTAACAACAAACCCTTCAGTGACTGCAACCAATCACTAATCTAATTTTTATTTTGAATCAAAGGCAGGAAATTCTCCAATGCATTGTAATAAACTTTGCAGCTGCTCAGTGTATGTACAACTACTCTAGATTTATAAAAAAGGCACTAGCTATAAAAGTTGTCTTCTATTATAGTAAGTTTGAGAGCTGCCATCAGTCCACCAAGATTTTGTTTTCATACAGGTGTATAACTCTACTTAAATGCAACCCTTTTCTTCATCCAAATAAATGTTGCACCAGACTTTACTGTTTTCTTCTTTTTTTTTTTTTTTTTTTAAATAGATACATTCTAACTGACCAGGGTAAATGAAAGAGTACAAAACTGGATTCATTAGGATGAGATCATCTTTACTGATGATCTAGATGAGGGGATCGAGTGCACCCTCAGTCAGTTTGCAGATGACACCCAGCTGGGTGGGAGTGTTGATCTGCTCGAGGGTAGGGAGGCTCTGCAGAGAGACCTGGACAGGCTGGAGCCATGGGCTGAGCCCAGCTGGGGGAGTTTCACTGAGGGCAAATGCCGGGGGCTGCCCTTGGGCCACAACAACCCCCAGCAGGGCTACAGGCTTGGGGAGGAGTGGCTGGAGAGCTGCCAGTCAGAGAGGGACCTGGGGGGGTGATTGACAGCCGGCTGAACAGGAGCCAGCAGTGTGCCCAGGGGGCCAAGAAGGCCAATGGCATCCTGGCTTGTGTCAGCAATAGCGTGGCCAGCAGGGACAGGGAAGGGATCTGACCCCTGTACTCGGCACCGGTGAGGCCGCACCTCGATTCCTGTGTTCAGTTTTGGGCCCCTCACTCCAAAAAGGACATTGAATGACTCGAGCATGTCCAGAGAAGGGCAACGGAGCTGGTGCAGGGTCTGGAGCACAGGTGGTACGGGGAGCGGCTGAGGGAACTGCGGGGGTTTAGTCTGGAGAAGAGGAGGCTGAGGGGAGACCTCATCGCCCTCTACAGCTCCCTGAAAGGAGGGTGCAGAGAGGGGGGATGAGTCTCTTTAACCAAGTAACAAGTGACAGGACAAGAGGGAATGGCCTCAAGCTGCACCAAGGAAGGTTTAGACTGAGTATTAGGAAGCATTTCTTTACAGAACAGGTTGTTAGGCATTGGAATGGGCTGCCCATCCCTAGAGGTGTTTAAGAGTAGGGTCGACATAGCGCTCAGGGATATGATGTAGTTGGGAACTGTCAGTGTTAGGTTAACAGTTGGACTAGATGTTCTTCAAGGTCCTTTCCAACCTTGATGATTCTGTGATTCTGTGAGACCTTCCAATCAACTCAGCAGATCTGGATAGGAGAAACTTCCATATCATAAAATGTTTCATGTTTGTTTAACATTTGAATGAAATCCATAGGTTTATATTATTTCTAAAGCAAATATAATCAGAAACAGGCAGGCACAGCAAGGTTTTGCATTGTTGATACATGTTTATATTGAAATGTGGATATTTTCAGACTATGATTCAAGAAATAAATAAGCCAGTTTATACATTCCAACAGTTAACACTTTCTCAGCTGCAGACATTCTCTAAATTCCCTGTCCTACACACACTGCTACATTTAGATAAAGTGATTATTATAGAGTACAGTAATACCTTGCCATGATTTCACGATGCCAAAAAAAATATTAGGTGAAGAATGATCAACGTATTAATGACACTAAATGAAATGAGCGGGAAAGGTGGGTTTATTTCACAAGGTTTTATAGCAAAATGTGCTACCTTCATTGAGTCATTCTCCTGGAACCCACATGGTTACCAAAACAAAGTGCTTAGAGTATCATTAGTGCAGAACGACTGGACAACATAGTTACTGCTTCTACTATGACATGGAGCATCAGTAAAGCAAAATCTAACAATGAGTGTAATAAGGAAAGGCTGGAAAGCAAAACTGTTAGCATGCTGTGAAAAAGTGCTGTGGAATAGTGAATATATATCTGTAGTTAAAAGTGTGTAGGACTGTGCAAAGACAGTGTAAAAAAGTATATATAGGAGAAATTAGGGAGAATACTTTGATTCAAAAATATAATTTATAAAAACTTTATTAAAAAAAATCATTATTTATAAGCCTTTTAAAGCATCACTACAAGGAGTCTAAAGAGAACTCCATCTATATTTATATAGAAAGATAAATTAAAACTTTGTATTATTGACACTGACTTTTCCTTCAAGGTTAAGTTTTAATCAAATGTAGAAAAGTACATGCTATAAATTTATCAAAAGAAAACTCAAAATAAAACAAGAAAAACACACACCCTTTTTAAAAACCTTGATGCTGTCCATAATTAGCAAACACTTTAAGGGCAGATTCATGTTTCTGATGATTAAAATAACAAATCACTATCCCTATTTCTCTCCCTTTCACAGTATCCAGAAGATAAGTTTGTTTACCCTCTGGTGCTATGTCGATGTCCGTTAGCGTTAGTGGACATGTATCATAGGAACTGACAAAAAGGAGAGAAAAGTATGTTTATGGCATAGGTCCTTTTGGCATGCTAGTCAGCAGACTGCCCCTGCAGGAAGCATCATGCTTCCACAGCTGCATACATACCTTGGGTTATTGGTGTGCCACATGACACCCAATTCTGTCCTTTTCTAGTAATCCTGTGTCCAGTGCAACCTACGTTTTATCTCATCTGCTTATTCAATGACTCGTTATTAGAGATTTTTACTAGTTCATAACTCATTTCAATTAATGCCAGCCTTTTCACCATTTGTCAGCAGTCCAGTTCCAAACTAGCTTCTGTTCACACCATTTTTTTTCTTTCAGCTGTCTGTTTCTTCATAGAAGAGATATGTTCTGATCATTCTTAATTCTCAGTGCTTTATGCCACTGTCCATAAATAGCAATCTTTCCAGGGCAAACACTTTGGGCCATAGCTCTAGTGGATATAAATCTCCATGCTTCTGCTGACTTGAGTGTAACTATTGAGATTTACATCTACTTGGAGTGTGTGTATATAAACTTCTGTGCTCTTTTTCAACACCATCTAAGAGCAGGATCTATATCCATTTAAATTTGTGGCAACAGTTAACTGGTAAGGAGTCAAGTTTTAAACAGATGTCTGTTTTATTAGATGTAAAACAATTTGTCTGAAATATCTTATGTTCAGTTCTCAATTTAGACAACTATTCATGCCATCAAGTGACTTTTATGACACAAGGGAAAATTTTCACATTAAAAATATATGCTTTAGACAGCACATTAGCCATATAATATCAAAGAAATTGCACACATTAATATATCATGCTGATATCCCTTAATTTTTGGTTTGAAATAAATTAAAGTATGCAAAAGGCATTAAATATAATTGAGAAATTATATTTTTTCTAACAGAGAATTTTTATCCCAATCAGAAAAAATCCAGCAATTAATTTTTAGGGCATATCTGCTTCTGGTGAATATCACAAATCCTGGAATTGCAGTCAACTCTCAACCACACCTGCAGGAAGCTAGAAAATTTTTTGCTTCAGAATAAGACATAGAAGAAGAATCCTTTGGATGTCAGTGTAGAAATGTCAGTTTAAGTAAACTCCAATTCAGCTATCCAGGCTTTACAGGGCTGCTTGAGGCATACAGAGTAAAGAAGTAATATTAAAATGGTCTTGTCTGTAATTTGAGAGGTTCAAAATAAAGTACTGAGACTAGCTTTCTTATATATCAATCCAACTCCTATCAGATTATATATTTTTTAAAAGGCCACATAGATCTGGGGAAAACAACCAACAAACCAAAAAGACAAATCACCATATTATCTAGCTAAATTTAAGAAGTAGACTTACTAAAGACAGTAAAATAAACAGAGGAAGATTGTTTGAAGAACTAAGGAAAAGAAGGTTCTTTGCATGAGCAATGATAAAATAGTTAAAAGACAGATCTACAGAGGTCATAGAAATTCAGCAAAAATTAAATTTGTTTCCATGATGAGTCTTCTGCATTATAGGGAGGATCTTTGTACCACTGAAGTCCTGCTTCGGTGCCTCCAGCACCAAAACTTTAAAAGGGAATACATTGAAACTCTTCACTTTTGACCCTTTAGGTTAAGCTGCCTTTAAGGACCTGTTTCTCCTCAGAAACACTGATGTTTTCCATTGGCCTGCATGGCTGATCCAGAGCATTTAGAAAGAGGTACCCTAGAATATTATTGTTTTATATATAATTATCCTCTATCAAGTGTTATATTTTAACTGATGTAATTGTCCTGTAAGAAGTTATATTACGTTGGCCTGTTACTAGGACTGCCTTTCCTGAATGATTATATTAATTTATGCCAAGACTCATTTCCATAAATTCAGCCAGAAAGGAGAACTGCTGTTCAAGACAGCCCCATCACTTCAGAGCCACTTGTCAAGAGTCAAAGACAGAAGTGTTGACTGCCATTTCCTGCTGACTGGTAAAACTTGCTCAACAAGAACTGGAAAATCTTCAGAAACAAGGAAAAACAACCAGCTCACAAGGCATTTGTTAGGAAAAAGCTTTCTAAATAGATGCAGAAAAATCAGGCTGAGGTAATGTAAAACAACTCCCCTTCTTTAGATATTATCATGAGCTAGAAAGATTTAAAATAGGTATGTAAACCAGTGCTTTAAAATAAGCATGAATTTGAAGATTCAAAAAAAATTTTTTCCTAATGTTTCAGTGAAATAAGGCACTCCATAAATCCATATAAATTTCAATAGATTCCGTTGTGGCAGTTTGATAAAATCTGCTCTTGTGGATTAATTCCCGTAGCAGCTAGGCCCAAACAGCCTCTCACTCACTCCCCCCACAGCAGGATAAGGGAGGAAATCAAAAGGTCAAAGTGGAAAAACTCATGGTTTGAGATATTTTTTTACTAGGTAAAGCAAAAGCTGCACACACAAGCAAAGCAAAATAAGAAATTCCTTCACTCACACAATTCCATCAGCGGGCATTTCCGGGAAAGCTGAGCTCCATCACACATAAATTACTTGGGAAGACAAACACCATAACTCTGAACATTCCCTTCCCCCTTCTTTCCCCACCTTTTACTGCTGAGCATGACACCATATGGTCTGTGATATCCCTTTGGTCACTGAGGTCAGCTGCCCTGGCTGTGTCCCCTCAAAAATTCTTGTCCACCCTCAGCCTGCTCGCTGCCTGGGCAGAGTGAGACACAGAGAAGGCCTGGACGCTGTGCATGATACAGAGAAATGATTACTTGTTTTGAGATTTATTTACTTATAGAAAACTGCTTAGCAATTTATTTACTTACTTATAGCGACTTATAGTATTATTTATAGTATTTTTTAATATTTCTAAGAATCCTGCTTGCCCAGACTGTTCTGTGGAATTTTACCAAGGACTACTGTGTTCATCAGAACAAAGCAGTTGACCGTGAAAATCTAGCAAGAACTATAATGTTCAGCAAAATATTTTGATTTTGTCCTTGGGGAACAGGTTGGAGTCCTAGTAATGAGTACTCCAGACTAGTTGGAATCTTGGTAATGAGTAAAGATAGCCATATACAGATGGTATAAGTTTCATTGGTTCTCTTAGGTAAGATAGAATTAATAAACTCTTGCTATTCAAGAAATTGGCCAAGAGAATCTCTGCATGCTCCGGGGAAAAGTACGAGGTGAGGAAGACTACAAGCCTTCCTCCCAAAGACCCCAAAGACGCCCCCCAGGAGGCAATGGGCAGGTGCAAAGAGAACATAAACTGCTGACACCAGCCTCTAGAACTACCCCAGCCCTACTCATGCATATATATATTTGTGTTATGTAACCCAACGAATACGGATATCCACACTCCATAAATTTTTGGTAAAGTGTGCAGTTGGTGTGAAAGGGGAGAAACCCCCTTGCACCCCAGCACCAGAGTAAACATACCTGCTTTATAACTCTATTCGAGTTGTAGAGTCTTTTTTCCACAAGTCATGCAAGCACCACTCAGCAATAGCTAAAACATTGGTGTGTTAACAACACTGTTTTGGTCACAAAGCCAAAACATAGCACCATGTAAAGGAAATTAACTATATCCCAGACAAAACCAGTAAACCTGCATAGACTATCTAGGAAACATAAGCACATTTGTAAACCCAACCTTTTG
Source organism: Athene cunicularia (assembly GCF_003259725.1). Lineage (NCBI taxonomy): Eukaryota > Metazoa > Chordata > Aves > Strigiformes > Strigidae > Athene > Athene cunicularia. Next base: position 8,539,010 of record NW_020799144.1, on the reverse strand, counting down.
AATCCAAAAACAGACACTACAACCTTGGAAAGGTTGTGGATTTGTTCCAGCAAGTCCGCAAAAGGTTTTCGTGAAAGGAGAACTGCCGCTTTTGAGCCAGCCATGTTTCAAATCCCATGCTTTTGGATACTTTCCTCCACTTGCTAATGAAATTACAAATTTATTTACAATCTTTTTTGTTACAAAGGTTCCAAAGAAGCTGTAAGTACGTAAAGTCTGTGAAATAAAAAGGACAGGAATAGTCAGGAGCTTACAAAAAAGATCAGGCCTGTCCTACCCCAAGGCAAAAAAAAAAAAAAAATAGTGAGAAGAACTGAAAAAAAAACTTTGAAAAGAACTGGAAGGAGACCAAGGTGAAATTAGCTTTAAACGTACGCAGGAGAGTGAGGAGAGTGCAGAGCTTAAAAAGTAAATAACCAGAAAACCTCTACAATGTAAATAACCAGAACTGACCAAATGCACAGCAGAAATTAGTATAACCTACCGCAAGAAATTCAGACAATTTAAAGACTTGCAATCCTTTCAAGCAACTGGAGAGAAAAGTTGACCTTGAAAGTCTTAATGACATATAAAATCTTTCGAGGTTTCTATGTATGGCTGGTGAGATCTCACTGGCAGTGCTGGCAGTTCTCAGCACCTTGTCCACCTGTCAGACACCTCAAGTCAGCCAGTGACCACGACACTTCTGTGAAACAGCTGTTAGAAATTTTTAAACATATTTTGCAATTGTTGAGCAGACGGCTGTGTGAAGGGACTGATGCTGACTAAATCCTAAGAAACTATTTTTGGGCTAAGAAACGTTATGGCAATTGCTAGCTTGAACTTTTTTTGTCACGCAAGAACCTCCCTACTGACATTATGAACTTTCAGAAAGTAGTCCATTCGTTCTTCAGTTCCTCGTTGTTCTTTTTCTCACAGAACTATCTGTCTTAATAGCCCTAATTGACTTAATCGGAAGTACACTTTACCACTGATGGACGTACAATGCATTTTGCTAATGTAAAGCAAAACTGATCAAAACTGGGGTCCTTTTGTGAGGTTATGCTAATTCTTTTTGTTTGTATTTAACATCCCATATAATTACAACAGATTCAATAGCCATACAAAACTCAGATTTCCACCACAGATTCATTTAAATGTGTGCTATGAATTATACAGTATTATTCACTACAGGCTTGAATCTAACACATGCTCCATAAAACTTCCTCTCCTTTCTACTTGTTTCCCCTGGTTTTGCTTATTCTTTATCTAAAGGAGCAGAAAAGATTACATTTGCTGAGTCTGCTTTGAGAGAAAACATTAGGACAAGCAAGTATGAAACGTCATATATTAAACATATCAAACTGGAGAGCAAGAGACTGAGTGTTGCAGACTTCTGGGACAGGTAAGTCGCCTTTCATACCACCACAGAGGCATAGTCCCAGTGATGGATGAACAAAGAACCAGAGTTTACATGAGCAATATACTCAGAGAATTGCCTTAAACTGCAGTTAAACTAGCTGAACTGGTATCGCCTATCTCCTTTGCTAATTAAAAAATAAAATTTAAAATTCCAAACAAACAAAAAACCCAGGACTATCATTATGATCTAATAATATAACAACATCTTAACATAAAATGCACTGGACAAGCAAATTAACATGGCACAAATCACTGTAATTCTGGTGGTTTACAACTTTCCATTGTTTGATTTAGAAAAAAAAAGGTTTCTCAGTACAGGTTATTGAATGTTGTTTCCATTAATGACCAGGGATTTCTGTGCTATCTAAGAAAAACTGCAAAATTTGGATAGTGATAAGTCCCAACAGTTTTCACTTGCTTATGTTTAAACCTGATTATGCATGCATGCAGTGTGTAAAATTCATCTGATAAAAGGATACTACTCAGTAACTGGGAGCAGGAGAATGGTCTCCCAGATGAAGAAAAACAGTGTTGAATTCATATCCCAGATTTAAAGAAGCCTCTGTACCTGAAAAGCAGTACAGCCCTGTCCTGGTTTCGACCGGGATGGAGTTAATTTTCATTGGAGTATTTCATACCCCGTGATGTCATGCCCAGGTGGGCAGGTCGCTCTGGGGATCTCGCTCCTCCTCGAGTGTTGTTGCTGGGGCTGTCTCT
>NW_020799144.1:8464588-8536842 GCF_003259725.1 Athene cunicularia | reverse complement strand
GGGGGGGGGGGGGTGGATGCCGCGATCGGTAAGGCATTACTGCATTTTACCTGTTTTCTGTTTGAACTCAGTATTGTTATTGTTGTTCTCTTGTTATATTTAGTAAATTCTTTCTTTTTACTCAACCCACGAATCCTTTTGTCCCTCCCCTATCTTACCAGAGGGCAGGGGGGGGGTGTGATGGTGAAGGGCCGGACACATGGCCTCTGGCCACCTGAGTTCAAACCTCCACAATCCCCCATACCACTCATTCCCACTGAACACTCTCCAGAACATCCCAGTAGATGTACATTACTATCATTACTACAGTTCCTGCTTTTAGGTTGTTTCTGTGTCAATCTTATATAGAGGCCAATTAAAAATTTCCCAGCCCATCTAGACCTGAGTGGAGTGTCTCAGAACAAACAGAAGCTGTCTGCCTGGCCCAAAAGCCCTCTTCTTAACAATGGAGGTAGCTCTCAAAGTAAATAAATGCAAAGGAAACTGATGCCCTACACAGTCACCAGCTGCCATTACAAGCACATACACACTAAAGAGATGCTGACAGTCCCTGCTCATAGCAGTAATTCGACAACATAAAATGATTTTTTTTTGTGATCTATATTTTTACAGCCTGTAAAATATTATTCTTCCTCCCATCCTGGACACTAACCCACACACCCATGCCTGCAATTCTCCTGTCTTCAATTCCACAAGAGATATGTGCATTGCTGATCTTCCACTGGTTCACATTTCTTTTTATATCATCAGTAAGACCATGAAAACTCATTTTTCTTTTATCCCGTGAATACAAAACACTGGTTTACTGCAGGAAATATTTTTGAGTGGCTGACACATAGCTGACACCACTCCAGCTTCAAACTGTTAACACATATACACAACCTGTAAGATAGAGGAACATTTCCAAGTTCAAAAAGTTAAGGAGTCTTAAATTTGGATATGCCCCCAATCCTACCTCTGCGACCCTTTTCTACTCTTCACAGTTGTTGCAGATATTCACAAAATTTATTGGGCCTTCTTTAGCACCTATAATAAGATGATGACTTCAGAAAAAGGTAAAGCTGTGGCATGACCCCTAAAACACTGGAAGTCTCCCATGAGTCCATCATACCACATCTCCACTGTTTCCTTAATTTGTATTATTTTAAAAAGCTGATTGTGGTCTCACTAACTTGGTTTGAATCACTCACTTTACTCCTGATTTACCCACATGAAACGACCAGAATCTTCCCATGTGTACCTTTAACTTCCTACCAAATTCAAAACAAAACAGAAAATCCACACAATAAAGAAAAGTCAAGAGATGTGCTAGTTTAACAGAATCTTTGAGCTGCAGACAAAGGCATCTTTCACAAATGCAACACAGTGTCCCACCCGTGGCTGGAAACAAAATCAGTTTTAAAGTTTCTTGAAATAAATTGATAAACTAAAAGCTAACATAACGCTAGCTGCATCTTCTGTACTCCTCCATCTCCAGACTCTTCCTAGTTTCAAGCCTCCAATTCTTTTCCTTTCTGGGATTTGACACCCTCTAGCTTCTTTCTTTCTGGGATTTGACACACCTCTGCCTCAGGACCCCTCAGGAGCCACCAGTCAGCTGTCTGAGAAAACCCCCAAGTTTCACAGAATGACAGAATCATCTCACTTGGAAAGGTCTTGAAGATCATCTATTCCAACCATTAACCTAGCACCCAACTACACCAGATCCCTCAGCGCTATGTCATCCCTTCTCTTAAACCCCTCCAGGGATGGGGACTCCACCACCTCCCTGGGCAGCCCATTCCAATGCCCAACAAGCTGTTCTGTAAAGAAATGCTTCCTAATATCTAGTCTAAACCTTCCCTGGCACAACTTGAGGCCATTCCCTCTTGTCCTATCGCTTATTCCTTGGTTAAAGAGACTCATCCCCAGCTCTGTGCACCCTCCTTTCAGGGAGCTGTAGAGGGCGATGAGGTCTCCCCTCAGCCTCCTCTTCTCCAGACTAAACCCCCGCAGTTCCCCCAGCCGCTCCCCGTACGACCTGTGCTCCAGACCCTGCACCAGCTCCGTTGCCCTTCTCTGGACACTCTCGAGTCATTCAATGGCCTTTTTGGAGTGAGGGGCCCAAAACTGAACCCAGTCATCGAGGTGCGGCCTCACCGGTGCCGAGTACAGGGGTCAGATCCCTTCCCTGTCCCTGCTGGCCACGCCAGTGCTGACACAAGCCAGGATGCCATTGGCCTTCTTGGCCCCCTGGGCACACTGCTGGCTCCTGTTCAGCTAGCTGTCAGTCAACACCCCCAGGTCCCTCTCTGACTGGCAGCTCTCCAGCCACTCCTCCCCAAGCCTGTAGCGCTGCTGGGGGTTGTTGTGGCCCAAGGGCAGCCCCCAGCATTTGGTCTCAGTGAAACTCCTACAGTTTAAAGTTTCTTGCTGAATTCACTCTCCTCTAGCTTTTATCCAGCCATCCAGTCCCCAAGGCTCTTTTTTTCCCCCAGCAAGAAAATCTGCCCCTTCCAAAGTTACATCAGGAAACAAATCTCCCCTCTGTCACAAGCTTCGTCCCCTTTAGCACTGTCTGTCCTTTAACTGCATGCCCTAGGCTCCAGCCTTGAATCCAAGTTCTTCAAGAGGTTTTTTATAGACATTTACAAGACAGAAATAGAGAGCATGTAATTCAACAGTCATTATTGTAATATTGTCCTTTCAGAATGAAGACAGTCTGAAATTATACTAACTGGAGCTTGACTTGTCAGTCAAACCAGTTAGCAAAGAACTGTGTTACTTCACTGACAGGTATCTCTGCCATGGATCAGTACAAAGGTACATAAACTGTCAAGCTAAGTGTGAAGCACATGAGGCTCTCAGATAAATTCACTCTCATGAAATGAGTCCACACAGACAATACACATCAGTCTTATTTCCATCTACAAAGTTAATTGTGTGTGTTTTGGGGCTTGCCTTCTTAACAGGTATAAATTTAACTTCTTTGCATATATGTAATTTAGCATTTTTTAAGATGCCACAGAATAGGTCAGCTTCTTCAGCTGCTATGAAATGTGTACAAGGCCAGAAGCGACTAAACCCTGTCCCCAATGTCTACACAAGAAAACTTCAGATACTTACCTGACTGACAAAAGCACATGGGAAACAGTCACTTCAAGTAAGGAAAATTTGAATTGCCTATCACATACATCTTTTAACAGAGAAGTGTATTAACCACTAGTACAACTATCTAGGTTGAATGACCATGGAGAATATCCCATTGTCTGATCTTTTAAAAAACAAGAGCAGGTATTTTTCTGTAACTTATGCTCTAGTTCCAGTAAATGTCATCAGACTTGACACAAGAATCACTTGGTGAAATCCTGAGGTTTATTTTACATGAGAAGCCAAACGTGCTGATCGCAGTAATGGCTCCTTCTGGCCCTAAAATCAACAAATCTATTAAGTCCATGGAACAATGCCAATTCATATCCAGATCCTAATGTGAATTTGAAGAAGACAGTCCTAGAGTGGGGCTGCTCCTTATTAACTGTAACAGTCTCTGTAGCATGTTCATCATTCAGTAGATAACAAATACAAACCCAGCTGCTCAGGTCACTGCACAGGGAGTTCAGTAACATTTTTTAAAAGGGCTGGCTCAGAAAAAAGTATGTGCTGTCCTAAAACCAGATGTGGAAACATTTAAGAGATGATAGAGCCTGACAGAAAGGGCAAGGACTATTTAAGCAGAAGACACATGAGAAAGAAAAGAGTATTTTCTTGTTCTCCTTAAAATGGGTGTCTGAGGTGTCAGAAGAGCACTTTACATGAAGATGGGGGAAACCTCTGCAAAAGTCCTTCAGCACACCACACTGTGATAGGCAGAGGAGGTCAGAAACCTCACTTCAAGATGCGTGAGCAATGCATGGTAACATGTTTAGCACAGCAAGGAGGAATCCTGTTCTTGATGGTCAAGCTGCCCTAACACCCAGCTGCTGTTTTAAAGAAAGCGGAGTGCAGAAGTGTGATATTTAAACAAACTCTAATTTCTCTGCAAGATAACACAACACAAATTCATTAAATCCTGCAATAAAATATGCAACTGCAGCACAGTTTTTAACCTGTATTTTCTGAATAGAAAGCACTACAAATAAAAATACCATTCAGAGATGCATTGCTACAGGAGGCACTTAATTTTTGTGACACCTGATGGCATCTTTAACACTACTCATGTCCATGAACTGTACATAAACAGAATCTGTTGTAAAGTAGGTTCATGGTAGACTGACTTCAATCAGCTTTGAATGACAAACTGGAGCACTGTTAAATGCAAATAACTCTCATAACATGTATCCTTAAGATGTAAAATAAAAGCTACAAGCTTCTGTACAGTGCAAAGTAATTATTCTGCAGCCTTCTTTTGCTTAAAGTCATTGCTACACCTGACACTCTCAAAACTATCTTGACCCTCCTTTTCTCCTAGCAGGAAGAATTTCCCTCTCACCCTTTTATTCTTAATGACTTCATTGGAAGTACTGCTCTGCTGCCACTTTGTTTAGATTCAATCCACATAATTATCATTTTTCTCATAGCCTCTGAGCTTTTATTATGCCAGTAACAGAGCTGAGCAGCCTTTAGGATAGCTTAAGCTGTTCTTTGTAAGAACTGTGACACAAACACACGTAATATTTAAATGTGATTTAATTCTTCCTCTTTTTTCAGCTGTGTGACAGCTCAGCATATAAAACACTGTTCTGTGCACACATGGCACTCACTTCCTGAAAATAAAGGACACACATGAGTTGTTTTTTGTCCAAGCTTCTGGAAGCTCTTAGTTTTGTACTGTGCACATCTTCGAGTGACTCAGAGCAAACATCTTCCCACAGTAATTTTAAATATTATGATATAATAATAAGATCAATCAACTGATATTTTGACTTATCTGTTGCAAAGGTCATAAATGAGGATTTTAATGGTGTGAAGTATAACTTTTGGTCTTACATCAAAAGGTGCCTTTAATTGATGAAGTATTTATGCAGTATCTACCATCACTTACTGGAAATGCTTTAATTTATAGGATGATATAAAATCCAGCTGCCTAATGAGGTTATTCTGTCAGACATACTATTGCCATTGGTCTCTCTCTGCAGATTCAGCCCTAGGATTTGGAGTTTCTTCCCCTGATAGGAAGATCAGAGCTAAATTCTGATCCTATCTTCATACACTCTCTCTCTGGCCAATCCTTCCCCCTCACACTCTCTCCTGCCACAGCATGGGCTCTCCCAGGTGGCAGGGCAGATCTGCTCCAGCCCCAGGCCCTGCTCAGACTGCCTCCCCCTCCTTGCTCTTCCCTGTCCTGTCCCTCATTCTTCCCTCACTCCTCTGTTCATCCAGTGGTTTTGCTGTTTCTTCCATATGTTTTGCAGCTACACCCATGGCTGAGGGGCTGGGCTGTGCTCACCTTGTCCTTGGAGCAGCTGGAAACATCTGGAAGTGTCTGCAACTGGATGAAGCCAGCTCTGGCTGGCCAAGGGCAGCCCCCAGCCTCCTCACCCAGAACTCTCCCCAGCCACCCCACATGGGCACCAGTGCCACGGGAAAAAGCTGGAAACCATTGGGTGTGAGGTAAGGGTAGAGGCAGAGGTGAAGGGCAGCTTCTTGCAGTTCTGCACTTACACAGGAGATAGAAAAATAGTGAATTCACTGGCCAACCAACCAAGCAGCCCCCCACAGCTTTCACTGCACCTCCCCAGACAGCGCGCCTGCCAGCCACACAACAGGATGAGCGAGGGGTCTGGCAGCAGCCAGAGCAGGAAGGCATTGTAGCTGGATCACAACGCACACGTGCAAAGTACAGCACAAACTCTGGGAAACATATTCAAAAACACCTTTGGCATCTTGAAGCCTGTCCTCTCTGAAATGCCACCTTCCCCAAATGCATTGTTTCAGAAAATAAGTTACAAACTCCTACGAATGTGAATATACTTGAATGGCCAGCCCAGAGGCAAGAGCCCGGTGAGTCTGCTGGTATTTGGAGGCAATTGGAGTCACATCTGAGACTTGGCACGTACCAACACTGCTCTGGACATCCAGTAGAGGGCGTGGAAACTTTCAAGACCCTAATGAGAATACATTAGAACTACTATTACCAAATTAGATTAGATTAGAACTACTATTACCAAAAATAAATTTGAAAAGAAAAAACAAACCACACTTCCTTTTTACAGACATGAGATAATGGCAAATATGCAGAACATCTACAGGGAATGGGAAGAAATACGATGAAGAAACAGTGTCTGAGAAGGATTCTTCAGGGCACAGGACCTTGTCCATGTGTTGAAAACTTCCTCTTACCTCCTTCTCTATGAATAATACACCAAGGCACTAATAAATCAGCCCTGGAGAATTTTGTAGGGTCATTTTGTGGAATGGCTGGGAAACAACAGACATGTTATGAGTGATCCAGACTGAGTGGCACCACTGCAATCAGGCTGTAGCTGTTGTGAAGAACACCTGCAAGGCCAAGGGGCTGAGAAACTGTGTGCGTTACAGAAAGATAAGAAAGCTGGAATGTGGAAAACAAGATGTTTTCATAACAGAAGAACTGTGCATGGACACCACAACAGACAATCATAAAGCGCATAAGGGTGCATGGACAAGTAGTTTTAGCCTATCAGCAATCAAGTAGCTGTGTGTGTGCTTTATGGTAGTCTATAAATCGCTGTGTATCCTTTAATAAAGTAGCATTAACTTGATCACATTGATCATATAAGTTGTGTCCAGAACTTCCGCGCCAGCATCAATGCAAGAAATAACTACCCATAGCTGTAAACCTAACCCGTTGTCTGACTCCTGAAGACACCTATGGTACAGCCACATCTTCCGTTTTCTGATCCTGTTGAGCAGCCAGCAATCCCTCTGGTCAGTTCCTCCTCATTATGGGGACTGACAGTCTTTCTCTGCTGTAAAGTAAGATTCTCACATGATTAGAGACCTGCAGACTACTTCAGCAGGACTTTCCTATTCATCTCCAGCAAATCTGAACCCAGCTTCTTGGACAGAACAGTTCAGAAGTCATCACTGTGAGAAGGAAAATCAATGCTACGAATCATGCCAACCTCTGGCAGGGTGGCATTTTGGAAAAGACCACCCGCTTCCTGTTGAAGCTGAAGAAATGTCCTGTGCCTAGAGAGCTGTCTTCTGAGCACTTCTTCAGAGAGGCCTGGGAGGGCTTGCTGACTCCTGCATCAGAATCCTGGTTTGTGGAAGGAGCAGAGAAAGTGTACCAGAGACTCAGGGTGCTCCTATCAATTCCTCTGTGGTCTCCACAGGAATTCCCTTTCTACTGAGTGAATCTGAGCCATAACTTAGATTCCAACTGAAAAATCAAACCCACATCCTTAATTTTTTTTCATATACTTTAGGAAAAAAGCAGATATAAGAACTTAGTAGAATTTTATCTGCAGAATGGATGAAATGCAAAGAGCTGAAGCAGTAAAAGGCTCCTTCTAGCTGTCTGAGGATCTGCAGTGACAATGTGCAATCTGTATAAGGCATTGAGAAATACGAGTATGTACTGCAAAACGGTTATGTAGTATTAAAACCATTCAGACGCTAAATTCATGTCACGTTCTAAAGAGCAGAGACTGGTAGAAAAGAAAAGAAACAAGACCCACCAAGAGATTCCCCTTTACTCTTGACTCAACATGAAGGAGAGACCAAACTCTATTTTAAATTCAGCTACGAAGTCTGGGGCAGGCAATAGTCTCAATAGTTTAGGGGTGGAAAGATTTTGCCATCTGAGGACACTGTGTGGTTGTGCAGCTACTGGCTATTTAGAGAGGAACAGAAAAGACATAGGAACAAAAATGTGTAAGGGGAATATCCAGAAATGCTGTAATCAAGGACAATTTAAAAAAAAAAAAAAAAAAAAAGAAAGAAAAATGGTAAATGACTGAGGATTTAAGACAGGGAAATAGCTCTGACTGACTGGCTTAGATTGACTAAATCAGAATGGCTGGGGATGGGAATCAGGTATTCAGACAGATTAACAGTCTAAAAAACTTCTTGGTTTAGAGGGAATGGAACAGAATTAATTAAATGGACAAGAACAGACACATTTCCCTGTTACTTAAATGCTTCCAACTCCCTCCAGCCGATTTCTAGCATACTCTGTCCAAGAAAAAAGTCTATGTCACTGATTGCATGGGCAGCCACAACAGTGTTCCCCTACCTTCCCCCAGTCCTCTAATTCCCAGCCACTGGTAAACAGTTTTGTGTTTTCTCTTTCAGTCTCCTATGAATACAGAAATGTCACTGAAAATACAAACAAAGATACAATATGAGAATATTGGTAAGTGAAATGAACATGTAAGCATCACAAAGCTCATTTGTGTTGTAAAATTGAGTTTCCAAGCCACACAGTATGCTGCAGACATTAGAGTCCCTTTTTGTTTGGCAAAAAGTCCACTTTTCAGAAAGTTTCCAGAAGCTTTTTTTTTAAATTTTTTTTTTTAATTTTTACATCCAAACACATAGCAGCCACCTCTTTGCTCTTAATTTTGCTGCATTTTTTAATGTTCCCTTCCCACCCTATTTTCCCATCAAGAAACCTTGGTCATTCCTGTGTTTGGATTATTTCTGAAACTGAAGGAAGTTTTTGCTAGCAAATACTATTTCATTTTTACCTTCCCTTCGCCTGTTTTTCCCCCCCTTCCTTGCTCAACTATGTTACACTCTGTAGTTGTGTACTGCTGGACTGTCAAAGATATTTCACATTATTGCTGTTCACTACAAGAACACCAACTGTATCTTCTACAGCAGCAAACTAGGCAATGTTGCTTTTCCAAAGACAGGTAATGAACCTGGTCTCCAAAGAGATGGCCTGTCCCTCCTCTGGTGTTTAGAGGTCTGTCAGGGGTGGAAAAAGTTGGCCACCTGGGAACCTGTATTCTGAAATTATCTAGTAAAGACAGTAGTGCAGCAGGGGGAAATGAAATTAAAACTAAAGCTGACTATTTAATTATTTATCCTATTCATAAAGAATTTAGCCTCTGCTTTGTTTAGCAAATAGTTTGCAAACTTGTCCATTTCTCCCCCATTGTGATGTGTTTCTTATTTGAATGGTCTGGAAAATGTTTTTTCAGACAGAACGCTTATCTGTGCTTTTTTCCTTCATCATTTGCTTTTGGTGTAGCATGGTGCATACACTTGGTTCAGACAGCAACAGTGACTTCATGACTGGAAAATTTTTAATGGAATTATATCAATGGGGGCAGTGGGAATACACAGAAAAAATTATCAGTCATGATAAAAAAATACTATCCTACTGGTTTCCCACACATTTTTCACAAGCATTAAGCAGTGATTTGTATACTTTTCAATAATAGATTCTGGGTTTCAAACCTTCCTGTGAGTCTACTCCTATGGATTCACAGAGTAATTGCAGTTGGAAGAGACAAAGGAAAGTCTCTAGCCCAACCTCCAGATCACACCTCTGTCAGCACTGATTCATACTGAGACCTCAGGATCAGACAACATCCAGTCATGTCTTGAAAACCTCCCAGGACAGATTTCTTACAGTCTTACTGGGCCCCTGCTTCTCTGTCAGACTGACCACCTTGCGGATTTTTTTTTTTTCTTTTTTTCAAATATAGAATCTCCCCTCTTTGAGATTATAACCACTGCTGCTTAGCACAAGACAAACCCAGTCAGATTTCCTAAGCATCAGTTATGTAAAACTCAAGATAATTCACTACTCAGTGGGCTTTGTTAAAGCTTTGATGGTCCATTCAACAGAGCTTTGATCTGTCGGGGTAGGCAGCAGGTCTGCTGAACGCCTGACAGAACCGATGGAATCCGACCTTGACCAGATCGTCCCGTGCCCATGAGAGGCCTATGTGCAGGAAGGCATACCACACAAGAATGGAGTAACCTAGAACAGGGAACATTTGCTGCAAGAGATATGAAACTGCTTACCACAGACAAGAAACTATGTGAATTATGTTCAGAAGTAAAACTTTTAAGAAAGCTATCCAATCATGTACCATTGCTATGGGTTTAGCCATTTGTGGTAGAGATTGAGGTAGCTGTAAAAGATATATAAAGTATGTAGAGAACAACAAAGTGCTTCTTTTGCCTCTGACTTGATTATTGATTGTCGACTGACTCTACCACAACATTGATCCTTATCTCCAGCTGTTCTTAAGGGACTCCTGAAAAGTCTGGCTCGAGTTTTTGATCTTTACAGGTGAAATTTTAGGACACTAGATCACAGAAGCCTCACCTAAGGCTATTTAGATATGGGATGTATGCAAATTTTCCCCCATTCTGGCAGTTTTAAGAGGCTAGTTTTACAAAGAGCTAATAAGGAAGACCTCACATCATGGTGAGTTGTTTCAGAACATTTCTCATTATTTCAGAACCCTAAGCCAGAAACTAGCACCTGCCTGTTGCTGTGTCTTCTTCCAAAAAATGCACACACAGATGCAAAAAGCCCACACATCCACAAGCCTTTCCATAGATACAATAAATGAGAAAAAGAGAGGAAGAGCAAGTAAATCACTTGTGTGATACAGTTAACTTCACTGGAAAGTTTTGGTGAACTGATGCACAAAACTTCTGTAGTTATTTCTTCTTTCATGCTTCTTTCATAAAAGGGATATTTTTTGATATTTAATTTTCACCTTTTTTTACAGAAACTTTTTACAGAACTCGAGAATTTAACATTTTCCTTTCATTCCATGAACACAAGAATTTGCCACCTAGCAGGAAATACTTTTTTATGAACTTCAGAATGGTTTTTATTTCACCATTCTTTGTGATGACTTTCTGAAGTGATGTTGACCAAGCTGCAAACCAGTAAATGGCTATGTCTCAAGAGGCGTTACATCTTCTAAGTACCCCTCTTCCTTCCTAGAGGAAGCAGAGTTTCTGTAGGTCAGGATGTCATAAGCAAAGGGTTAGTACAATGTTATACTATACCATCACTTCCTAACCCAGTGCCCATAAGTAATCAAAATGAGCGCTGAACCACAAGAGTAGTCCTGTGTTGCACCAATTTTTGACATATGTAATTTCATCTTGTATTAATGACAACAGTAGTTAATGTAATGTATTTCTTGTTAGGAAAAGAGCAATCTCTGTAATTTTTCTTGAATTGAGCAAGGATCTTGTCTGACAAAGCAGAATTGTAAGCAAGTTGGGGGACAAAAAAAGAGGGTTAGATGAATGCAAAACTGGGAGAAAGCATGTACTCAGAATTCATCTGTCAATGAAACAATCTATCAAGTGATATTCCGTAGAACTATCTCATTCAGTATTCAGTATTAGTGACTCAAACTATAGACCCATACTAAATTTGCAGGAGACAATAAACTAGAGGTCTCAGTAACTGTGGCAGGTGCATCTGTAACAGTAACATCAGAAAACAAGATTAACAATTCAGAAACCTTCTGATTAGCTGGAACAAATCAATGCTGAATACAAAAGGAACAGTTTGTTAAGGGTAAGAGTAAAGTTCGTTCTCTGGGTAGAGATAACCAACTACATATATTAATTTAGAAAATCATTGACTAGTCAGTAGTTCTATAAAAAGAAATTGAGCAACAGGCTTCATTGGTCTAGAATGCATCAGCAATGCCTTGCTGCTCCAAAACAAGGAAGAGACATTGTGAGTGACACAGACAAGAGTGTCATATCAAAAAAAAAAAAAGGAAAACTATACCTTGAAGCCTTGGAGTCCAGAAAGGAGAGGAAAAAGGAAAACAAAGAAGGGGGGGAACTTACCACATTAACATGGAAAAAATCAGAGTAATTTAGTCTACAGAACAGAGAACAGGAGATAACAATCTTAAATCATGGAAAAGAAAGTTGCTCCAGACTTCTGGATAGTAAGCAATCATCTTAAACCATCTCATGATTTTAGTCAAGACTTTAAGAAAATCTTTCTCATCAGAAGGAAAGAGAAGCATTGAAAGTCTGCCAAAAGACAAAGATGAACTCTTACAGTGAAAACTGCAAGTGAAAGGTTTAAAGGGCATGTTTTACAAATACCTTCTAGAAATTACAACCACATAGTTGATTCTTCCTGGAAGCAGGAGACCAGGCATAGTTTTTTGAAAGGCTCCCAGCTTTGTCTTCTCCATTTCTTTGATAGTTTAGCTTGTAGCAAGAAGAGACTTTAGCAGGTTTTTTGAGGGTTTGGGGTTTTTTTCCCCCCCTGAACTTCTTCAATAATTAGCTTTTATTCTGGAACATGAGAGGCATCTTGTTTCATGGCTTTGCCCTCCTTGTTAATAATGGTTAGCTGATCTTTAGTTGGAAAAGTAGAAACTGACAATGTATTCAGAGACCAATTGACACAGAAGTTTCCTACATGACTGGGAAAATAAGCACAGGCTGGTCATAGGCTGTAAATCAGAACCTTGCTGCAGTGATCCAGCAGCAATCAAGATCAATAATTACAGTTTGCAAAACAGCTACCTTGCTATTCCCTCTGTCAGGAAGCTCGTAGTCTATTTTATAAGCCTGTTATTACTATTCCTAGGTCAGCTTATCTCATTGCAGACTGTGCCCTCACTCCCTTGCAGCTGCCAGTAGGGAGAGCCACATCTGTGGTTGGGTGCATGCTCTGAAAAGTTATCTTAAAGCCATAAAGAAATTTTTTCACTATTTAATATATTGCTTCCCCCAGCCCACATGAATGTCTCACATCAAGGCTTTGGTGACTATTCCCACTAAAACCAATTCTGCATATTAATATATCTATCTATTTTCTCTTTCTTAGTCACTCTTCCACACTTTTGTCTTCCTGTATTTTAAAGTACAAACAAAATAACCTAAGAGTAACCAAGGCATTCTAATAATATGGTGCTGTATTTCCGGATCAAGATAGAAGCTATGCGGAAAACTGAATGGCAAAAGAAGTTCTCAGCCAACTAATATATTAAAAAAGCAAAATGTGAACATCTTTTATAGCAAATGATAGTAATTAAGATCACTCTGGGTTGTATTCTCTAAAAGCTAATTTCCACAAATGCTGTTTCCATAAGTGCTGTCATAAGATTATACCCAAATGTCAAACTCACCTGCTGCACACATCGCAGCTCATTTAATGATCTACAGTGAAACTCTAATCACTAATCTGTCAGAACAGCGCAAAACATGCATCAGAAAGTGGATTCACACAATCTGCCTTTAGGCAACAAAATCGAGATGCTAGATAAATGGGTAGCTAAATCATTAACTCATGTAGTGATGGAAAACAGGGTTCCTCCCTATTAATCAAAGAAAATTCATAGTCCTGGAGCTTTCCCCTCCCTGCTTGAGACTGAACACCAAAGCAAAGTCAGGAAATTTCTGAACCCTTGTGAGTACAATAGCAACAGTGGCCTCTGTGCTTTCTGCAAGCATTATGATCACAACAAAACAAATAAAATTAAAATTAAAAAAAAAAAAAAATGCCCAAGTACTTGCTGCTTTTACCCCTGAGGAAACATCAAGGTAACACAAAGATGCAGACAGGTGGAAATTACTGTCTGTCGGCTGGTCAGAATTATTATCTAGTAATTTGTATCCTGGTTTTCAATCCTTTCTTAAGCTGGTAAATTTTACCAGTACAGCCATTGAGTTTTTTCTCGTGCTGGGTGTGAGGAAGTTGCATTCTGGAAATGCAGAGTGGAGAGGGTCTATCTGGTGAGACAACCAGCTGCTTGGACAACCTGAGCTTCATAATATACTTGTATTCAGTAGCAAAAATACAGAGCCTATAACTTCAAATACTCGTCAAGAAAAATGATGGAGAGCAAAAGCAAATTTATTTTAAATAATAGATTATAATTTTCATTGCCTCATGCCTACTATTCACAGGACGTTTGTTTTAATCCTACCAGGCTGTATTTTGCCTAAGCTATATGTATGTTTATGATACAGCTGTGTCAGAACTGTTTGTCATTAATGAACAGGGTAAAAGATTGTCATGCCTCATATATCATGATGTATAAAAAATGAGTAAGTACTTGTGGCATCAAATGTATGCTTTATGCAGTTCTCAGATTGTTTTAATTCCTCCTAATCCAAATTAATTTCTAAAACTTGTAAAACTAGAATCATCCCTCAGCTGAATCTCAACACAGTTCTGTTTCTAAGCAAACAGTACCTTTTTTCTTCCTTTTTTTCTCTTTTATACAATGGGGAAGCCCACATAGAAATAAATACACCAGAACACTGATTCAGTGAGTGAGAAGCTCAGACTCAGTCAATCTTATTCAGTAAAATTGCAGCATATTTGGACAGTGCATCTTATAGTTAGTAGTATCTGAATAATTAATGAATATTCCCAAGTGTATGCAACACTGATTTAGGAAGAATTTGAGTTAAAGCACTATAAAGACATGCACCAGAAATCAGTAAAGCTTTCATGCCACATGACCACAATTTATCCAACTATTGGCAATCTATTATAGTCCTAGGAAGGCATTACAGGGTCTTGCACATAAAAGACTCATGCAAAAATAACATGGAGAGCTGTCACATGCTGTGAGACCTCACTTCTGGCTGTCTACCTATCTTAAATGGTTATTTTCTCAAACCTATTCTGAAATTGTCATTAGTCAGAGCAAAAACCTGGCCCTGTAAAAGCTCATGACAGGGAGCTGGATAACAAGAGGCATACCAGATGTCAGCATCTCTTAGTAAAGCTGGATTAAGACTATTAATAAAAGTGCTTCCTGCAGAACAGGAAGCACATAAACTTCTAGTACTTTCTTTACTCTGGGAAACAGGGTCTTGATGAGGAAGAACAAAAACAATTATACATTCAAGCAGCCCCTGTTATCTCTGATGTGATGAAAACTGTCTTATTTACAAAGCATGTACAAGTAGCCAAGAAATACAGACAGAAAAGTTAAAATATTCCTTCAGAAAATTCCCAAAAGTGAAACATTGAGTTCTTCTTCTCTTCCACCAGACAAGGGTGAGAAATATCAGGCATTTCCTTAAACTCATTTACAGTGCAAATTTATTAATCCGAACTTCTCAGAACATAATGAGAGACTCAGACAAGAGAAATTTGCTTTTTTTGTAAATTCTTTATCTGTTTTTGTGAGTTAACTTGCCATTTATGAACATACTTAATGCAGAGGGCCACAGATGGAGGAATATATTCAGTTATGTGGCTCTATTAAATGTAAATGGCTTCTCTATCTTGCTCAGTTTAAGCTAATAAAAACTACACTATCACTACTATTCGACCTTCTACTTATTAAAAATTGGGTTAATAATGAGCTCATGAATGATAGCCTGCCAAAGATGTAAAATATTTTCTGTCAATCTTTAGAAGACAATGTAAGAGCTCTCCAGAGCAAACATTACAGATTCTGAACAAGAGGGAAAAATCAATAGTTCATATCACTGAAAAACTCAAAATTATTCAGCCAGTCTTTTAGCTAAGAGTACTTGCATTGACTTGTGAAACTGTAAAGAACATATTTAAAATATAAAATTAACATGGTCTACATACTTCCTGAAGTCAAGTGATTTTTTGAGGGATGAAACTAATATGTTTTTCACCATTATCATCTTGTGCAGTGATATAGGGAAATGATCACCTGCTTTGCAACTTATTTACTTACAGAAACTTATATCAATTTATAATGATTTCTGAATATTGCTTAATTATCCTGCATGCCCTGGCTGTTCTGTGAAAACTTAGCAAGGATTACTGCCTTCATCAAAACAAAGCAGTTTTCTGTGGCAACATTCCAAGAACTACTATGTTTGGCAAAAATGAGAGACATGTCCTTGGAAAGCAGATTTGTTCTATCAAGTTGAGTATAGATAGCCATGTATAGACAGTAGAAACTAGTATGTTAGTGCTTTTAGATAAGACAGAGGGAGTAAACCAGATGGAACCATTCTTATTGTTCAAAAATTGTCCAGGAGAATCTGTGCATGCTCCAAGGAACAGGGTGGAAAAGTACAAGGTGAGGAAGACTGTGAGCCTTCCTTCCAAAGACCCCTGAAGAGAACCACCAGGAGGCAATGCACAGGTGCAAAGATAACACAAACTGCTGATACCAGCCTTTTGAAGGAACCCAGCCTTTACTTATGCATATGGATATTTGTATTGTGTAATCCAATGAATATGTATATCCACACTCTATCAGTTTCTGGTAAAACGTGCTGCAAGCTTTGTGGAGAAATCCCCTTGCACCCCGGCACCAGAATAAACATGCTTGCCTTATAACTCTCTCCGAGTAGTAGAGTTTTTTTCCACGCAGCAGTAGTACAGATGAATAGACTTTAAATCTGAACTACTGTTTTTGCCTTGAGTTCTCAAGGGAGGAGATACAGTTAGCTACAAAAAAAAAAAAAAAAAAAAAAAAAAAAAAAAAAAAAAAAAAAAGATCTCCCATGATCTTGATTCACCACTCATCAGTTGTTTTATGATGATCATTAGAGTCACACTTATCAAAGCCAGTCTGAGGTTTTTACTAGAGCTAGATGGCTGACACACAAACCCAGGAAAGAAGCTACAAAAAGGAAAAGGCTTTTCTTCAAGTTCATCCAGTGAAGGAATGCAGACACAGGCAGTTAACATGATGAGGACATCTGAGGACTGTTAATCTGTTCACAACAATGTATTGATTGTATGCCAGTCAGCAATGGTCTATGAAAGAAAGAAAAATACCTGGGCTTTAAATTCAGTCTTTAAACAATTGTTTCACAATTGCTTAGGTGGAATTTGTGCCAAATGGAGTACCCTGAATGTAGTTTGCTCCTAATGCTTCAAGGAAACCAATTTTCATACTTATTTACCTAGTAATTATACAGTGGGCTGGCATAGGTCCTCCTTAAATGGCATGCTGAATTCAGGCCTTGCTGCTGGGACAGCAGGAGAAGGATATCCCACACATATGAGGAACGGTGACAATGGACACACAATAGTCAGTGGAGCTTGTCAAAGCCCCAATTCACTGAATTCATTAGCATTGAGGGTCCCCTATTAATTTTCAGCAAAATACTACGCCATATCCCAGTTTCTAGTTTGTTTCATAAACTTCCCAAACAGAAGGCAATGTCTTCTGAAAAATACATCCTTTATGTATGGCAGAGATTTTTAACTGAGCTTACTCTTTAAGAAATACATACTGTTAAGAACGATAGTGAACACTGTAAGTAACACCATTGCATTCAGTCACTTGTATGTTAGTCAAGCTCCCACTTTTCCAGGCAGAAATCTTCCTTTTTCCTGGCCTGTTCTTTTTTAAAATCTTGTTGAATGTGGAAAAGGTGGAAAAAAGACATGAAAAATCCTGCAAGTTCTGATGGATTTTTTTTTTTTTTTAATTTCAGAAAGAAAGCATCTATTTGGATTTGATTACTGATCTATTCATCTGTGGATATCCATCTATGGATAGATCAGTAATCAGAGTGATAAGTGTTTGAGATATTAACCCAAAATTGAGCACGTAACCCAGAGAAATTGGAGGTTATTTAGTTAGATGACACATTCACAGTTCATGTTCTTTAATTTCTAGATTCCTCATTTTCTTTCTGGTTTCTAGCTGCAAAAGAAGACATGGTTACTGTTGCATGTAAAGCATTGGTGCCATTGACCTCCAACCTGCCATTATGTAAATCCAGTACTCAACATTGCAATTGTCTGAATGATATAGAGAAGCATATATTAAGTTTATATGTGTAAGCATTTTCAATGTTTAGCATTTTTCTCTCAAAGGGAAAACAGTCTCTTACATAATGAAATATAATTTAACTGATTAATTCTAGAATATTATTTCTAGCAGAAGAAGTGTCTTTCTCAAATTTTTACAAACTACTTGGTTTTGAAATAGGAGCTTTTCTTTGTAATCCAGACTTTATTCTTGGGGAAGCTATGTATAATATTCCTAAGGGACTGTCTCTCTGTAGTGTTCTGTAAGAGCATCAAATAAAATAAAGACTTACCACATTGGTTCTTTACAAGAAAAGTCAAAATTATTTCTGACAAAATAATCTTTATTGTAAACTAGCTACTAAGACTGTTAATCTTAGTACAGGAAGAATGCAGAAGAAAATTCCATCAGATTGGCAAATCTATGTCAATCTTGAAAAAAAAAAAAAATGCCTTGCAATGCTACAGCTATTTTTATTCTAAAGCTATTTTAGAGTTTCATCCAACTTGTGTAAACTTGATTTGGGAGTGCGATTCTAGGTCAAAAATGACTGACAGTATCCAAGCAACAAGTGATTAATTGAATGATACTTTTCAAGTCGTCAAATGTAAGTAGAAGGTGTACCTTGCAAAAGTAAAGATAAGGGGGTGGAAACACAACAGCTCAACCCAAAATCTAGATATATTCACATTCCATCCAACATACAGTATTTTTCTCGAAAAATCTTGAAAGCTTAAAGTGCACCCTGTCAACAAAGCACAGCACTGTCTCCACCATTTAACTGTGAGGGAGATTATTTACACATACTTCACATAGTGAAATCCTTCTTCTTAGAGCTCTTTCTACTGTAAATCTTGCCATAGAGGGGAAAAAGGGAGAGAAAATACCGGTTATGAATGGCTTTGGTCTCACTGGAGCAACAGTCCATTATAATCTTGGAGAAACTGTTAATCTAATGTATTTCTGTGACTCAAGACACTATAGTGTTACAGCTTTGGAACCATGAAAGCAATAGGTGGATGCTACTTATTTAGTGATACTGAAGCTATTCACTATTTTCTTCTTTTTGCTTTTCCAGGTATTTTTCAGAAGTTTTGACAGCACAGAATGTCAAGTTTCCCTAAGTATTCAGAGCAAAGGCATCATCAGGAGAGTTTAAAGGTACAGCCCAGCCTGACCCAAGGAAAGAAATATAAAGTAAAGAGGCAAAAGAGTTTTTATTATTATTCAAATTCTGATGTCACTTGTTGAAATTATCATTATAATAATCATTATCATCTGCTTATCTGCCCTGTGCATTTTATGACATGCATCTAGCAATGAATCTGTCTAGATTTTCTGAATATACCAATTTGTTACTTAATGGCCATCCAAAAAACATTAAAAAAAAAAAAAAGTAATGTGGGATTTCATTTATCATCACTTAATATATTTTCATTTCAGCTTTTGTCTCACCTGAATTCTGTAAGAGAGGAGTACTCTTAATCTCAGAAATACCCATCTACAGGAACTATCTTATTTCTGGATATGATTTTGTTCCTATTTGAAATGAAAATATTTTTTACATTTCCAGTGACCTGAAAATTCCACAGATCATTTTTGATGGAAATACCAGCACAGACCATTTTTGTTTCTTCAACTGTGTACTTTCTAAGATTCTAGAAGCATGGAAAGATTAGAAAACCTTCACAAGGTATTAAAATATTTTACACTGAATTGAGCAAGTCTGTGCACAAATAATAGGGTGAAATTAACTGATCTTTCAGTTCTGTATCTTTTGTGGTTTAGCTATATACCCTACCCTTTGAGTTAAATGCTATAGGGAGAAAAAGAGCAATCATCAACACAGACTCGCCCTACCTCATCTTCCATGTGTTAGAAGACAGATCTCTTGCAAGCACATCCACAAATCTGAAACAGCCCTGGGTTTGCACAACCATTGAGCGCTACTATCTCCTTCACTTCTCATTCAGCCAGTTTACTACAGTTGATACCATGCCACAAAATAGTTTTAGTCACTCATGTCTTCTTGGCATTTACAAATTTACAAATCTAGAGGTAAAAAAGAGTTTGGTTGAACTGGCATACCAGAAGTTTAAGAAGCTGAATGCCTAGTGTTCAGAAATGGCATCTGTTTGCAATAAAAAGAAGGTGCACGGCAAAATCAGGTCATCATGCAGGACCTATTAATTAAGCCCAAGGAAGAAAAATCACAGACCTGATCCCTAAAATAATTCAGAAAGAAGATCAAAGGCAGATCAGCAACAGAAGTAAAGAACATTTTCCTGTATGACCAACCAGGTGCTCTGTTAATATGTGAAGTATGTATCATTTATGTTCTTTCAGCACTTGCCCAGCTACAGTAACATGTAAGGGTGTCTACACAAATACCTAGAAAGAAATCCTTTCACATACATACTTGTACAGTTGAAATCTTAAAACCCTGCAGCTTGCAGAAGAACCAAGTGAGGGAACTGCTGTACTTTTATCGTTTAACTACTTTTATAATTTAACTTGAATGCTTCAGGAAGAACCCTTTCCTACTTTGATACCAGTTACCTTTGTGGCTGGAAAATGATGTTCTCATATGAATGAAACAGTACATAACACTTAGACAGTTTTGTGGTGCAACACAATATGCTGTGTTTTGAGTTTCTTACTTTTTTTCCTCCGTCTCAGGAAGTAAAACCTGCTTTTTATCACGGTATAACATTCAGAGTACACAGTCTTGGGTAAACAATATGTCAGTTAAAATACTACCTTTTTCAAGAAGAGTCGGCTCATAGATAAAATGACCTTTTGACAGTGACTGTTACTTACACTGTTTATTAGAATGCAATTAAACTGTAAGTAGCATTCCAGTAAAAGCTGGTATTTTTTTTTTCTGTGTTATGGTACCAACTCTCAAATACATTGGCAAAGAACTGTAATAGAAACTACATTATTTTATTCAGCATGATTTTATCCTATTTTTAATAGGCAATAAGAGTACTAGTACTGTAAAAGTATTTATGCAAATAAATATGTAGGTATTTGCAATCTTTTGATATTGCAGGTATTCTATAATTTCAAATTTATATTGTGATATCACAAAATTCTATCTTAGAATTAATACATTTTGGCTGTAATCTGGAAACCCTTGGTTTTCATGCTCCGCTGCTTAAAACTGGTCTACAGACCACTCTCCACTGCTGGTCATGTTGTTCCATTGCACTTAGACAAAATGTGGTGACTACTCTTGAACTTGTAACCATCTCCCCACTACCACAAAAATCCTTCAATATTGTTCAAAACTGACACTCACTTTTCAAGTGTTCTGATAAGCAATAGCTATTGACTTCAGTCAGCTCATATTTAGAGGGCATGGAAGAATTTCCTGCACCTCTCTTACCAATCTTCCACACAAATTCTAAGCAATCTTTTTTTGCTAAGAGCCCTCCTAGCTGACAACACTTCACCTCCTCCTGCCAACATGCCCCTGTCTCCTGCTCCCAAAAAAAGGAATAAAAGTGTTACCTCTCCCCTCTTTCTGGAAGAAGATTTTTGGTTTTTTTCTCCTATTCTTGTCCTCTCTTTCCCAAAAATCTCTTTTCAGCAAACTCTCTTCTTTTCAGTAAACTCTCTTCAGTAACTTCCTGGGATTTTGGTATGACCTCAATCAGTTTCTTTAAGGAAACTGAAACTTGTCACCAGACATAAATGCTACATAGTAGGCAAGTGATAGTTGGCAATCCAAGGGATTTTCCTTGTGACCAAAGGGACATAAAATTTTACTGTGAGCTGTGTATTTTATTCCTTTGAAAATTCGGTTCTATATGCAAGTTAAAGAAAATTAAAACTTCCCATTCAAAATGGATGTTGTATTCTGATACACATACTCAGAAAATTGCCTTCATTGGACAGAATTCACAGCTGTACACAGACACATTGCCCAATAATATTACAGCAGCAAAAATCGAAGGATGCAAAGCAGGCCAGACTTACACAATTTCAAAGGAAATTTAAGCAGAGCCTAAAAGCTCTTTGCCGAAAGTTTTCACAATGGAATGTAATTTTAATAACTGAGATTTACGTGTATTAGGCAAAATCTGTCTATCTGAAATGTCCTGTAACAGATGAAAATACTCATCAGCAGACTGACTAAAGCTATTAAAGATAAGTGAGTATTTAGCTTAGACATTTGAGGTTACTTACAATCAGTTTTACCCCTAAAATAAGTCTTAAAAAACAAGGTCAGAGTCATGCAGTATTTACCCTAAGGAAGGACAATTTATACAGGGAAAAGCAGTGGGGTTTTAGTCTTGAAGCTAAAGGCATTAA
Organism: Athene cunicularia; assembly: GCF_003259725.1. Classification (NCBI taxonomy): domain Eukaryota; kingdom Metazoa; phylum Chordata; class Aves; order Strigiformes; family Strigidae; genus Athene; species Athene cunicularia. The sequence goes on along the minus strand of NW_020799144.1, from coordinate 8,514,883 downwards.
AAAAAGGTCAAGGCATTAAAAGAAATCAGTCACCTGAAACCTCAGTAACTGCTAAGTGACGCTACAGGAAAGTTACTGAACCTGTATTGCTAAAATCATTAAAGATCAGTTTAATGTAACGTTTTTTTTAAAAAGTGTTATGTGTCAAAAAACAGGATTATCATAGTTCTAGGTATGCAAATTGTGGTATATTGGTAGATTGGCAAAACAGATACCCAAATACTTAAACTGGAAATGCAGCTACATTGCCAGTTTTCTTTTTAAAAAGGTGTTCAGACATGTGACTTTCATTAGAAATACACAGAACCCAGAGTAAAAGAGGTGCAAACTAAACCCTCCGAGGATTTAAGAAAACACCTTTTACACCAGTCTTGCCACTATATTCATGTGAGACAAGAAATACCCAATTAGAAGAACACATAGTGCCCTCAAATGAAAAGGGGCACAAAAAAGGAGATTTCAGGAGCTTTTTCTTTCCTACCTAAGCAGTGTCAGAAAGGCCCGTTCCTCTTGTCATTCTGCAGGCTTCTCTGAGGAGTCTAATGGCAGCAGACTGACGTGTAACTCCTGCTTTTGTGAGCTTAGCCACAGGAGGAGTCAGAAAAATTATTCTTATATGGAAATACAGTTATGACTACACAGAAAGATAGTTATGACAACAACAACAACCTATCTCCTCTTCAAGGACACAGCCTGCATGAAAAATGAAGTTTCTTGTCCTAAGAAAAATTCTAGGGTGAAAATACATTACGCTGACAAAATAACCGTATACACCAACTTCCCTCGTAACTTATGCAACAAAAAGACAGACGTCTGTATTTTCACCAATTTTCTACAGTATCAACAATTTTTTTTCACCATGAACAGAGGTGAGAATCCTACTAACTCCTCTAATGGAGGAAGCAAGAGGAAGCCACATGAGACACCTCTCATCAGACACTACAGAGACCTCAACAGAGGTGCACACCTGTGGCATTCATCTCTGGGAAGGCAGCTTTCCTTAACATGACTATATGCTCTTAAAGCTGTTAATACTCTCTTTTTTTTTCTATAGACTGGGAGGACTGAAGAAGTTGAGCAGTGACTATTTGCAGACACACCAGCTGCAGAAGAGTCTTCTATCAAACCTGCTATCTAGCTGATTTCAACTTCCACAAAAACGCAGCAGGACACGAGCTGACGCAACTCTGATTTTTCTACACAAAGAAGCGTTCCTACTCCTGTGTACTGAGAAAAACAAAACATTTTCTTCCCACAAACGGCTCAAACTCTTTGAGCTTTGCTACCTGACAAAATCTACCTTTCAAGTATACATTATTAAAACTTCTCTAGACACTTGGCGGGGGGCGGGGGGGAGCGTGGCAGGGATCCAAACAGTGAATGAAAGCAAAAACTGTTCCCTATGCTGGAGAAAAAGCAGAGAACCAAAAAATATAGGAATCACAGAATCTCAGTATAAAAACCTAAGAACTGACAAGAGAAAACATGAACCAAACTGTAGTCTCAAATAAAACCATCTCCCAAAATACAAGGCAAACAGAGCTAAATATTTTCCCATCTCAAAGCTCATGTTTCCTCCATGCGTGAGTCATATCACTAATTCAAACTCCTGAGAGTCCACCTGAGCATATGCTTTTTCAACCAGCTGTTGAACAACCTGTTACAGGTGAAATGCCTGCCTCCTAACTATTTATTTTTTGTGCCCAAGTAACTTCAATCAAACGATGTGAAGAAAAGTTTCTTGTTTGTTTGTTTGTTTGTTTTTCAATTTAACAAAAAGGATTCTAATTCTTGTGTTTAGAATATACCCATTGTGGCTATGACCAATGTTTTTCTGTCATAGGCACAAATTGAAATACAGAAAATTCCATTTTTAAATATTAAAAAAAAGAAAACCACACCTTTTTCTCAGGAAGAGAAGACACTAGAACAGGTTGGACAGAGAGGTTGTAGAGTCTTGGAGATGTTCAAAACCTAACTGGGGATGACCCTGAGAAATCTGCTCTACCTGCTTCTTCTTTGAGCCAGAGGCATTGACTAAATGATCTGCAGAGGTGCCTTCCAACTTCAATCATTCTGTGATATAGAAAAAAGAAAAAGTGTATCAGAAAAGAAAACAGGTACTGAAATAGGTGCAGCTGTACACAAATAAAACCCACAGTTTCAGAAAGAAAAAAGAACAGTGGTAAAATGCAACGTATTTTGCAACCATCTGGTGCTTTCTGCTTCTTCTGTGTGCTGCCTGTCTTGGTTGCTATTCCCTGTGAGGAGTTCATCAGTCTGATATGTAAGATGAGCAGACCTACTTTCCACAGTGTAGGCTATGTCAAGAAAAATCAAATAAGAGTATGAGAAAAGAGTAAACAGCTGGAAGAAGAAAATAAAAGTGTTTATAAAATACTAATTCTTCCTAGTGGTACATGTGTGTAATTGTGGTCAACAGCTAGCTGGTCAAAGTTCTTTTCCACTGTCCTGTTCCATGTGCTTCTACACTCTAACATATTACAATATTTTTTTGTTTGTTTTCAGTTAGATTTGTATAGTATGAGAATTTAAGTTCTTACCACAGTAAAAAATGCTTTTAAATTGATGAAATAAATTCAAGGTGCATTAGTGAAAATCTTAACACAATGCCTTTCTGAACCTAAAGTTTGATTGCATGCTTCTTGGCTGTTCTCCATAGTTTCTGTGTGATTTTGGGGGAAGTGTCAGATTCTATACTGATCTCCCACTGTATAAGGACCACTTCTAATAGCCACCTTTCTAACAAATTAATTATCTAAGGTTAAAGGCTGACTTAGAGATGATCTCAAGATGGTCAAACTGATTTCTCTTTTCTAATGGATTTGTGTTTAAACTCAACATTCAGAACATTCTAGGTAAGCGGTCTAAGAGGCAACTGACTCACTTTGGTAAATATAAGTAGCGCTTACTACTAATTGCAAATAATGAAACCTCAAGAAATCTGTCTTCTTTGGGAGGGCTCAAAAGCATGAATAACTTTAGCTGATCTTTCTTTTTAAGTAGTAAAAAGAAGTGCTACATGTGTGTTCCTAAAATACAGTAAGTCACTTACAGAATAAACGCAAGGTAACTTCTACTAGCAAAGTCCACATGTAAAGTTGATGCATCTGACAGAATGAGACCTGGGATGAAGATGACCAGAAATCATTCTATCCTCCCACTTCCCTTTCTTTTTCCAAGATCAGCTAGGGTACTCAAGTGCTTCAATCTCAAATTGCCATCTGTTAATGGCATCCACATGAATGCCTGGGAAAATGATGGTGAAAATGCCAGATTTGGTTGTCCTGGAAATGTCCTTCAGTCCCACACTAAATGAAAAGCTGTGAAAACAAAACCACAGCACTAGCAAGTTTAAAATTTGTTTTTAATGGCTTCTGGGAAAGACTAATTTCTCTCACTAATCAGAAAATGATTCTTTAAGAAGCAGTTAAGAGAAAAGGGGGATAATTTGGGCTTAGTTAATTACAAACTGTCCTGTCTGTGTTCAGGGTAGGTTTGTGCACAGTTGTATGAATACCTAAGTATTCTGGGGAGGTGGAGTAACTTAAGTCTGCTTAAAAATAAAGCTCTTGGAAGGACACTATTTAAACGAGGATGAGCAACACAGCCAGGGGTGTGACTGCTACAAGAAAGAAAAAAAAAAAAAAAAAGCTTTTGAATAGCAGTATTCTCAGCTTGAAGTATAGGACATAAATTTGTCATGACCTGCCAACAGTATGATGTGGTCTCCCCCCCTCTGTTCTCTAGAGGAAATATGAAAGGGCTTAGCAGTAAGAGAAAAGCAAAGAAACTACTGAGATGTATAGGACTTCAGTGCTATCTAATGGGATGTTACAGGTACAGGTGAGTAAACCTCTTCATAAACCTGTGATTAAAACATCTCAGCTTTCCTTTCTTTTAAATCTGGTTAGAAAAAAACTTAATCCTAATCTCTTTCAGACAACAAACACAAATTTTATGTTTGACCTGAGAAACATGCTGTTTAGCCAGTGAGGAATTTTCAGTGAGTTATGAGCACAATTAAAACCTCATCTCAAATACTGTGATAGGTTTTAGTTTTATGATTGCTATGTCATAAAGATACATATGATCTGTCATTACCTATAATATCTGAGCCATAAAGACTTCTGTATGTGCAAACTGAGGAGTTTAGAGCCTCATAGTTCTTAACTGATCTTGTTGGAAAAATAAAATGCATGGTATCCAAGTATGACATAGTAGCTACAGAATATTTTAGCTAAACTTGTAACTTTTTGGCTCAGGATGAGACCTTCTTAGGGGAATTAAATCTCAGGAATGACTAGAAGGTAGTAAGCGTACATAGTAGAATAAGGAAGTAAGTTAATAATATTAAAAGTTAAGATAGCAAGAAACATTCTTGGTAAGAGCCATAAGTGTAGTATTTCACCATAACTGGGACAGATAGAAGTGGCAATTGTTCTTGTCACTTGTTTCTTCAGCCTTTCCTTTTTTGTGTATGTCAGAATAAAAACCTTATGTTGACCAATGCATTTGTGCTCCACATATACAATAAAGAAGCTGTTACCTTCACTTGACAAAATGGTTCTAACTGGGTCTGTCAAAACTCTCAATCCTGAGGGTAGCTGTTGTTGAGAGCTAACTATACAGGGCACACAGATGACATGTGCCACTTCAGTCTCAAGACTGAAGATCTTCACAGGAATAAAATAGAACTAAAACTCCACTTCTCCTTCCTTGGGCCTGCAATAAAGAACTCTAGAAATTCATGTCAGGAATTCTTCTTGAAAAAAATTTTTTGTTTGTTTGTTTTACATAACTTTGGTCTGATGTTACTCTCTGTCCTTTTACGCAGATTTGAATCATTACATCGTACAGCTGGGGGAGTGGGGGAACACACTTCAAATAATAGTGAAGCTTTCACTGTCAGATATGGGTTATGAAGTGTCAGAATGTTAATTTATTCCTTCTGCATGTATGGAAGCTATTATGGTTTTAATCAGATCATAATATTCCTATAAACTCTGTCAGCTTCTATGCAATCATTAGCTGACTTTCCAGAATTAGGAATACCAGCAGTGTTACACAAAGCTAGGTTCAGAGCCACTATTTTCATTTGTTGCAGAAGTCTGCACTACAAGTTATCATAAAACTAAGATAAATAGAACGAACAGAAAACAACTGCCAACTTTGCACTGGGTTTTGTTTGGGGGTTTTTTGGTGAACTGATCGATGTTGCCTCATTTTTTGGCTTGTAAACTTGATTGACCAAGAATCTATTTTCAATACAAAGTTTTGATCCTATTATGCCTCACTTCTAAAATGAAGATCATAAAATTTGAATGTCCTAGAAGCTCAACACTTTAGTATTTCATGATACCCAGACTACTCTGACAACACATCATAAAGGAGTCTGGGGGAATCTATTCTATTTTCAGAGACAGTCTCTAAAAGGTGGAAAATAATTTGCTTTCCATGGACCCTAAATCCTTGGGCTTCTCATCCCACACCACAGACCCATTTGAAGAGAGTGCTCTGGAAGCAGCTCTGTGCTCATCATTTCCTCAAGCAATTCTATATTTCCCTTTGTACACCTGCAGGAAGTCTTTTCCAGTGTAACCTGGAGCCTTTCAGAGCATCTGACTCAGTACTGCAGGAGACCCTGAAGAGATTTGGTAAGCTTTGTTCAGCCTGAGTGGCAAGTTCAGAGACTGTTGTGGTTTAACCCTGGCTAAGCCCCCCACAGCCTCTCACTCACTCCACCCCTGTGGGATGCAAGAGAGAATCATAAGGGTAAAACTGAGAAAACTTATGGGTTCAGATAGAGACAGTTCGATCGATAAAGCTTGCACACATGCAAGCAAAACAAAACAAGGAATTCGTTCACCACTTTCCAACAGCAGGCAGGTATTCAGCCATGTCTGGGAAAGCAGGACTCCATCACATGTAATGGTGACTCAGGAAGACAAATGTTCCAAACATCACCCCCTTCCTTCTTCTTCCTCCAGGTTTGCTGAGCATGATGCCATACAGTATGGAGTATCCCTTAGATCAGTTGGGGTCAGCTGTCCTGGCTGTATCATCCCCCAACTTCTTTATCCCCCTCCAGCTCCTGGCTGGTGGGGTGCTGTGAGGAGCAGAAAAGGCCTTGACACTGTGCAAGCACTGCTCAGCCGTAACTAAAACATCCCTGTGTTATCAACAACACTGCTTTCGGCACAAATCCAGAACATAGTCCCACACTAGCTGCTATGGAGAACATTAACTCTATCCCAGCCAAAGCCAGTACAGAGAACCAGCAGGAAGTGTCTAAGAGTGTCTGCCTGCAAGGGTGCAAAATGGCTTCAAAAGCAGGCATAGCCATGTTAATGTTATGTTCTGTAAAGCTATGGAAAGCAGTAGTGTATACCTGTAAAACTACCAGCCGTTCAAAACCAGTCAATTATCAGTATCTATCAATACACAAGACCTGAAGTGTGATCTTTCTTCACACAGCTGCCCAAGTGAAAGTTGTATTCCTGATTTCTACACACAGTTTAGTAGCATGGTTTATTCCTTCTTCTGGCTCTAACTGGCAGGAAAAACTAAACTGAGAAATAAACAGATTTGGTTTTTCAACTGAGAAACAAAAATCCAATCTTTTTTCTTGTTGATGTTTTAGAAGTATAACTAACATTTATTCCATTTGTTAACATCTCCATTCTTATTTATATCTGACATTATCCACAAATATGCAGTACCTTAGCAGAATTACAGATTATGGTACATTCAGTTGGGCCATCAAATTCTCAGGAGCAATTCAACACCAGAGGAATTTAGATACTTGCTTACATTCAGGAAAAATACTAGCTCTCCCAGAAACCTACAGAATTTTCAGGCTTTACTAAAGGGAACAGTACCTACTACACAAAGTTCATATTGTCAGCCACACATGTTAATTCTAGCACCTAACATCAAAAACCCATTATGTGTTCTTTGTTTACAGCTACTTCCATGTGTCTAAACAATGCCAAACACAGTGGGATTTTGTCAGTGATAGCAATATTTGGAAGCCATCCCATCATGTACATAATATTCATAAAGTCAAAATTTCATCCTAAGGACAGTCAAAGTTCAGAATTCATAATGAATGGAAGAAGAAAGCAGAATTGCTCCAAGTAACAGGCTGGAAAAATCAAGAGCCAGATCTTCAAAAGCACATAACCTACAAGAATAGAAGAACTGTTTTCTAAAAATACTCATTATTAATATAGCTGTTGTTTGAAAAGGTTTGGCTTGAATAATTCAGAATGTTTTTGGAATGTTATGGAAGAAAATGAAGTACAGCAAAACACCTTGGTTCACAAAGCACCAAACCATAATCCTGTGGAAATCAAAACCTTTAAAAGCTGGCAGGAGACACAGCTTTCTGCTGATATCAGTTAAGCACAAAGTAAGTCAGGTCTGCAAGAACAGTTTTCAAGAGAGTCAGTGGAGTAAAACTGTACTGAAAGAAACTCTAAGCATTTTGCTATGACAGGAGAGAAAATTCACTTTCAGCTCACCTAAAGCACTCCATCTGAAACTCCCTCCCTACCCAGTCTCAACATATCCTCCTGAAACTGCTCCCAGAAATGCCAGATAACCGTGATGAGAGATAAAGAAGCAATTGGCTAAATATTTGCTGTGTTCTTTTCAGCTGATTGAAACTATGGCTCATAAAAAAAGTCCACTAATATACTTGGCTATAATGAAAACAACTGCAATTATACTCTCTCTACACCATGGACTGGCTGGGTTAACATCCACAGTTTTCTCTTTCTCAATCCATCCTTGAGTACTTATCTTCTAGCATTCTTTAATGACTTTGCTCTGAAAATAGTGACCTCTGGAAGGGAACAAAGGAGATAGCTGGAGGAAGAAACCTCTTAAATTGCTACTGCAAATCTGTGAGAAACCATCTCTTAGACTCCTTAAAGCTTCAACATTCTGATAAGAGCTGACTTGGTGCATTGATGTAACCTGAAAGAAAGGACTGTTTTTTCTCCCCTGGAAGGTTTGGCTTCCTGATAATATTATGTTTTATTTCAAATCCACTCCAGCAACAATCTGCCTACACAAACCTGGCCTTGGTGTCCTGACAGCAAGCAGTTCTGGCCTGACCTGTTGTGTTATCCTCTCAAAAAATATTTTTTACTCTTCAGTTCTGAAAAGAGCAGTCATGAACACATCAACTGTCAGACCATGAACAAGTTCAATCAGTACTAAAGTGCCATTATAACATACATGTGAGTGCAATTCAACCTTTTCACAGGCAGTCAAGCCAGGCTTAACAAAGACATCACAGGAAACCAATGAAGAGCTCGATACCAGCTAGATATAAGCATATCAGGGACTAATTGGGCCCAGCATGTTAAATAACTCTATTGACTTACCAGTGTGACATCAGAGATGAACTTGGTTCATGGCCAAGAAAAGAGAAGGGAAAAAAGGAGGAAAGGGAAGAGATGTTCAGAAGTCATTAGAATAATTCAGTACATTATACAGAAACATTTTTTTTTTGACAAACAAGAAAGTTCCCAATATTTTGAAGTGCAGTTCCATAAGCATCTGGATACATTGCATATGAGAATTATAGGTCATATATAGAAGAATAATTTCAAAAGAAAATATAAAATCAATGACCAAGCTTAAAATGGGAAAAGAGTTGTATGAAATAGCAGCTAATAAGTTTATTATAATTTCTTTCATGCTATGTCCCACTCCATTTCCTACCCTATTAAAGGTTTTTCCTACAATATACAGTTTTCACAGAAGCCTTTAGAGAATTTTTCCCAAAATTTCTTTTTATCATAGAAATCTGCAATGATTCTTGGGTAGCTATTACCTTCTCTTTTTTTTGTTTTACAGAGATGCTTTTTATAAGATTAAGGATTACAGATTCTAGGTACTCCTTGCATTTCTGTTGAATTTAGGGCTACTACAAGGTGCCAGGACAGAGATTCTTGTCACCTAGGTCTCTGCATGCAGAAAAAGAGATAGAGCAAAGGCAGCTACCTCTGGGAAGACTTCATTTTTTTTCTGTGTACAGCAACAAGGTTTAAAATTCTTGAACTGAAAGGCATACGGCAAAGATGGTGGGAAGCTACATTTTATCTTTGTCAGATTCTTCCATTTTTCACATGGATGTACAGCAGCAATGACATCCTTTATTTCTAACTCATTAATAGACTGCAATGTTTGTTCTATTTAGGACCAACACATTTCTTATAGGCAAAATCTCTAGCAAATGCAAGCAATGTTTTTGGAGTTACATCACAGACGATCTATTTCACTTTTACCAGTAAAATAGGGTAAAAAACATGCATTGATGCACACTAATATGCATACCTTCAACTATGTGAAGGCATTAATTTTCTTAAAGAAGTGACTTAAGCAGAGTTTTTTAATTAAGATTTGCTTGAATTCCAAACATTTTTTTTTTCTTTTCAGAAAAAGAAAGACGCAGGTATAAAAGAAACTTGATTTGGAATATTTTTAATACAAGTAAAAGACTATATTTATAAAATCAGAGAAGGATGGAATAATCCTGCAACACATGGAAAGCAAGGAAACAAAATTCTCCAACTTGCTACCAAAGCAAAGAATTTTCCTTTCAATAGTTTGCCAACCTCCTAGAAGAGTAACCTTATAAACATAACTTACAGTATTCTGTAATGAACTCATTTCAGTTTCTCCTGTTGATGCATTATATACTCAGTGGAACTGAGACTGAAACTCAGTTGTCAGGAGGACACTTTTATGAGGATTGAAAAACTACTTTGCAATTATACATCTAACTTCGCTCTGATCTAACTTTGTGGAATCACATTGCCCTGAGATATTTAGAAAGCTTTGTTCCAGAGTTCTTCACATACTACTTTAGGCAGTCACTAATGGTATGTGGCACTGATATTCCACTGAATCAGGCAAAAGAGGATTTGAACTAAGACTCCCACATCCCATGAGAGCACATACTTGTTATGCTGTGACACTTCTGCCTCTGTCTTAATGAAGATCACTTAACACCTTGCTATTCATTTAGTCTAGTGACTCAGTTATTGCTCAAAATTATACAGATAATTGTTTGTACAAAACTGTATTCACCAGAATATTTCCCATGTTCTAGTTTTAATAAAATAAAGAATCAAGATGTTCACTAGAAGGATTATCTTTCAGTATTCACACCCTAACTCTATCTGATATTAATGTTATGGCAAATAACTGAATGTGAAGTGAAAAACTAGCCCAAGTTACCCAGTTACAGCTAGAGTTACAGCTAGAGGTCTGAAGTACCGGAGCCACCCAGTTACCGAGTCATGGGTAGAGGTCTGCTGTATTTGTAAAGCCAAGATGCACAGCAGATTTCCAGAGTTGCACCCTTAGTATAATGTTCTACATAAACCGATTTCCCTGGCTAAAAGCAAAATGGAGATAGACTAAACAAGACAATAATACTGTGAGAAAATATCACAAATACAGACAATATATAACTTGTTTCAGTCTGCAAGATAAGATTTTGCTTGACTTTTCCTTAATATGTGCTTTCATTTTTGTTAGCAAAGATTCATCTAACTCTTTTTGGCTATGTATGGATTGTTCTGAATAGGTAATCTCTGTTTACTATTATTTACTGAAATTCAACAGTCACTTCAAGATGTCATCTGCAACAAGAGCCTTATTAACACTGTTCCAGATATATAGATCTTATAAAGTAAGAAACCAAAATGTGTGTTTCAGCAAGTAAGAGAGAGCCTCTGTGGCAGAAAAAATCTTGAACTCTGATCCATGTATTCAACCCATAGGCCACAGACTTGTCTCATTAAAAGTTAAAATTACTTGGCATTGTTTCAATTCTTTTCTTGCCAGAAGGCAATACAGCTGGCATCAGTGGTGATATGCTGTGCACACAACTGTTGTCTTCTCAGGTCACAGGAGAAAGGCCTGCTGTTAAACCAGTATTAATCTGTACTTGGTCTGATGCAGAGAATAGACAGAGCCAAGGAGCAAATCCTCACTACCCTAGAAGAGTTACATACAGGATGCATTAATACAGACATACAGCGATTGACATATTAGCAGAGATGTGAATAGGCCAGACAGTAATTTGAGGGAGAGAGGCCTCTCTCCCTCAAATATTCAGGCATAGATGGTCTACAGTCCTCTTACACTCTTGACCAAGTCTATCATGGAGACATTCAACCCTGTTCATGAAACAGTGAAGAAAGGAGTAGTGCACATAAAAGAACTAATTCTGTATTCAGGAGCAAAACAAACCTCACTGTCTCCGCTTTTTAAAAGCTGAAAATCAAATTAAGCTTAAAAAAAAAAAAAAAAAAAAAAAAAAAAAAGCTAACTGTGCTAAAGTATGGCCCCTGCACCACACAATGCAAGAACGTATTGTATACAAAGCCCAGAGATGATATGATATATGGAAGCAGTGAAGTTCAAGTGTGAAGAGTGAGAAGTGGAAAGGACTCTCCAGAAGCACACTACATACATTATCATGCAGCAAAATCACAGAAGTAATAAATAAAGCTCCAGTTATCCTAAATCTCCATGGCATGTTGACTTCAGCACAATTAAGCTGTTATTCATTGATGGTGGACTGGGTTCAAAGAACAAGGGCAAGAAAAGCTTCATTCAAGGGAATTCAATATTTACCTGAGAACGAACCAGAGAAATAACCTATGAAGAAGAAACAGAAAAGAGGAGTGAAAAGGAAGCACCAGCAATGTTCTCCTCTGTCCTCAAACACAGACAAGTGGGAGAGGGTCCATTTCCAGCTTCTGAAATAGGCACTAGTTTCCCTCACAGAAAATATAACATTGTGCTTGCAGAAAAGCCTTGGTTTTAATCTATTGATTATAGAAACATCTGGTAATGAAAAAGAGAAAGAAAGGAAGGGAGGAAGGGGAGGAGTGGTGAGGGAAGCGAGGAAGAAGGGAGGAAGAGGACAAGGATATAAAATGGGTAAAGGGAGGACAGAATAAAGAGTCAGCATCAAGGGAAAAAGGCAAGAGTGTTTTGCAAAGTGAAAGCACTTTGCAAAGAATGCATTTCTCAAACCAGACTAGAGTATCTACACCAGGAAATCTTAATTTCAGAGTGTGGAGAAACAATGCCATTTGTATTTGTGGAGAGTGAAAGCCAACCAAGTACAAAGATGTCACACCATTGTCCCATGCTTTTACAACTACTTTCATGACCTGCAAATTTGGTGGGTCTTGAGCTGTCACCAGGCAGGAATCAGGAAAGGATGTTATTTCAGAGTATACCTGGAACACTAATACATAGTATCAGAAAAGCTATCTTACTAAACATACCACTAGGGGTCCAGCAGAACACCTGTGTCAGTGGAAAGGAAACCTTGTACAAGCACAAACCTTAAAGAGAGCTCTACCTCTCTACCAAAATGAAAGACAGCACCCTGTAAATATGAGTTCTGTTCCCTTCTCCCCTCCTCTTGTTCCCCATATGGTGAAAAATGTGGCAGTCCATTTAATGCCCTGTGTCTTCAAGTAAAAAAAAATAAGACATAGGAGCCACCATGGAAAAACAATTTTCTTCCATTTCAAGGACTATGATTTGAAGTCAGTCATAGCTCTCTTCCACTAAGTTTAGAGAGCAAGCCAGCAATTTCACTGTCTGAATATAGGGGAAAAGACAGTAGCTTGTTTTCTTCTACCTGTTTCTGCCCACATCCAGGGGGAAAGGGGTATAGACTTCTTTTATGTAGCACCAGCACCATCAGGAGAAGGATTAGCTGGGGCTGACAGTCACTGCGTTGTACAGTGGGCTCAGTCCCACTGCTACACCCTCTGCAGCTGGAGCAGAGGGATGTGCAGAGGAGAGCAACCAACAGCAGAATCATGCTTCCTACAGGCATTCACTCCTTGAACCTCTGCTCAGCTGGTGCCTCTCTACAGCATGACATTTGGCAGAGACATAATGTACCCTTCCAGAGCACTCAGAGTGCACTCCCTTCCTCACCCTCCTTTGGCTTTCAAGAGCCATTATGTAGCTTAAAGTGTTTTGTGAATGCAGCTTCCTTTACATCTGCTGGTGATGCAAAAACATCAATAACAACACAAAATCCTCTTTACTGTGGATTGCAGCAGCAGCAGCCAGCAACTGTTTCACCCTGTCTGAGCAAGGAGCATTTTGAAGATACAAAACATTAGCAAAAGAAATCAGTTAGAGTGGGAGGGGAGTATAATAGACTAAAAAAGATCTTGATTGCCTCAAGGACAAAGGTAAGCTGAGTTCACAGAAAAACAAGTATATTAGTAGTAATCAAGAATATTTAAATGCTAGGGGTTAAATTCTTGTGATGAATCCCTATCTTAAATTTACATCCTTGTACAAAGATTTTGTGTTTTCTCACATCTTCTGTGCTTTGTACAGTGAGAAATGGGATACTGAATGGTACACTGTGATTCTAGTCTCTTGTGACAAATCCTATGTACCTGTTCTATGGAAAGAAGACAGTTTTCCTGAGAGAGTTCCTCTCTGGTCTGTAGAGAGAAAGTTTATATTTTCAAACCACAGTAAAGGAAGAAAGAATCAGAACCTAAAAATGCCCTTGAAAAGAAGAATAAAAAGACATTAAAAATTCTGCAAGTTAAAGATACAGTAAGTGAAAACAGATATGGCTTTTGAGAATAAGCAACATGAAGGAGTCTTCATCTCATTAAGTCTGTAGGTGAATGCTGGATAACTTTCTTCTTCAGAGCAAAAGAAACATATCAAGATGATAACTCTACAATCACTTCTTTAAAAAATAGGGTTTTTTTTAAATCAACAGCTATTTAATTTTGAAATTGTGTCAGACGAGCAACTTTATTCTTCAACACATGATAGGTATAGCATACCAGATGTCTAGTAAGACTTCTAAAAGATCAAGAGCAAATGACAAATTTCTTAGTTCCCATTCTTAACATCTGGAAATTATAATTCCAGAAACATGAACATTAAAAATTATTCTCTATATGTTGGAAGGATTGCAATTTGATATAGATCTGTGAACAATGTAATCATTTACTTAAAGTCCTGCTCTTTTGTTTATGCCTTTCAAATGATCTTCAGTCTCCAGGTTGATTCTGTAAGACATATTTCTCAACACTGTAATACTGCAGCAGTTGTGACATATTGGAGTCTCATTTGCCCTAAATAACAGTAATGCTGCTTTAGGTTTTATCAAAGCAGAGGTTACAGTCATGGGGCAGACCTCCGCTCTGTGAAACCTGCTGATAAAGGAAGCTGCCAGTCAAAGTAGTGACGGATACCACGTAGACTCCTAAAGACGTCCTGTCATAGAGCTTTGACCCCACATTCAGCAGAACTATTCACACACAAAAAAGCAAGATATGTCAGCAGTTTTTGATCTTGCCCTTGTCACCAGGAAAATTGTCACTGATTTCATTTTAAACATTGGACCGAAAGCAACACAAATATCACCTAGAACAGAATGGGGCTGTTTCATACAGAAATCCTTGTTGTTGGTTACACTTGTGGTATTGGTATCTCAAGCAGTTTAAAGCTGAGGCTGCTGTGCAGATTCCCTGAAGAGTATTCATGTCATTATTCTTTATTATTTTGAAAGCAGATTAGACAAAATCCAGCTCATCTGTCATCTCACCATTCTGATGGTTTAAGATTAATGGCTGTGATAAGAGCTTGCAGTCCAAGTCAAGGAAAGAAATTTTGGAGAGTTCAGTGTCTTCCATAAATCCACATATGGCTGCTTTTTGAATGTAATGAATGCAAACTTTGAACACAGCCAGGACGAAGTTATGGTGACCTTGGAGACCAGTCCATTCTCAGCTTTCATCTGGAATGGCAGTTTTTTTGCAGAAGTGCTGATGGGACTCAGACTCCATAAAAAGTGAAGAGGAAAAGAAGGAGAGGAAGGTTTTGTTGCATTTGAAATCTCTCTAGTCTTTCCCTGGACAGAAGAGAGGGCTCCACCACATCTCAGGCCTATCAGAAGAGCTCATTTCTGTGATCTCCATGAGCTAGTAGGTAAGTGGCACTCTCAAAAGCTAGAGCACCATAACAGTTCGGTGTAAGGGCAGCAGACCATGAATAGGGGCACCCAGATGGAGATCACTAGGTGAAGACCAGGTGCCTCCCCAGGTTGCCAAAGTATAGAGCTTCATGCCCTTTGGTGAGGGGAGGAGAAAAAGGGGCTGGAGAAAGGTTTCATTTTCAGCTCTGACCAGATAGCACCTCACCAGTCTGAGATCCAGGCTTGGTTGAGCATGCAAACCAATTTCATGTCTTTGTTCTGCACAAATAATTCAGGAAGATTCAGGCTAGTTAGTCAGAGCAGTTTGGTGGCCCAGTCGGGTTGCATTTTAATCCAGTTTTGAAGCAATATTTCCAGGAATTATTCAGAAAGTCTAGCCAAGACCAAATGATCAGCAGGTCTAACACTTACTCCTCACCTGTGACACTCAACAGAACACAGGGGCTTCCTCGATTATATTATACCTTGAGACCTAGATAGAAAAATAGTTGTTACGTTAATCACTGAGGAGAGATTAAGAAATGCATATGGTCTTCACAAATTGCCATTTTACATAACACTTTATTTTTGTTCTCTGTGTTTAAGGTTGGAAAAATGAGTTGTTAATGTAGAAGCAGTTGAATGAGGAATTATTACACAACTTTGCCATGTCACTTACACAAATTCAGTACAAAAAGTCTCAACTGTCTAAGCACACTGTCTCTGAAACCAAACAAACCAAAACAACAAAAAACGATAAATAGAGAAGATTTTGGATGATAGCTCTTACTAAATATACTCCACCAGAGTATAAGCAAAAAAAAAAATCCCTATAAATGCACCAATTGCAATGTCAGAATTAATAGCATCATCTAGCAATAACGTCCAACCTATTAACTTTAAATCTTTTTTTTTTTTAAATAGGTTTTCTTGACTTTGTCAGATAGCAAAAGTAATATTCATCCTTTATCCTCAGACCCCCAACTCAACCCTTTTACCTGATCTTAAGAGGCTAAACTACAAAGCATACATAGACTGAGGATGATTATTCCCAGCAGCAGTTCTGGCAAGAACAGGTCACAAAGTGTTTATTCTGGGTTTGGCCATTTATTCAACTGGACATGTAAACAGACTGAAAATTTTATTATGGATGCCTATTGTAGTGATTTTCTAGATTACCTCTTTTGACATCTGAATAAAAACAAAGATCAGTTTCTACTCATTAGAACCCTGGGGAAATATCATTTATGATTAGGCTTTGGATTAATTTTTAAGCTTTTTAAGTTTCCCACATGGAAAGAAATAAAATTAAATTACATAAATTTGTGCCTTTCCAATCTGGTGGGACTGCTAGTTTACATGTATAATGAAACTCCTATCTATATATACTGGTAGAACTAATCTTACAGAATATAAAAATATATCTTTTATAAGTGAAAGACAAAAGGTTGTTTCTAAAAACAGCAGTTGGGAAGTGAAGGAAGAAGAGGAATGCAGTGAAGTGCTAAGGCTTGGACAACTGGCCCAAGCCAGAGCTGACCTATAGATGAATCCTGTCTATTTTATAACTGATAACAATTGTGCTAGTAGGTATTGTACTAAGTTATAACAACGCACTTATGCCGATGTAAGAAGTGCTGAAGCTTTGAAGTACTGAAGCCTGAACAACAGGCCACAAGCCGAAGCTGTGAACTTATCTGTAATCATTAACAAAGTATGTAAACTCGCTAGTGAAAGACGCAGCTTAGACAAAATAGAATCAGTAGTGAGGAGAGAATGTCTCCAACTGTCCTTGTTCAGCCTTGTTCAAGGCTGAGAACCCAAGGATCTGGCCTTGTTAGAAACTTCCTTGGTTTCCCCCCTCAAGCCCTGGCCAGGCTTTGGGTGGAATCCAACGGGAGGATGAAACCAGAAATTTTCCTCTCAAATCAAAGGTGCCGGCTATGCTGGCCTGTCGATCTCTGGTATAGAAGGCTGGGCCCCTTTGCAGTGACTCTGGAAGCCTCACCTAGGGGTGGAGGCACCGCGTAGGATTTCCCCCTTGCCGGGACAGGCTCTGCAAACCCTCGCTGTAACCGGGGCTGCCCAGCCACTGCGGGGCTGGATGATGGTAACATATGCAAGTGGTGATGGATCTTTCTTAATCACTATTCTGTCTCAGGTAGTAATGATTTGATGCATTACCCTGTATTTTCCTGTTTGGTGCTTTAAGTGCACTATTCTGCTTTTTCTTACTGCGTGTTTTCTGTATTACACTGTTACATTGGATATCACCAGTAAAATACGCCTGATCTTTTCACTCTGGTGTCTGAGTTTAATTGGTATCCTTAAGCAGCTGAACATGTAGGAACAGGAAGGCAGATACTTTGTCCATCATAAATCTTAACAGCCATTGATTTAGATGTGTTTGCATATGTAAAACCCAGTTATCACAGAAAAAGCATGATTAGTCTCTGTGATATTACAGACCAGTAGCTATTGTTAAAAAATAAAGTCCCAGACAGATTCCCTATTTGTTTTCAATCAAATGCAGCATTTAATAGCATATTGATTTCAGGGCAAGAGTACGGTTTCAATCCTAAATTTGGGAAGTATCAGCTATTACATTTTTCGGGCATGATCAGTATCTTCTTGCTTTCACATGGGTAGATCCTTCTCCAAAAGAAATTAATCCAGAATGAAAACATAAAGCATTACCAAATGTGGTATCTTAAAGGACAAGATACTGTAATTGGGTCCGCTACTGCATGCTTAACTGTCTGTATAAAATTTGCATAGGACTCTGGCACGGAGGGCGTTGTGCTGGATGTCACATTGTAAGAAGGCCCAGAGCTTTTCGATGCAGGGGCAAAGACATTCTTGGCTCCTGAGAGGGCTTTATTTTGTGAAGATCTCTGCCAGGGCTGCAATTCTTCCAGTCATACCTGCTGGTGTCTTTAAGACAGCTGCTTTGGGAGCTGGTATCTACCAGACATGACTGCACAGGTCCGTGCTTGGATAATTGAGTTTGTATTTGCACTGCCTTTGGGGTTACAGCTAGACTGCATTAAGCTAGACTTCCAGCAGTACCCAGTATCCACTGCTACCAGTACTCAGGATTGCTTTAAGCAAAGCCATAGCTATGCACTTGTACTCAAAGAGAGTGGAAAAACCACAATTACTCATAGGAATCATTTAGCATCTTGATTATATTGTCAGCAAAGCCTTACAACTCCTTCCAATATATTTTTTGGGAAAACTCAAGCATTTTTTTCTGCTTTTTTGTCTAGTAGTCCCTGCCTCAGCAAGATTAATTCATAATTTCTTAAACTAAGATAGACCATCATATCTTTTAAATCCTTTACAAGCTAAGAAAGGGACAGATTCCTTTCATTATTATAGTACAGATTTATGGCACACAATTCTTCAGAAAGTCTATCTGGAATAAAAATAGGGATCTGAAACTGAGTTAGTGATTTAGGAGAATAACAAAATATCCAGGTATATTTCTGTATATTCCAAATGGAGCGAAGTACTGTACTCATGAGACCAACAATTTTCTCCTGCTCTCTGAAGCAGGGATCCATGCTCAGCCCATCAGTTTTCCTTGTGGCTCTCTACAGCTATATCCCATTTTTTCCAAGTGTGCACTGAATTTGTCGGTGAGTGAGACTTGCTACATGACATGTCAGCCATGTTAGTCAGGACCTTGGTCTGAGTTGCACTAAGAGTCCTTTCTTGCCCCTCTCGCCACAGAGGGCACATGTGCTGCTCTTGCTACGCAACTGCATAAGGCTGGAGGCTACAACAAGGGTCTGTTCTTTTTGATCCCAGCACACCAAATCCAGTGAACAGAAAACAAAGAGAAGAGGCCTCTTCCAGGCCTCTGTTCCTAGCCCCAGGTACAGCCCTTAGGTGACTCTTTCCAGCCGTTTCAGTTGCCACTGCAGGATCCAGGTTTCAATGTGAAAGACTGATTTCATCTGAACTGTCTTTGGCCTCCCCAACAGGCACAAGGAGCTACCTTACGTATACAGTGTTGACTGATACTGTTCTCATTGCAGTTACACAAAGCCCCACATTTCATTTACAGGTACACAGATAGTCACACACATGGGTGTGAGCATAAGGTAAACATACTTGCAAAACCACCAGCCGCATATACCCACTTCAATACAGACCATGTCAGAACAATCCATTCTTCAGATGATTTCAGGCACTAACTCAAGTGCTTCACTCCACAGTTGATACAGGTCAGCAGAGGTAGGATCACATGCCCTGAGAACTGGGAGCTCATATAATGCCTTCACAGCAACAAATCCAAAAGGAATTTTCACTTTCAACTGCACCTTGCAGGTCGTGCTCATTTAACCCTCCCATCTAATGTTACCTGCAGCAGTCAGTATGCAATCACTGCTTTACCATCAGTGTTAACAGGCATTTTGCTAATGCACACACAGTACTTGCTGTAGTCAAGTTCGTCTGGGAGTAAAATAGGTAATCAGACCAAAAGAAACAAAACAGTCCAGACTACTATGAAATTAATTCTCTATTTGATTTCCTTTTAGTGTCACAATCAGCTAGAAAGTTGTCTGATTTTCTCATAATGACTTCTTTGGATTTTAGGTTTTCAGCTCAGGTAAAGTATATCAACTAGTGACTAATCTCTTTATTAGAAGTATATTTGAGGCAGAATAAGGAGTAACTCCTAAATTTTTGTCTAATACTTTTGTTTTCTGCCACATCCATCTTAAATTACCCAAACCCCTCCCACATAACCACTATTTAAACTAGTGAAGGAACATTTTTTTTTAATTAAAACTGCCAAGACAAGTGCTTGCTTTTCTTTAAAAAAATGAAGAGATTCATGGGATAGGTCAAACCCTTTTTTTGTTTGTTTTGACAAAGAAGTAGGAAAATCAGAAGTGTGGCTAAAGCTTCATAGCTCTCAAGTATGAAAAAAAAACAATCTGGGAAGAAAAAAAAAAAAAAACAAGAAAACTGCTAAAAAGCTATCAGAAAACAAACAGAAACAACAAAAACAACTACTAAAGAACATCTGTACATGAAGTACAGAAAATAATTAAGATTTGTTACAATTTCATTTTTGTCTCTCCCTTCCCCCTCAAATACAACTTTCAAAACCACTGAACCTTGTGTCACAATGTCCCCTGCTATAGCACTAAATATCTCTGCATGGCCTTGTAAATAGAATAATTGGTGTAAATGTGCTTCTCTAAAGCTCAGAGACTCTGTAATCCACTTTCTCAGTCTGAGTCATAACAGCAAAGATTGGAATAAATAAATCCTGATCTTTAATACTATTCTATCTTCTAACAGCTTATTTTACAGATACCGCTATGTCTGAATTTGTTGTAAACAGAAGGGTTTGATGTTCTTAATTACATCATTCCATTTGCTTTGGCCTCATTGGAATCGAGGTGAATAACTCAAAAAGATAAGGAGATACTCTCCAGGGTCTCTTGGCACATAACATAGCAGAGAACATGAGGAAAATAAGTGTCTCATGCAAACCATGATAGCACTAAGTAGAAGGTAGTGTAGACCAATGTCAGCTCCAGATTATGAACTGTAGGTGTGACTGCTGGGTAGACATGCTCTTAGACAAAGGCAAAAATCTATTATTATTCATCTAGACAATTGTGTGCTGGTTTTCCTGATGGATATATACCCTTTCTGCAGTTAGGCTGTAACCACAGGCAGTGTTTCTCAATTCATGAAAACCTGTAAGCTGCACAGTAGGGAGGAAAATATCAAACAGTGAACCACAAAATGACCATAAAATAACAAATTCATACACTCCTGCAAGAATAAGCAAGCTGGCAAAGTATTGGGAAAATATTTTTTTTTTTAATTTAGCACCATTTTTCTTTGTTTGAAAATGAGAATCATGATGGAAGCACCACAGGCATTGTTCCTTGTATAAAAAGTTGATGGTCCATCAGTTTTAGAAGATCCAAACACTTTCCTGCAAAATAAAAGTAGAGGATTACAAATACTAATAGTAGCTAAATTGAATTCTCATCTTTCCATGTAGCTTCCTATGCTAAGGGGACATAAAAAAATCCACATACAAATGTCCTTCCAAAACCTTCCATAATGGTTCACACCCTTCTCTGAGGCCACAGGAGACCCCTGGGTAGGTAAAAGGTGCAGAGACTGGTGAGATCTTTTCACTATCTCTAGATGTTACCACCTTCCCAGTTTGATTCCAGGTACTCCCCTAGAAGGTGTAGCAAGATCCTGTACATCTGTCATCACAAAGTTTATTTGTTGCTGTATAAGAATGTGTAAAGATACACGAGCTCCTCCCTACCTGAAAGTGCAGGAAGGGTTGTTTAACTCCTCAAAAGGAACATAGATGCAAAAGATTTAGTTTTTTAAGGAGGTGGCCAAGAGACAAAATTCCTATTTTTCATACACTATTCCTATTTAACAAACCAGAAAAAAAATATTTTAATTCTGCTTTTAGAAGATGAAAGTAGCAAAGGTCTGATTTAAATAATACGTGGTCAAATTTTAATCTTTCAATGTGGTTAAATCTGGAGTTCTCATGAAATCAGAGCTTTAGCCTGGAAATTTCACACAGGGAACAGCAGAAACTATTTCTGAAGCCATATCTCTTCACTGACATCACCAAGTAAATTAAGAGGATGGAACAATCTATTTAAAGAGATCCAAGGTCTGAAAATTCTTCAACCAGTTGAACTAAATACACTCTTCTGGTAAAACAGCCCTACAGTTTATGATTCTGATTAACAGACAGTATTTAAAAAAAAAAAAAAAAAAAAAAAAAAAAACACCAAACTACTAAAAGACTCAATGAAAACAGAAGGAGGCTCCCCAGCTCTCTATATGTCCTCAAGTATTTTAGGGGAAGCCATTCCCCTGTCCCCCTACAGTGGAGTATGGTGAAACTTGGTAGAGTTGCTTCTACTCTCTCCTGTGCAAGAACCTTCCATCCTCATTTTTTCATGAGGGAGTTACAAACAGAAGAAAAGCATTATTTCCCATGTGTTTTTCTCTATCTAGGCCTAAAATCCCACCACGTCGTACATGAAAATGCTAATATATATGTACTGTAAGCTCCATGCTCAGGAATATTGTCTGAATTTCTGATGTTTGAGCCATGAGAATGTAAACGTGGAATCAGTGAAAAAGTACGGCTGGAAGGGATTTCAGAGAAGTCATCCAATTACATCCCTTTGCCCTAAGCCAAGAATATCTTTCAGGGGTTTAAATCCATGTATTAGTTGTGATCGAATAAATGACACTTGCAAACCACTTGTAAACTACCCTACAGAAAAAGTAAAGCTTCTGTATGAAGGCACTGCAAATACTGCAGAGTAGGGTTCATGAACAACATAGTTGCCAAAAGATTGAATATGCATTGTCTTGACAGGTCACATTGGTGAAGAAAAGCAACAATACAAAAAATCTGATGCATACTAAAACCTGTTTACAGGCTCTCTTGCTTACTGCCCTCACTGTAGACATCAGCAATTTCCTAATGAAAAAAAAAAAAAAAATCTTTTTAAGGCTATATCTATCATTTTTATCTGTGTACATTTTCATTACATTATTACTTCTTCTGCACACCTCTTGTTTCTAGCTCCCGCTATGTCCAGTAGATACAGGGAAATATTCCTAATCAAATAAATTATACATTCTGTCACCAGAAAAACTAGATGATCTCTTCGAATCAATGACTTTCAGAAGACAGCAGCTATGGATCTGTATACTTAGTTTCTACTTCCCTGATCCCTAGCAGCCTGCAGGAGAGGATTATTATTTCAAGGTAGTCCCTCCTCTCTCTCTCCTGAGGAACCATTTGGTGCATCCTAAATGACCTCTAAAAGATATTACTTCTTTTTAAAGCATTCAGGAAAAGGTATTCCTTAGCTTCCTTAGGTAGCTTCTTTCATTGATCAACTATACTTAGCATGAAGAGTTTTACCCAATGCCTCACCAGGTCTTACTTCTTTTCTTTAGCTGCAGTTACTTTTAACTTTCCTCATGTAGAGGTCATGATGAATAGTTTACTGCTGTCCCTTATGCAAGCATTTAATTCTGGAAAACAGCTACAGTTCATCTCCCTTCACCATTATATTTCTAAGATGAACACAGCTAATTCATTCAACCTTCCCTCACAGGCCCTGTTGCATAAATCTGTTATCATTCCTCGTGTGCCCTCCTGCACTCTCTCCAGTTTGTAACCAACATTCTTCCAGTCCTCTGCTTGCACTGGGACACAGTGCCTCAGCTCTGACCTCATCACTGCCCAGGAGTAGGGCATCATTTCCTCCCACATCTGACATTTGATATTCCTTTTAATAGATGTTTTTATTATAAGTGTCTTTCCCTCCTCCCTTCCCCCAACAGCACAGCTGATGCACACTCAGTCTGTGATCTACTCGTCTCTGTTACCAGCCTCTTCTTTGTTCACTTGATTTTTATCTTTTTTTTTTTTCCTTAAACATAGTACATTGCATTTGCACTTACTGGATTTCATCTTGCTGATACTGTGCACTTTCTCCAATTTATCAAAATCATATTTAATTTTAAACCCATTACCCATCATGCTCTCAGCCCTTCCCAGCTCCACGCCATCTGGATTAGCACAACATTTCCATTTTATCATTTAAGTCATTAAACAAGACATTATCTCTCAGCTACAGTTAACCCTCAGGACATCACTTGCAACATCTTCCCAATGTAAGGCAGCAAATAGGTCCACAGGCCATAATTTTGTACCATGTACTACTATGCAGTTTATGCAAATGTTTCATGGCACTGTCAGGAAACAATACACCACATCTTCTATTTCACTTACGCCTGCAAACCAGGTACCCTGTCAGGAGAAAGCATCGAATTAGGCCTGATACTGTAATTAGTGGGACAATTGGAGAACTTCTGTCATAGCCCATTGGATGTCTGTGGAGAGTTTTGAAGTGAACATATTACCAGGTACTTCCATTATTGGTTTGTTTACTGTAGTGGTTTTGGTTTGTTTATTTGTTTGTTTATGATTCATGTATGATCAACTCATATTTTTCTGCTGTCGAATTCAGAAAACTGAAACATGCCTCTCTTATGGGACTCAAAAAGAAAGCTCAAGACAAAACCTCAGATAGGTCCCAGGAGCAGGAATTTTAGTCCTTAGGGAACATATCTCTTCCTCCTACCTGTGCAAAATTTTACTGCTGCTGTCAGTAGCAATCTGCAGTTCATGTTGCTACTAGTACATCGAGTTCAACTAGTAACTTTCCACCTTTTGGTCTCAAGTCCTTCCCACTCAGATGGTAATGTACACCTGTATTACCATGTGAATGTACACACAGCTATCTGTGTAGCATCAAAAAGTGAAGACGAAGTAGAAATAGAAAATTATCAAAGATACTGTTAACTAGTACAGCTTTCTGAATTATACCACTGAGAGTAAAACTACCTTGCAAGTGTCCAGCCATTGTGTCTGAAACAACCTCTGGCTTGTAAATTCTCCTGGCAATTTTTCTAGGACCAGAATTAAAAAATCCACAACACGTGACTAATAACATCTTGATCTTCTACCACCACAGTCAGCAAAAGAAGAGGAGTGTCTGGAGTATGTTGGAGGTTGATTTCATCACTATCAGAGACAGGCAGTCAAACACTTGGTCCTGCAGCCTCTATATGTTCAAAGTGCAGGACAAAAAGCTAAATAAATGTCCAATCCAGTGACTAGTATGAATCAGTGGTCTGTACAAACTGAGTGCTCCTGCATTTCGGAAACATAAAGATACTTGGTCTCTATCCCACACCTGTCTGAGGGGAGGTTTTCTGCCCATCCCTGTCTCCTCCCAGTCCTCTTGACCTCAGTCATTTTAGCACAGTCCCCAGCCTCAGCATTCTCGGAGTACAGAGACACAGTTGGCATGGAAGTGTGTCTTTGTGCTTGTCTGTGGCTCCCATCATTCTGATTCAATTACACTTCGGTGCATAGATAAGTATCAGCAGGAATTGGCTTCTAATTCTGTCACTTATGGCAGAACTGCTATTTGCTGCATTGTGTGCACCAAGCAGCCTTGCTTTATTGCAGTTCTTTTTTATGATGATCTAGGACAAGCTTTATCAACAAAACAACTAAATTCCTGTTCTCTCATCTTTCTTTATGATCTGAAAGAAAATTGGCACTTGATATGTCTAAAATAAGTTCCATAATGGCAGCAAAACTGCTTAGATACATTCAGTGTGCTGAAAATATCAGATAAATGGCAGGCTTGGCTCATGTTAACAAGCTTTGCACTTTTTGTGTTCTTTTCATCTGTGACAAAATTTAGCCCTTACCAGCCATTAAGGTTGCATTGTGCAACTCAAAAATGCAGACAGATATTCTGAGAGAATTTTAATCATATAATCACTGTATAAGACATTCAGATACTGTATGCTCAGATTTTTATTTTTTCTCCCCTTAACAAAACATGCACATAGACAAAATCAAGAAATCTAAGAGACAAGATTTTATTTATGTTCATCAAAACAGCTGTTTTGAAGATATCAGGATTGATGACATTATCAGGGACTATATCAGACAAAAAGGTCATATCCTAAAGCAGTGAGAAAAGATATATGTAATGGGATGTTTTCAAACTCCAGAAATCTACAAATGATACCAGAGGTGATTAGAGCAACTATATATCACAGCAGTCTGCACAAGCAGGTGCTGGATATGCCACTTTAATTGCTGACATTCAGAACAAAACCTGTCTGAAGTGAACATGGCAATTCTCCGCTTGCCCAGTTTCTGCTTCTGGTTACCCCTCTGTTCAGTCAGCACGATATTACATACTATCAGCACCTCCTATGGACCTGAGTCATGCAGCAGCAATTCACTATTCCAGGGCGCTACACAAGGAGAACAAAACAGGACCTTTGAAAGAGCTCACCCAGTCTAAATACAAGGAAAACAACGGGAGGGGGAGCTGAGGGAGGACAGGAAGAAGCACACAGGAGGTTGATCAGCACAGTGCTTCAGCCTTCCAGCTGCCTGCCGCCCTGCAAACTATTACGTTCTTTAATACAGCACTGATAAAAACCATGAGAAAGGAGAGAGGAGTGCAAGATGAGTAGAAAAATGCTATGCCTCCTGCCAGCCATCTGCAGACATGTAAGAGTTTATCTAGGAAAAACAAAGCTTCATTTCTATTTTAATCATTTCATTGCTGTATGGAAAACATGGAGGTGACATCCTTGGATGCACAGTGAGTGATGTAAATGAAAGAAGAAGGTTTCATGAATTCAGGTGGGCTCCAGTTTTGGCTGTCTCACTTCAAGCTACCTGTGAGTTTCTAGGCTTGTGAGTTCAAGATAGAGTTATTTCTGAAATCAGAAAAAACACTTTTTCATGCTAGCCATATCTGAAAGTCAAACCAAATAGAAAGTAATTAAGAGACAAAAAAGAGAATCTTTCTCATGGTCTGAATTTTCAGGCTTCAGGAACTGGAAAGAGTGGACCCCTCTCCAAAAAAAAAACCCAAAACCAAAATCCACAAGTTTTTCTCAATAAGCAAAAAGAACCAACACTAAAAAGCTCACAAGATAAGCTATTTTCATATCCTTTTCATGTCAATAAAAAAATATAGATAAGCTTCACAAAATTCTGGACTTTCAGAGTTCTCAATCTCTTCCCCTAAAGGAAGGAGCCCAGATATTAAAAAATTCTCAGGGAATAGGTAACTCCTGCATCTTATCTAAATCAGGAGCAGGCTTTCTAGCAGAGCTGTGGCTGTTTGCTGAGCCCAAATTATGTGGCTTTTACACCCTGACACCTGCAATGAAAGCAAGAGCCAACTTCTGTTGTCAAAACAACACTTATGAGACAAATACCTGCTAGGGATCAGAGGGGCAGAAAACCAGAACCATGGGACCCCTGTTCTGTGTGTGATTTTGTTGGGTTTGGGATTATTATTCTGTAAGGGTGCTCTCCATCCTGAGAGCTGGGTATTCATTAATCTTAACAATCATTACAACATCCTAAAGCTATGACAGGCAAGTATTATGAGACTCTAAAAAACTACAAGTGAAGCAGAAGTGATGAGAAATTCCTTCTCTGCTATGATTTCAGTAGTTATCTTTGTTTCCTGGGTTGATATGAGCAGTAAGACAGAGAAATAGACTTCGTCATTCTTAGGAGTGCATTTTTTTGGATTCCTGTCACAGCACTGCAGCATGTCTTTATAGGACTGGTTTTAGCCAGTGACATGCGTTATATCAGGTGTTAGTTTCATCTTAACTTTCTTTAAACTGGATGATTTCTTACCATAAGGATACCTAAGAAGTCTGTTCACATTATAACAAATGTCAGTGAACATCTATGTGTCACTGCTCATTTGCTCAGGCTAGTGGCCTCTGGCTATCTCAGCTCTTGACATATTAGCCACGTGAAAACATATGCTCCCATTCCTAGTGTGTCTCTAGAAACACATCTCTCTCTGACTCTGCTGGTTAACAATCTCACATCTCATTTGGTAGCTTCTTGAATATTAGGAGAATTACAGAAGGAAGGATTTTCTTGTGGAGGGTATATTTAAACCCTCCTACTTTAATCCAGAACAAGCCCAAAGAAGGGTAGAACTAGCTAAAATTTATAAAACACACCTGAAATGAACATTCTACCTTTTTTGTGTGTCTATAGCCAGAAGGATAAGAAAACAGATGGGGTAAACCTATGTATTGACTTGTAATTTCATTCAAGATTCATGGTGCTTCAAATCAAGGGAAACAAGCTGTACCACATTTTTAAAATCTTGTTTTGTCTGAAATTCCTGATTTAAGAATCAGGTTGAAAGAATACATGAAATTCTAACTTTCATGAAAAGTCCAGCTTTTCCACTTGAGTTAGGCATGTCTGGGGCATTTAAGCAGACTCCAAAAAGCGAGATTCTTCTATTCTCTCTTCACCTCAGTATGAAATCTGAGTGCACTGACACATCAGTGGTCAGAAGTTAGTAAACTTGACCAAAGCATCTGCCCTGAAAAGCTTCCAGAAAATACTGTCAGAAAGCTTCCTAAATCACCATGGCCTTAATAAGCTTTTCCAGTTGACCTGGGAAGAGCAAGTCAACCACAGTCTTCACTTTTCTTGACTCTTTAGTTGACTCTTCAATTTGCTGGTCACAAAGGCACGTGGTTACACTCTCCTCTTGGTTTCCTTCAAGTAAGCCATTGACCACTCTAGAATTTGATCTGTTCACAGCAGAAAATGTAACACACAGATTTTGCTATTTTCTCTTTGAATGGCAAAATTTCATGTTTTCTGTTGTAGTCTTTCATGTATTGCCAACACACTTTATTACACCTGATCATGACTGAGAATACTGAGTTGCGGTTTTCCCATTAAGATTTGTAATAAACACAGAAAAGTCTTTCTCAGTCCCAGTCCATGTGAATAGACTGGGTGTAGGAAAATATTTTGAAGTGTAAGAAAGACATTTGATTCTAAGAACAGATGTCCCAGAGAACCAGAAATTTTTGTTTTGTTTTGTTTTACTGGGGTCACCATAAAGAAAAAGGGGGGAAAAAAACTATACACAAAATTTAAGTCCAAATCTGGATGTGAATTGAGGTTGGCTCCTAGTCAACTTTTGCTTTGATTTCTAAGTAAAACTCCGTCAGAACTGCTGTCACTATATCCTTCCAATCACTCATCCCAAGCTGGATTCAGAATTACCCACACATGCACGATGCATAGCAAATCCTCCAGTTTAGATGCTGTTGTGGAACTTTGAACAAATTGTATTTCATTATGTTTGAACATATTTTCCATGTACATCCTGGATTCACCTGCCTCCACAAAGGGAGATGCTTGATTAGCAGTGGCACAATCCCAAGGCAAGTGGAGTGGCAGAGCCCCCTTTCCTATCAGTCTTGTGTCACGATTATGGGGCAAGGTCATGTCAGGGAACCTCAGATGTGGAGACATATGAAACTCCCCAGCACATCACAGAAAAACGTATATCTCCTCTCGAGATCCTTACAGCTGCCGATGTGAGGGTCAAGAGTCAAAGGGAAGGTGTGAGGTCTCAGCACTGCGGCAAGCAACCATGAGTTACTGCTTTCTTATTCTTTCCCTCTTCCCCTTCGCTTTGCAGCAGTAAAGCCGTATCTGTGATCAGTGATCATCTGCAAAGCCACATTTTCACTTGTCCTTTCTGAAATTGTGGCCATTTATTATCAACCACCTAACAGCAATATTTTTCATGGTCAGAAGAAAAGATAGACCCATGTGGTTAAAGTACTGGATTGGAACTGAATTTCACATTGAGTGCTTGGCTCTCATATATTTACTGTGTAACTGTGAGGAATTCACTTATTTACTAACCATGAAGATCTCATCTAGTATAGACATTAGAAACAAATATGTAACATGTTATTTGAGGCCCCACAAAATTTAAATCCTAATCAAGCAAGGACCATAACTTGTAGGGGAGGAAAAGAAACACACTTGTTATATTTTAATAATAAGGCTGTTTTGTCCCTGGAACTGTGTAAGATGCAAAAATAATGAATTATTGTGGGTCCAAACATACTTTTATTTTCTTGGAGAGAAAATGAAATTATTAGTTTAGCTTCTTTGTCCAAAAATTTAAAAGAAACAAGAAAACTAAAACTGGAAGTATAAGAAAATTTTCAAAATAACTGTTGTTTTAATACTTCAGATCATCATTAACTTAAGAAATCAGGTTTTTCCTGGCATGAATGCTCTGCCATTTAGTTGTATGATATATCAGGTAAAACAGAGTGGTATGGCAGTTACCTAATGGTCTGGTAATCCATGTTTTCTTTACCACGCTGCTGGTGTTACAGAACTCTCTCCTTGCTTTCCTCTCCAGGGATCTGCATATAGCTGCTAGGACTAGTCTTTCACAGTTCCTCATTAATGTCAGTTTTGTCCCTTTTGTTTCTGAATTCCCTTACCTAGCCTGTCCAGTTCCACTGATGCCTCAGGACTCAGGGAGGCTCTACAACCAGTGTGAGTCTTCTCTCCAACATGCAGCCTTCTTGTTCTTCCACACTGCAGTGAAGAACACGCAGACACAGCAGCCCTATTGACTTTTGAGAAGATGGGACAGAGTAAGATGTCTTTGCCTTATGACAGATACTTGCATTGTAGGGGTGATTCAGACCAAAAGTCCCCAGGACTCCAATTTAGTGCAAACTTCTTCAGGTGCCAGCACCAGAGATGGGTTTTATGCAGCTCATCTCTTTAATCTTCTCACCTGCAGCCTATTCCTGTACTCAGTAGGGTGCAAGGCTGCAGCACTAACAAGGACTCATGTTTGCATGTGGTTATGCCTTTCTCATCTCAAAAATCCACCCTTCCTTGGTTCTGCAGAGGAAGTATCTTATGACCGAGGGCTTTTCTATATACTCTTAAACCTTGTTAGCAAGCCTGCTGCTTGTCAAGAGCTGACCAGACACAAAAGTTTGGCATTAAAACAATGCACTCAAGACAGCAGAGATTTTTTTCTTAGATGTGCTAATAGTTGTCTGCTTTGAAAATGATCATCCTGGAAAATTGTTCCTAGGCAAGGACAGGCATATTTAGTAGCAATTTTACCAAGCTTGGAGTATCTGGGGTGGCTTAAAATACATTTGGCTGGCTATTTGCTGCCTTGCCCAACCAGCAGCTCAGGAAAAAATGTAATGAATCATCACTTAAGCCAATGCATTCAGATGTAATCTTATTCTGTAACATCCTTGCATATTTACAAAGCACAACCTAATGAACTGTAGATTTTTGCCGTAAAAATATGTGGAATTGTCCCATCACATTCCAAGACAGTTTTAATTACAATTAATTGTATCTCTTCCCCAAATCTACTATGAGACCTCTCACAAAATACTACAATTCACTAATATTTGTACCTTTTGAATACCCTGACTTTTAGTAGCATAACCTAGGTCCGGACAGCACTGAACATAAAGGGCTGATGTAGGCAGAGCTTGTAACATGCAGACTTCTGCCCATTTACCACCTTTGTGATGTCATGACTGAAAGGCTCAAGTTAGCCCATAAAGCCATTCTGCTTTCACAGTGCTCTCAAGTAATATGGGACAAGAAACATGTGTATAAGGGAGAGATTACAGAGGTGGTCCATGTTCCCAAAAATAATTATATAGCACCAGGCAGTGCTGGAAGATTAGGAAGGAAACAAACAAAGCCCATTGTAATAACTTACTGTTCTTTTTTAATACAGGAGATGCTAATCTTAAGAGATGTTTAGTCCTCTGAAACAAGCTGGTTTGAGTCTCTCCCAATTTGAATGTGTTATATAGCCGTTATTACCATTATATTAGGAATATTTTCAAGCTCCTTTTTTCATCTTTGTTTACATATTTGAATTCTCTTGGATCTCAAGCAAAGCACATAATATCCAGTTTTCCCCATGAAATATTCATGTTATGCGTTAGAAGAGACAAGAAACCTAAACAATTGTAGAACAGAGTTTATAAACCTGGATTTATAACCACATTCTAACTAACACAAAGAAAAATAAATGGGTCAGTAGAGAAACAACAACAAAACCTCTCAAAGGAAAGGGGCTAGATCTTCAACTAATGTAAACTGCAGATTCATTAAAGTCAACAAATCTATGCCTGTGTACACCAGCAAAAAATATGGCTTTGGATCTCTGCTTCTACTAGTGGAGGCCATATGGTAAGACTTCACATGAGTGAGTTCTCTTCATAAGTGAACTATTATGTTTAACTAACTTTATATGTACAAGTTTCCTGTTTGTGACTTGTGTAACATTCATGAATAATTCATGATGGAAAATTACAGATTTACAGTGCTTTTTCATCATTTTACCACCAGGCTTCTATTTAGCACACTTAGATAGTATCATTTCTAGAGACTTAAATCAGGCAAGGCAACATACTTCTCATGTAAGAAGAACTCGGGTAACACCTGAAGTCTGCAATGCTCTCCTCACAAATATGCTTGTATTTGCTTGAATTTTGGCAACAGAGTAAAGGATAAAAGCCTGCAAATGAAGAAGATGATGCCAGACCCAGCTGACTTTCATAAAACCTTTTGTATGCAGAGATATTCAGAAGAGCACCTGTAGAGTCTTCAGTTGCAGCTGTGGTGCAAGCAGGTGTGAAGGAGACCAATGTGTGACCCCCTGCCCAGACATCTACCAGCCTCGATGGAAGTTGAAATAACAAAGCCCAGAGCCTGGTCAGAGTTCACAGTCCCCTAGCTATGCATGAAGAGACATGGCATGTCATCAGCAGAGACCCAGGACCAGATCTGCTGCTCCATCCCCACTGCTTATTCCATTTCATTGGCACGTGGCAGCTGTTAAATCCACTGTAGATGCAATTAGATTCACATGCGGTTTTTATCATGGTGAATACAACGCATTATCACCTAAATGACTTCAGAGACATTTTTCACCTTGTGTCTCAGATTCAAGATTACCTATGACACAGGTAAACCACAACACTGCCCAGTGGGCTTTCTCTTTGCAACAGAATCACTTATTTCACTCAGTTAATTACAGCAGACAACACAATCCTTAGTGTACAGGCTTTTAGACAAAATGCATGTGTTCTTCCTCCCTCTCCAATTGCACAGCATGCTATTCCTCTCGTATCCATCCCTTGTCCTTCTTTTGTACTGTTAACACAGGGTATCCATAAACCCCATCTCTGGCTACAAAAAGTCAGTATGCTTATTCTGAATTTTCAACTGCAGCCGTTTTGCTGCCTGTCTGTTGGCAAAAAATCTAGATCTGCCAATGTGCTATATACCTTGAAAGTGTTAACCTTTTGATTGTGCGTTGTTTGGAGGTGGTTTCTCTGTCCTGAGACACTGGCCTTTTCAGCAAATGTCCAACTCTTCAAAATCAATTAGTAACTTTGAACTCTCCATTTTAGTGCTTCCCACATCAGATACATCAATACTACCTCATTTTCTGAAAGGGCTCGGTATTCGGTCTTGGAGAACTGGACTTCCAGGATAGCCAGTCAGTAATCCTCAGTTCTTATTTTACTCCCTAGCCCCTCAGCCATTAATCTTTTATTCAGAGAGGGAGAGAGAAAGAGAGCATGCCTGGATTTGTTTCTTTAATGACATATTCATTTATTCATTAAAAAAAAAAAAAAAACACAGGAGAAAAAAACAAGTAGCAGCAATAAACCATGAGTCAGATTTATACTGAGTCTGTGAGGAATGACTGTCTGGAATTGGGGCTCTACTAAATCTAATCCATCACAGATTGATGAAGAACACCCTCATTATTGCCTACAGGAATTTTTTTAAAAGGATTTCAATCCAAAATTCAGGTTTGAGAAGGAGGAAGTTGGTGAGTCATAAGGTTTTAATAAATCAACTTTGGCTCTGTATTTGCAGGATGATCTTACTTTCTCTTGCTTTGAATTAATGAGAGGAACTGAACTGTCCTTGACAATAGCCTGTTAGGACCCTAAGATATACCTTTTTCATCTAAGATATTTAAAAATTACCATCTGTTTTGCATTATTTAGACAAATTAAACTAATGTGGACTATTCCTTTTCAAAATAACCTGCAGAGCCTTTTTTTAGGCCTGGGTCTGTATACTGGAGAGCCTGGAGCACCAACCATCAGGAAAAGCAAGTGTCTGCCTGAGTCTGACCTTCAAGGAAGAGCTTATGGTCTGAGATCACCATCCTTTCCCTCCATTTGCAAATGTTCCACAAAGCAAAATATCAGAGAGGAAAACAGATGTCATGAGAAACATGGATATAAGAAATTTTATGTGCAATAGATGGGAGGATTGCATCCCCAACAAACAGACCTGAGAAATCACCAACTGGCAGATCATCTCCAGAAGAATTAGTAGGAAGCTGAGAGTGTGTTTGAAGCAGACGTTCTGAGTATTAATAGAGAGACTCCTACTTGCAGCTGTCAAATCAGGACCCAGTGTGGAAGAAAAAAGGGTACCCAGAAGATACTCAGATGAGACCTTTTCATAACAGAGCAGGGTATGGAGAACAAAGGGCCTATGAAAAAAATGGAAAACAGGGAGAAGTGGAAGAGATATGGGGGTTGTCCTGCAAGCTGGAGTTGTTACAAGAACAATGAAGAAATGAACTTTCTTCCAAATTTTCAAGAATGAACATCCAAAGTAGCAAATTCCATCTTTAAAACAAGTTTAATTCTTCCCACAAAAATGTCTGACTCAACAGATTAAAAAGACTTTATGCACAGAAACATAAACTAGTTTCTCTTAATCAGAAGGAAGCTGTGTTCAGAATCTGTTATATGTGTTATATTATATATAAATTAGTTTATACGTTTCTATCACCTGATCCCTTTATGGCATTGAACTAGCAAAAGTCAAATAGAGCATTACAAATATTTCAGTGCATAGAGATGGATGAAATTTCTATTGAGAAGAATTCATCATCCAGTTAAAGGGAGGATATAAGAATCCATATCCTGTTCACTCACAATTCCCGAAAGAACTGAGCTCAGATAATAAAATAAAAATAAAATAAAGGCCAAGTAGGTAGTCAAGGCTCCATGCAAATTATAACATAATAAATTTCCAAACTCCCTTGTTTTATTGTTTAGAAGACAAAAATTGAGGAATCCTGAAAAAAAGATCAGTAGGAAATAAAAATCAACACAACTACATGAATGGTTCTTCAAAAGTTCACTTCAGAGTGGAAAAGAAATCTCACTTCATAACTCATTATTAATGTGGCTAAAATAACTAAAACAATTTTAAAAGATGCCAGAACCCTATGCCCTGTGTAAAGGAGCAGAAACAGGCCATGACTTAAAGCTTTTGAAAACCTTTCCTCTGAATATCTCCTCCCACTAGGTAGTATAGAAGTATGGCTGGATTGAGGTCAACATGACTGTTCATTTTCCCAGCTATGCACACAGAAAAGCACCTGAGTGAACTGAGACCTTGCAGTGTAGCCATGATGAAATCAGCTCTGATCAGTAATTCTTGTCTATAAAATGGACGTAACCCTGTCTATTTCAGGTACTGTAAAAGCTAAATTTACTCAAATAACAAAGGTGAACTGAACTTTCAAAAAAAGCAGAACTTAATATGTATGTTTAGGAGACTTCCAATTCCAGTACTGAGCAAATCTCACCCACCTGTCAAACAGTAACTCTACCAGGACTATCTATGCATGTGGTTAGAAAAGGACTAAAGTATTAAGCAATCTCATATAGGCTGGACAGAAATAGAGAATTAAAAAATATATAGGTTTCATATAAAAATATTTCTTAGAAGCTTGCAGGTTTTCTCTTTTTTTCTTGAATGTGGAATCAGACCCACTGTCAGAGAGTCAGATGGGTAACACCTGCCCATTTCCCAGAAACCTGCTTCCAGCCACCAGAGCCTTCCCAAACCAACAGAGAGCAAATACACAAGGGTATCGGCCAACTTACCTCAGTGCCTCCAGGTGCATTCTTTTCCTTTCATAGGCCAGGGTATTCGTTCATGTCTTGGTTTTGCTCTCTTTCCCCAGGAGCTGAAAACCCTGGTCCTCTCATGATCACTATCATCAAGGCTGCCCTTCACCTGTACTTCCTTGTCTTGCTGAAGTCAAAGAATACATCCATTGCTCTTTCCTTGTTACTAGAGCCAAACACCTCAGAAAAAAAGTCAGTTAGGGTGACCCAGCATGATTTGCTTCATATTTCCAAACTCAGTGTTGCCCACAAATATTTGCTGTCCTTAAGCTCAGGGAAGAATACCAGTATTCCAGCTTTTTTGGATGGTTAACAACCTTACCTTTTTTATTTCTAATTTCCCTTTTGGTCATAATCCAGTGTCTTCCCTTAGTATTTCATCTTGATTCGTGAACATGTGTGGGGAATTCCATTTTTAGATTAGGTGTTGAATGCCATCCCTCAGCTACACTGAAGGTAACTTGAGAGAATGCACAGGTCTACTTTAAAAGTGAAATGTTCAGGTTTGGAAAATAAAAAAAAAAAAAAGAAAAAGTCTCCTAATATAAGACCACTACAGACGTTTCATAACTGGGACCTCCTTCCATAAAGTGGCAGAAATGTAATAGGAAACATTTCAGTAAAATAAAAACAAGCTAAAATCCACATTTTTTCTAGCCCCCAACATGCACATTCTTCTCAGTGCTAAATCCTAGAATCTCTGATGTTTTAAAACATTTATCTGTTATGAAATTCCAGAAGTTAATATTGACATTCTTCATCTGCATGTCTGGAAGTTGACTTTCAAGAAAAAAAGTCTTAACTGTTGGAAGGGATTCTATCAATTTCAGAAGTTGTTGTGGAAAGATGTTTAGGGTTTAAGTACTTAACAGTAAATTCAAAGTGCTGCCTCTTCACACTCCCAGGTGCATAAATTTTGATTCTAATCTCTAAACTCAAGGTTTTCTGGTCTTACGACAAACCCTAAACACATAAAGTAAGTGTAATGTGTAGATCAGTGTAGTGTTAGCATTTGCAGCTCTTCTGTTGCTACTAAAGCACTGTCCTTATAAATCATACTACTGCAGAGTCATCATTCAGCAAATTAATTGGCCTATTAACAAGTCCTGCCTAGATTAAACAACCCAGTATCCACTGTTGCCTCTCTTCAACGAGGGAGACTATCTTGGTAATGCCAATGCTAACATGTCTGGCATTGGCCAGTGTCATGAAACCAAAGGAAAAAAAATGCCTACTGGGGATATTGGAAAGCTGTTACACAGAATCTCTGTTCAGTCTTTGTAATTGTGCATGGGTGATAGTCACTCAGAATGTAAGAGCTGCATCAGCACTTCATGCACCTTTGGAAGTTTCATCCTCAGCCCCTTGAATGACCCAGCATGACAAATACTCCCTCTATCAGTCCCTCCTTGAAAATAACAAAGAGTGGGAGAAACGTGTTGAACCCATGCAATTTTTCCATTGCAGAAAAGGCTGCTATGATGTCAAGATCATTGAATAAAAACAGAAGCAGAGAGGCAATGAGAAAAAAGGAAAACTACTCAAGTCTTAAAGAAAACAGATAGCATGGGGAAAATTGCTTAGATAAGCCTAAACATGTCCCAGAAAAGGCTAGAAATAAATAATATTTACATCAGGAATCCATTCTTTTGCCATTTTGTAAGTCAATAGGCTTGGGATTTTGGTCATGTGTCTTTTATGTCTAACACAATGTGTTAGTAGACTAAAAATATATTTTGTATGGTGTACTCCAGAACTTTTCAGGCATACTTCACACAGCTGCAAAAATCAGTGTACACATACTCATCTGTGCAACTTCGCTCTTGTGTCACTTGAAGCAGAATTACTAACTTGCTTAAGGTTTACAAGAGTGGCAGAGAGTGAATACATGAGTTCCAGACAAGATAGGAAAATAAACTTTACTATCTGAGGGGTGGCTACTGATGCTGCTTGGAGGAGACAGAATATTTTAAGGCAGAGTGCTAAAAGATATCAGGCTGTGGAAATGCAGACAATAACAGAACAAGTGCAGAAAGACAAAGAAACAGAAGAGAAGGAAACATCAGGCTGACAACCTCAGCTACGGCAAGTCTTTCTTGTGTTTTGAAAATACATACAGACACACTTTCTCTTAAGTGAGAAAAGATTTGACCACCACCACCCCCTAAGGTACTATTAAGTTCATCAGACCTGGGGTACAAGTAAGGTGATATTCTGAAAAGCCTATGAAACCAGTACTGTGATTGACTGATTAGTTGATTGATTGATTGATTGATTGATTGATTGATTGATTGATTGACTGAGGTTATACCACTGATCTTATTTCCATCTCTGAACTCCAAAATCTACATGTCATGTTCAGACATCTGGATGGAAAAAACTCTGTGAACCCAAAAGAAGACCTTAGCAGGCAGGAGATAAGAGCAGAAGCACCAGCAGAGAGCAAAACCAATTTTGTATTTCTATGGGAAGTGTACAAAAACACATGGATCAGTGGATGAGTAAGATTTTTATTCTTTCAGGTTTTGTCTTGCCTTCCTCTGAATAAGTGTCATATTGAACTTAATAAGGGTAAAACCAGAAAGATTCTATAGAAACTAAGCAACTCATATAAAAGCCGCTTGAGACATATTTGTGCGATTTTAATGTCATTTTCCTTTGGGCCACATGAGTACATATCAAGACAATAGACTGATTCAACCAGACAACTGTGTGTTCACCAGTGAGTCAACACCAGCTACTCCATGGCACGCTCCCTTAAGGAAGCCAATCCAATTAGAAAACTGCTGGTCTAAGAGCAATTCCTCCTTTAACTGCCATAATAGGTTGGATCAAGGTCTTCAAGGTTTACACCATTCCAAAACTCTTGCCTTTTAAAAGCTTTATCCACATCAGTGTGAATCTTCAAAGGAGATAACACTCTTCAGCAGACCCAATGAACATTTAACCCTGCATGACAGCAAAAAAGGCATGGCAGCTCCCTGTAGCCCTGCTTCCCTCTATTGCCCGGGCCAGGCAGCCTCCCTGTGCACACCTCAGGTCCTCTCCTTCCCTCATGCCAGAGTTTCTTCAGGTGGAGAATACACAGTATGAGGCACAGGGAGCACCCATGTTATCCTCAGCTGCCAGAGCCCTGCCTCCCCCCAAAGTACTATCTATTATCCACCGTGCTACTTCTGCACCTTCAAAACCTGCAGTAGGAATACAGTTGCTTCTAAAGTTTTTAAGAAACTTCTGAATCCCTAACCAAATATTATTAGCTTTTCTGAACTTCTGATTTTCACATGGACATAAAATATGTCCCCAATTTATATATAACTGTTGACTTAATTAGAAAGCTGCCCTTTATCTAACACAAAGAAAAATGGTATTTAAAGCATTTCTAACTCATTCAGCTTTCTGTTCACTCATTAGCTGTATGCATTTTTCACCTGTATTTTTCATTATTCACAGTAAGTCTATTTTTACAAGAGTATTTTGACAACTTTTTAACTGCAAATGCTCGCTGATTTTCTGGCAGTCCTCTGCAGAATTTTTAGCAGGATATGCTTCCCTGGCATGCTACCAGAAGAACTCGATGTTTGCTCTTCCAGCAGTTTAACTCAGTGTATGAATATCTATGGTGGGGGCTCTAATCTTCTAAATTACCCAGTCCTCAGCAGGTGTTGTTAATTTGTACAACTTCATTTACCTCAGTGGAGCAAAAGCAAATAACATGTCATGGACTTTCCCCACTTTGCTTACCATTCTACCAGAACCCTGCTGTTATTACTAGTTAGTTGGTTGGATCACAAGGCCTTCTGCTGAGATAATATGATCTTTTCGGTATGATTAAACTATTACCACACTCATACACTTATTCCTCCCACAACTGATGATTTTTTGCTGGAACAGTCAAAGGGGGCCGAATTCCTACTGAATGCCTATTGGCTTTAGACTCATAAACTCATTTAGGTCTAATATTATATCAACATATGATTCACCTATATCCAAGCTAATTTCAAACACAAGTTAATTAATCAAAGCATCTGCCCTAAAAAGCTTCCAGCAGACACTGTCAGAAAGCTTTCTAAATCACTATGGCCTTAATAAGTTTTGCCAGTTGACCTAGGATGAGCAGGTCAACCACAATCTTTACTTTTCTTCATTCTTCATTGTCTTCAATTTGCTGGTCATAAAGGTGGGTGGTCATACTCTCCTCTTGGTTTCCTTCAAGGAATGCCATTGACGACAATCTCTGGCTCCATAACTGGTCTAGAATTTGACCTTTCTCAACACAGAAAATGCAACACACAACTTGTTCTACAAATGTAGCTATTACTTTGCATAAAATACTGTCAACATGTACACTGTTTTATCTATTCACAGGTGATTATTATGGTTCTACTGTTTAACATGAGTAATAACACAGACATCTTAATCTCAAATTATGTGGATTCGTTCCTATTCCAAATTTGCTACATTTCACAGAAAAATGGAAGGATTGAGCAAGGAACAAATAGCACGGTTTTAAATAAGAATGTGATCTCTTAAATTACTGATTTAAACCAGTCTGGAGAATTGCATAAAAGCACACGCATTTTAGTCTGAATACTGCTTATTTTAGATTAAGATTGTTTCCCTGGGTGTTGGGCACCACTGTAACTAAACCAGTTGCTCTATTAGGTTAAAGAGATTCAGCCTTCCCCTGTAGACAGGTTTAGTCCCTTAACAAACTTGCAGTGCCTCCATATCAGCTGTGGGTTGTTAACAAGGCAGGGATAGCACATCCATTCCAATAATTTTGAGGGTTTTTATTATTATTAGTCATCAGTGAATAACTCATAGCAGCCTCAGTGAATCTCATTTCTTTTTCTGTTCTGCAATCAGCCTATGCTTCTTTCTGGAATATTTGTTGCTCCCCAAATTATTTGTCAAATGCAGTCTCAGCTTGTAGATTTATCAAAAGCAGCTTCTTGCAAGTCGTTGATAGACAGAGTTCAAATGCATGATAGGTTTCATCAGGCACACAGGGCTCAGAACAACTTTCTTATTCTATTAACTGCAAAACTATAACTGTAAAACATGGATTTGATTTAGAACTCATTCATTTAATTGATCGGGTGGGGATTTATTTGGGGGACTAAGGGAATTTTAGCTTCTTTCTTTTTCCCACTTCCCAAACACAGGATACAATCATGCAGCTCCCAACCAATCAGTTTAGGACTCTTAGTAGCCCTGAACTGATTAAATTTTTTTTTTTTTTACAAATATATTCAAAGAAGTCCATTGTCCTTATGGAATTTCCTTTTTCTAATTTTTTAGGGTATCTACAGAAACAAAGCACACCCAGGACAAAAATACTAAATTTATATGTGTAAATTATTTTAGGGGACAAAAGACACAGAATTCATTCAGCTGGAGTAGCTGGACTCTGTTACAAACTGAATCCATTCCTGTAAACAAACCAGTGGCTTAATCAAAATCAGAAAGGTTTCCTCAAAATACTATCTGCAGAAACCACCTACTGATTTTGGTAGACTCAGATCATATCAATTTGTCATGAGGCTGTTCAATACTGGATTTCCTTTTCTCACTTTTCTCCATTCCAGAATACTTAGAATCACTTATTAGAGAAAAATTTTCTCTAAGTGACATCAGATACTTTTTTTTTGTTCCGGGGTGCATGTCTGGTTTTGTCTTCTTCTCTTGTTCTACTCCTAGCTAAACCAAGTAGTTATGTAGTCTCAGCTTACAGCTCCACATGAGATATCCCCTATAACTGGGTAATGTTTTGGGGACATTTAAGTAATGCATGGAGCTAAGCTACAGTTCTGCTTTCTTCCCTACATATTTATTCAGGTTTAGCTCATGAACGTTTTATGTGCATGTGGCAAACAATTCAGTTTGCTACTGAAGTCTACCCCTCCATGGCAAAAATTACTCTTAGATTCTAGAATATCTTTCCCATTTATATTGAAATTCATCAGCTAAAATAATATCTTCTCAAGGGATGTTTCCAAGGAGTCTCCTGTTGTCTGCAGAAAAAGTATGAGGTAGGACACGCTGAGCACTTAAAATCTGATCTGCATTCCAAACAGTCTCCAAAATTTTCATTTTTCATCAGTCTTTGTCAGCCATAAAAATACTTCTGCTATTAAAGCTAGGAGCAGCCAGTGCCCAGGATGACAGCTGTTAAAGTCACTGACATACTGTCAGAAACGCCCCGCTTGCTCTCGTTGTGTAGTGCCTAACTCCACTAGTACTCCCACTGAGGTCGGTTTGCAGGGGTCAAGCAGTGCACAAATTCAGCAGTGGCAGCATTTGGCTTTCAGTGATGGGTCTGAATCTTATTGTGAAAACTGAATAAAGGACAGAGCTTAATTTTGCTTTTCTAGAAGCAAGAGAAGCACCTAAGCTCAAGGTGCCAGTACACTCTGCAATTTCTTTATTGCTAGAGGCATGTGGTGTCTACAGCAGATTCCCTCACTCCCTCCACCAGCTCACAGAAGCTGCTCCACTGTGGAAATAACCAGGACAAGACAACTGCATTCTTCTGGTGGCATCTCATCTAAACTATGTCTATGATCATATTAATCCAAGCAACTTCTTACATAAAAATCCTTTTAAAATACAGAAGGGGAAAAGGCAAACTATCTGAAGAGCCTTATTTAATAGTTTACCTTTCAAATCCATCAGGCTGTTTTGCCTTCCAAGTAATCCTAACAAAAAGCAAAAATTAATTTTTTATCATAGCTCTTTGTCAAGTGATAGGAATGCACGTGGCTTCAGTAACACAAAAAATTCCAAGTGATATTCAACGTGTTGTAACTGTGTCTCCATTTTTGATGCTTCGTGGTCTCTCCTGGTGATTTGCACAGCAGTGGTTATCCACACCCTCTGTAAGAGTTACATCTGACATTTGCTTATTCTGCAGGCTTGCAAACAAGAGAGAATAATCTTGACTTTCTTCTTCCTCATCGCAGAGCTCTTAGGTGTTTAAAGCAGCTGGTGAAAAGGATGCTTCAAGAATCTCTGGTGGTGCAAAAGTGGTGCTCTGTTTTCTCAGAGATGTTTTTTTTCCTGGTAACACCCTTCTGTCTCCATGAGATGGGCTAGAGCACTGCTGGAGTCTGTATTTGATAGCAAGAAATTGAAACTCAGTAAGGACTCATGGAGTGCATAACAGAGCTGGAAAGCACAACACAATTTTAAAGCGTGAGCTATGTTTACTCTCTTTTTTCACAGGATATACCTATCCACTGCTATCCAGCACCATTTTAAAATTACTTGAGCTTGCTCAAAGACAGCCTATTTGTACAATGGGAATAATTTGACACTGGCATTAGTGCTTGGGAATTTCATGAGTGTGTTGTTAAAGGGAATTTATGTTTTTAAAAGTAGCCCTTATAAATATCAGAATTCATTTTCACTGAACAGATGTGTAAATTCTCCAGTTCTTAGATTGCTTCTGGAGCATGACAAAAACCATTTGTCATTTGCCGTGCCTGATTTAACTATTGCTTCTTCTGTACTACCTTGCCAGGAGAGTGTCCAGCATCACATTATTTAAGGGATCCTGGAACAAAAGCCACAGATCCAGTTCATCTGTTTTCTTCTAAAACCACAGCCTTGGGTGAATGGCATTCTCACCTGTACTTTATCACACATGTCAGCATTTTACAGACATTTCCCTTCTGCCAATGTAATCTCCTATGTGAGCCTAATCCTGCCGAATTTCAGCATTATCTGGCCTTCTAATTAATTTATCGCATATTGTTTCTGATATAATTTTAAAGGAGGCTTGGTTGTAATTTAGACTGTATTTCAGGTTATACCCCTCCTGGGTAGCCTGTGAGCTCAGATGCATAGGAACAAACTGCTGAATACTTCCTTGGTACAGGAGAGTCTTATCTCCATTCATGCCTTATCAGGGTATTTGGCACAGAAAGATAGATTGGATAGCGCAGCTGACACCTCAGACATCTCTTACTGAAGCAAAGAGTGAGCGAGGTGTGCAATATCTCCCAGGGCTTCCCCAAGTCATTACCTCAGCACTACACCTGGGCACAACAGAGTGGGTTTTGGTTTGGGTTTTCTTTGTCGATATGGCATGTCTTAAGGGACATTCCAGCAAGAAGAATCTTAAAAGGAATCCATTATCTGTTACACATGCACACCACACCCACATGCATGCCAGTGAGCTAATACTGCGAAGAAAAAGCAAGTTATTGGAGAGACCAGCAGCCTGATGCTCAATATTACCACCAAGTAGGGCTCAATCTAACCTGGGGGCTAGAAAGCACTGCTGTGCAAACTCAGACCCTGAGGAGGTTTTCCTTCTGATGAAAGCTAGGGATAGAATTCTGCATGAGGTCTGGATCCTCAAAGGGACTCGCATCTCTTTCAGGGTGGCATCCCTCGGGGGCATCCCTGACAAGCTTCATCTTCTGCTGTGCAGCTTCAAGCAGTGCCCAAAGGCAAAAGCGAGCCCACAGACTTTCAGGAACGCAGTTGTCATGACTGCACCTGGCAAGCTGACTCCTGCCCGAATCAGTTTTTCTTGTACCAGAAATCCTTATTAAAGCCAATAATTTGAACAAGGTCATCCCAGCTGCTTTGATAGAGGGTTTTCAAAATCAGTTCTTTAAACTGTGAACAGAAGGGTTAAGCCGATGCTGCCTCTGCGCTTCTGGAAGGAGATGAGGCAGTTTGCCAATTTTGCAGCCCTTGGTAAACCTGACAGAATTGTTTAGCTGGACAAATTGGGTGAATTATCTCTTACACAGATGCTGTTGTGGCCTTTCCTTAGTTTGCTTATTCAGTCTTTTCCTGTTTTTTACACCATCCTTATAATTTAACTTTGATAAGCACTCATGATTTCTCACTCTTCCCCGTCCCCTTTTACCCCCATCTCTAAGTCAGAAGGAGCAGGAGGGAATGAACAGTAAAGAGCATGTGATGTTGCCAGGGTGATGTAGTGTGGGGGTGCTCTCCTAACCTTGTGGAAATTGAAGACTTTGTCTGAAAGTTAAACAGACTTTATTCATCTTTACTGAGCATTTACGCCAAGTTGCCTTTTGA
This sequence comes from Athene cunicularia, assembly GCF_003259725.1. Classification (NCBI taxonomy): domain Eukaryota; kingdom Metazoa; phylum Chordata; class Aves; order Strigiformes; family Strigidae; genus Athene; species Athene cunicularia. The sequence goes on along the minus strand of NW_020799144.1, from coordinate 8,470,323 downwards.
AGCCAATCAAAACAGTGCAAAGGTTGCACACAGCCTATAATACTTTTAGATTTGCCACAGAAACATGGGGGAAATGATATAATGCAGAGGGTGCCACGATGTCAACAAAGCAGTATTGCTATTTTTTCCAAAACTATGGTTTGCTCTGTGAGATGTTTGTCTGACCTCACTACTCAAAATACACTGATGTTGGTAACAATTTTGACACTGCTTTCAAACATTTTTTTTCTCTTTTTTCTCTTCCCGCCTCCCAAAATTTTCACAAGCGCTCAGCTGTCATCCTGGAATAAAAAAGCAAATATGTACAGGGAAAACTGCATTAAATCCAGCCTGCTCCTAGAAAAGTCCACGGAATGGCATCCTGTTTTCACAAGATGTCCTGAGCAGGGCCATGATAGAGGATCTCCTGGAAGAAAAATTGGGGCAGGGAGTACCTGCCAGCTTGGTGACAAAAAAATTTATATGCTCACAGTAATGACCTACAAACATATGCACACATCACCCTTCAAACCATTTCCACGCTCTCTTCTTAGGGAAGCTGGCCTGCAGTGGGGTTGACTTTTCTTTCTCATCAACTCCCTGTGGATACTAGGATAACACACTTCTGGTATATAACGGGTGCTTTTTTGTTAGAGATTAAATGCCCCTGGCCAGATCTCTCCTGTACCTTTAGGTTTGAAGTAGCCAGACAGCTCTTTCCTGTGCAGTGGGCTCCACCAGAGTTGGACTCAAAGACTCAAGAGGGAGACTTTACATCAACAAACCCCTGGATTCCCAGATAACTATCTGCCTAACCTGAGGGTCTTTCTAAAGGCTCTCTGTGCCATCCATCATGATGCGGTAAGCAGTTCTGGGACTGTTCCTTCCTACTGGAGTTGTTTTCATCACTGTTATATTAACTGTGAAAGAACAACACAGGAGATGTGACAACAGAACAGAAAAGACTTAAAAATAAAAACTACAGGCAGTGACAGAAACTTTAGATAGTTATATCCAGAGGCTCAGTATCCAACAGAGTCATTATGGTGCTTTCTCTGCTAGTTTAGCTGCTGCCCAGGATTAATGTATCTCAAAAGTGAGAACAATGGGGAATGCTATAAAAGGACCAGCAATGAGAAAAACATGACTAAGTGTCAAACTCAAAATATATGGCATGAAGAAAATATGTGGCAAGTGGGGATCTCATAAAAGTTTTACAGCTACTTGTTTGGGAAGATATACACCACCCCCTCAGACAAGAAGCAATAAAAACAATCGATCGGATCACTCACATGAACAGGGAGAACAACACTTTCACCTGCAACTAAATTCTTCCTTCTTCACTCTGGCAATGGAAACAGGTCTCACATTCAGAGTATACTCATGCCTACTTAAGGTACATTTAGTTCCAGTGATGGAGAGACACTTGTGACTGAATACTAGTCACTTTTTTTTTTTTTTCCATTTATTGGAAAGACCTGGATTGTCTTGAGATACTCCCATGGTAGCATCCATTTCAGAGGGGAGACTACCAAACTCAGAGGGGTTGGTGAGCTGTGTGGCAATGTTTCAAGATCTCCTGCCTGCTCTTTCCAAATGGGACCAAAGCTATGAAGTGGTTCACTGCATATTTTCCTTGCTGACTCTCTGAACATGCTCTGACAGTATCAGAGTTTGTCTGGATTTATACTGCCAGAAGAAACAAAACAGGAGTTTTGTTTAGGGAGCAAGAACTGTCTCAAACACGTTTTGGGGGCAATAAAGCAGCATGTAGCCCTAACTGGTGAAACAATTTGACTTCAAAGTGATGGTTTGGATTCAACACCAGGCCTGCCCACAGGAGGATATTTGCAGGCATAAATCTGCAGTAGCCAGTGCACTGTCAATTCACACCAGGTGAGCACTACAGTGACAGAAAAATATTCAAATATAATACCCTACTTAATGTTCTTAATGCAGTTTTAGATATCTGAAAGAATGTGCAAATTTCTTCTGGCTGGAAAAAGTGTGGAGGACAAAGTAAGGAACATCCAGGTTTGGGGTTTTTTTTCCTTTAAATGGTAATTCAAATGAAAAACACAGCATTTTGAAATGTTTGAAACTGCATTTCAATAAAATGAGGCATCTAAATAGAAATGAAATTGTTTACTCCTAGTGAAGAAAATAATTTTACCTGAATGGTTTGGTTTTCCCTAATTCTCATTTTAGAATTATGGCTATGAAAGGAAAAAAACTTCATGCCAGGCTGACGCAAAATAAATCCCTCACCTTCTCCAAGGGTAAAAAGATAGTGTGTGGTACTCTCTGCATCTCAGTCTAGTGACTTGGGCATTTTGAAGAATGTGAGTGGCTAAAAATGGGGCAGATGAACATGAGGTTAAGCAATCTGGGTATCATGCTCTGACAAGCTCAAGGAGTTTCTCCATCAGAGCAAGGGGAGTAGAGCAGCACAAACGTGAATGGGAGGACAGGGATAACCTATTTCCAAATGAGCCAAGTCCCTCAGAGGGAACAAGCCTTGCAGAAGGTCGCTGTGAAACACAATTGTTCTGCAGCCCAGAAAGCCAGATAAACCAACTCTACTTCAGAGAAATGACAATGAGCTAAGCAAGCAGAAAGAGCAGCAAGAGAAATATGATCAGTGATTTCAATCACATTTCCCCACTGCAGTTTTTGTTGCTGAAGAGTTTTCACCAGCTTGAACTGTGACACTCAGTCACCGATCAAGGATGAGTTTCTGTGCTCACCATTCCCCAGCAATCAATGCCACCAGCATTGCTATACTCGTGGTTACCCCGAGGTGGCAACCAATTCAGAGGATGTCCATCCACTTGCCCAGATCTGCCTGGTCTTCTTTCAGTTAAATATTTAACACAGGAGAGGAGCAGAGTGGACATTCCTACTACAGCAACCATCATGATAAAAGGAAAAGGGGGAAGGAAAATAGAAGGCAGCCAGTCCTTTAGTTGAAGAAGAAAAAAGTTAAGAATCTCAAAAAGTTTATTCTGCTGGCAGCCTTGGAAGAGGAATTGCAGTGTTGCTAAAAAGCAGGTGCAATTGACAAACAGCCATCTCCAATTCCCGTATTAGACTCAACCAATCGTGCTCTTTTCCACATGCATATTTATGCAAATAAAGCAGAAAAACTAATTATACAACTTCCCAAATGTTACATGTATACACTTTGGTGTGGTTTATACCCTTTTTCAGATCACTTTCTGAAAATACTCTGGTCTCTTACAGAGCATTTAAATGCCTTCTTTAAAAAAAAAAGCCTGTGTTTAAGCACTTTGGTATATCAGGGGTATTGCAGAGAACTTTATTAACAGGAATATTTGAGCAAAGAGTAAAAATAAGCATAAATTGCAAAGAAGACAAATTCATCATTTGTTGTTATGAATAATCAGGCTGAAAAGATAACTTCAAGAGCTAGAGCCATTCCAGTAAAAATTATTACAATGCCTGGGGAGTTTGCCTACTCTGTACAGTTCAGGTATCTAACTGTGACAGCTTGCTGTGACTTGCTCAAAAATCAGCTGCAGACCAGGAATTATTTGCAGCAGTACTGCATGATCACCAAAAAGAGCAGAGATTGCAATCTGGTCATAGATTATTGACAAATTAAAAAAAAAAAAAAGATGGAGACACTGAATGATTTCCCTTTACTGATTTCTCATGCAACTTTCAGAGCTGTTTCAGTAATGTTTGATGACATTTTCTGAAATGCTTTTTTAAATGAGTATCACCTGCCCTAAAGCCAGAGAAAGATCCGCTCCTATAATGAAGTTTCAAATGACTGACAATTCAGGGCTGTCAGTTAAGACATGGAAGAGTAACCGTTTGTTATAAACATAATTCCCACATGAAAACTAGTAATTACCTAACTGCACAGCAGAGAAGTTACGTGCTTCCCAGGTTTTTCCAAACCTGACAAAAAGGATGCAAATGCAGACAACACCTCTGGAGTTGTACAAATATCGAGTGAGCTCATTCTCACAACCTGAAAGCTAACTCCCGTGGTTTTGGGAGAAAAGAAATAATTTGTGTTTGCACTGTGTGAAATTTACCATATTCAAAGCCAGTTCTTCCAGCAATTCCTTATCGCTACAAAGGATATTTTTAATACCTCTGTTAATACGATCCATACCTTAAAAATTTTTTTTTTAAAAAAAGTGGAAAAGGGTGAGGAGGACCCCATGTTGATCAAAAAATAAAAATGTGATAATAAGACCAGGAGAAAAAGGAAGAAGAAAAAGGGAAATAAGAAATTGTTTTTAACTCTTAGACATAGTATTAGCTCACCTTTACACGTAGCAGCTGGTATAGGCCAGTTTTGGCCTACAGATCACCACCCTGCCATTTGTAGTTTTCCACCTCAGAGCTAATTCTGCAACCACATACCAATTCAGCGAGCAGTATGAGAGAAACACTAGCTTTGCAGGTCATTTGGAAGATGGTAACAACAGCAGGCAGGTATGACGAGGTGCTAGCATGATGGACATAAGAGACAGAGAAAAATTTCAGCACAGCTGCACAAGACCTTAGTAAGACTTCTCTTTGAAGACTGTACACCTCTGGTGACCTCGCCTCAAGAAAGATTAATTTAAATCAGAAAACCTAGAGTTCAGACCTGTTGGAGGGTAGTGACCACCTCTTTTATACAGCATGATGAAGCGTTTGTTTCTACACGAGTTTTGTGCATACCAGATGAAGAAATATAATGTTTCCTCTAAATAGCTCAGAAGATACATCTTGGAGAAAGGGGAGAGAAGGTGAACATTCGGAGGAGGAGAGCTCTTTAACTTAAAGAATAATGCTAGCACTAGGTCAGGGTAAACTGCTCGTGAAGAAGTTACCAGAAAGTCTCCAACCACTCCAGCAGTGAAGGTCTCGAACTGCCCTTCCAGGAGGCGCAGCAGGAAACCGCACTGCTTTTAGTCAGGGCTGGATCAGCCGGGGAAAGGTGACAGGAGTCCCGCAGGCAGGAAACACACGGAAATCTCGGGGCCTCCCCCGTGTGGGCAGTCAGCCCGCAGCTCGCTCCCGGGGGGAGCCCTGAGGTCGTTTCTCCTCTGAGGGACAACGCGGCTGTGGGAGAGGGCTTCCCCTGGGGTCCCGGAGCGGAGCGGAGACAACGCCGAGCGTGTCGCTGTCCCGATCGGAGTATCAGTCTCAGACCTAGGACTAGCGTGGCTCCGGACCTCCCAGGATCAAACCCGGTTAACAGAAGGGAGACAAGGACGGGACTTGTCCCAACCCCTTGCAGACACGCACACAAACGCCCATTTCTGCTCTGCCCTATTCTCTCTCAGGATAAGGGTGTTCTATAGTAAAAGCAATTTTAGAAAGTGTCCATGGCTTGCTGAGCAGGGATCTCGGGTCCCACGTGCCGAAAACCGATCGGGTTTGAAGCAGCAGCAGCAGCGCATCACGGAGCGCAGCCCGCCCCTGGCTTACCCGACGGGCGCGCTGCGGCGGCGAGGCAGGCGGCTCCCCACAGCCGAGAGGGCGAGGGGACCCCCCCCTCCCCGGATCGCAGCCCCTCCGGGGACGGAGCAGCCCGGTATCTCCCTCGGCGCCGCAAAACTGCCTCGTTTCTCCGTCGGGGGGAGCGGGGTAGGGGAAGAAGACCCAGGCAGACCACACCCGGGTGGAGGTTTCCGTCGGGGCTGTCCCGGGACGCTTCCCCGGGGGAGCAAGGATGCGGCGGGGAGGGAGCGGGCGAAGCCCCGAAAACCCTCCTTCCTCCCTCGGGG
>NW_020799144.1:8460712-8464538 GCF_003259725.1 Athene cunicularia | reverse complement strand
GCGGTGGGAGCCGGGAGGCGGGCGGGGTGCGGGGGGAGCGCTGGCTCCGGGGCCGTCGGAGTCGCGGTTTGTGGTCTTCCCCTCCTCTTGCACCCGCTCCCGTGTTGGCCCGTGGTCTCAGCCCTGGGGTGGAGGGGGACAAGCCGCCTCTCTCTGGAAAGGCAGAGCTCGGTGGCAAAAGCGAAGCTGTGAGCCCAGAGTCGTCTGCCCTGTTAAGTTGTGGAGTTCAGAGGAAAAGAGAGGGGCCGGGACGTGCGCTGGTGCTCTTCTGCACAAGCTGCTCTTCTGCAGGTCCTTAGCTTGGCTTTTGGAGAAAGACGTGCTTTGCAGACCAAAAGGTTGTTGGGGGTGGGAGGGGAAGGTTAAAACGAGCATTCAGGGTGTTTATTTGTTACAGTAAATGCTGTGCTGTTTGTGTGTAGGCACGGTAGGTAGTTCACCAGATGACACTTCTCAGGGAAGTTGTTCACTGTAACTTGACTTTGCATTGAGCTATCTGAAGCATTAAGATTTTCTTTACTTGTAGCTCATGCATCACTGCTAGACCAGAGTTTTGCTAAATCTGGTTGCCCGACTGAAGCAGTAGAAACCAAAGTCTGTGTCTGATTGCGTAGCTAAAATAGTAGAAACTATAGTGGTTTTGACTATCATGGGCACAAATAGTAGTTGTATCCAAGGGAAGCTAAACTTTCCATCATGCAGAGATGGCAACTTAGTGTTACACACTCTGGAAAAAGGTGATAGTTTTATTTTTTGCGAATGTGTGTTTGATGCTAGTAATCGTTTTCAGGCAAAAAGAGTTGGAAGAAAATACTCTGTTCTGTGTGACCCATTCAAGGGAAGTAATGAGTAAAATGGCAGAAGTTGCCATTTAAATAGCCAGGAGAAATACTTGTTTTATATAAAAGGAGATAGCTCAACTTTGCTCTGAAAACATAATTAGAAAAAAGTTTACCAACTGAATTGCTTTCCAAAAGCAAATAATGAAACCCAGCCTGGATCACTGTTAAACTCCTATATTTTTATATGTTAGATCATGACAGAAAAGGTAGGAAAGGAAAGTCTGTGCTAGTCTGTAACTGAAGGTGTGTCTGCTGTATGCTGGTCTGAGCTCAGTTTTTTTCTACCTTAGCAAAACCCACATAACGGATTTCTGTAGATTTATGCAGAAACTCAAGAGGAATTTGTGCCACTGAATGCCGCTATTGATGGCTCTTTAATGCCAGTACCAGCCTTGCACTTACACTTGCAGTTTTGCTGGAGCCTGCAGCTCCTGAACCCAGCATCTCCTTGCTCTGTCTGTTAAAATCAGAATTATTTTCTATTCCATGCAAGATGGGTCTAAGTTGATCCAAAGCTGTCTGAGGACACGAGATGCGTAAAGCAGAGGGTTAGAGTCATTGCTCCTTTCCACAGACTTCACAGCTCCAGCTTAACTTTCACATTGTTCTCAGAGGGCAGCCAACTGGTTCCAAATCAGGACTTTCTTCTTAAGCAGACATTTAAGTGTCATTGTCTTCTATGACAGTGAAGCCAATGCCTGACATTAAACCTATGCTGAATAGAGACTGGGGGTTTTTTTTCAGCTGAGCTAAAAAAAATCATTCTTCAAGGCTCTCCGAATTAAAAATAAAAAAAAAATCTCAGCCTTACTCAAAGGCCAGCAGGTAATACATTAGTCTCTCAGGACAGTCTTGGAGGGCCTGACATCTTTCTGAACATCTTTTTTTCATACTTTAATGTAGTAAATACAATTTTAAGGATAACCCTGGAGGCAGTGCTCTAGCAGCCTTACCTTGCACACTTGCCAGAGTTACAGGATTTCCAACAGCATCTTGGGCCCAGGGGACCATGGAGATGCTGGCCTCAACAGCCTCTGGTGTCTTACTACCTGCTACAGGCAGGGATTTTGTGTCATTCTCAGTCCCATGCCAGCCCTGGCATGAAATGAACGTAGCATGGACTTCCCGGCTTAATGGCCTTGGAGCTACAGAGTGGCCACTTCTACTGTTTGGCAGTTTTAGAGGAAGCAAGTGTAAATGACAGCTTTGTGGGCGAGACAGTGCTGATAGGCCCAGCATACAGTTTTTCGGAGAAGAAAAGTCAGTAAGACTGAGATCTAACCCTGCTCCAGAAATGTGAAGCATCAGCCTCCCTGGGGTCACTCTTCCCACTGATACTTAGGCAGAGCAATCCTCCTTCCCTCCAGAAACAGCACCACAGCACACCTTGGGAGACTGCCTGCAGTTAGCTTTCTTCCAGGCAGCAACAGAAGCAGACCCAAAACTTGTTTGCCCTTGAAAAGTGTTTTCTGCTGTCTGCCATTATGAAGAGCATGGCAAACATGCTAACAAACTCGATGTTCACTAGATGCTGTCTCAAGCTGCTTCTCCTCAGCGTTCAGAATTTTTGCAAGGATGGCTTTAAGGTGGTAATGCCTAACAAGGTCTCATTTTCCAGGAGTGAATGTACATAGGAATGTACATAGGAATGTACACATACAGTGCTTGTACCACTGCCGAATGTTAATGTTGTTCATACAGAACTTTATAATAAGCAGATACTCACTGTAATTGTAAAGCATGTTGATCTTCAAGCAAATCCTCCCTAACATGACAAAAAGCAATACTTAAAATGAACAGGAAAATAAGGATCCAGAACTGAAACATGTTTCAATAATGCTGGATGTTGCCTCCGTGACATTTGATGATACGCTTCAAATGTGTGATGTCGTGAGGCAAGCCACAGTGTCACAGCTGGGCACCTACAGTCAAATGGATATGTAGAGTGTTTTCAAAAGTTTTGTGGTCATTCAACCATCTTTTAAAAGTCTGTTTCTCATTAATTTCTATTCTCCTGAAGTTAAAAAAAAAAAAAAAAAAGAGCAGTCTTGCCCCATGACAATTAACAACCACAAGACAGCAGCCATCACAAAGTGTGGTATTGTGTGTGGCAGCATGGAGGTAAAAGTCATCAGGGCTGATAAGATATGACACAATGGATGTTATTGGATCCCAATGGATGTGATCAACAAAATAACAACTATGTCTCCATCAACTAGAATAAAGGAAACGCAAGCTTTCTTAGGCATTGCAGGTTTCTGGAGAATGCATATTCCAAATTACAGTCAGATTGTAAGCCCCCTCTATCAAGTGACCCGGAGGAAGAAGAATTTCAAGTGGGGCCCTGAACAGTGACCAGTCTTTGAACAAATTAAACAGGAAATAGTTCATGCAGTAGCCCTTGGGCTGTTTCAGAAAGGACAAGATGTTGAAAATGTGCTCTAAACTGCAGCCAGGGAAAATGGCCCTACCTGCTCTCTGGCAGGGAGCACCAGGGGACAGCCAGGGTTAAGCACTGGGGTTTTGGAGTCGGGGATACAGAGGATCTGAAGCCCTCTGTACTCCAACCAAAAAGGAGATACTGGCAGCATATGAAGGGGTTCGAGCTGCTTCAGAGGAGATTGGTACTGAAGCACGGCTCTTCCTGGCTCCCCGACTGCCAGGGCTGGGCTGGATGTTCGGAGGGAGTGTCCCCTCTATACACCATGCAGCTGATGCCACATGGAGTAAATGGCTTGCAGTGACCACATGATGGGCACAAGTAGGACACCTCAGTCACCCAGGAATATTGGAAGAGATCACAGACTGGCCAGAAGGCAAAGATTTTTCAATACTGCCAGGGGAAGAGGTGACATGCTGGAGAGGTCCCTTGTTGGGTGCCAACAAGGACAAAAGGAGTGTCATGGTTTAACCTGGCAGGCAGCTATATACCACATTGTCACTCACTCAAACAACCCCTGACAAGTGGGATAGGAGGGGGGGGG